>NW_006779481.1:1594800-1620812 GCF_000442215.2 Lipotes vexillifer | reverse complement strand
GGGGAGCGGTGGGGAGCGGTGGGGAGCGATGGGGAGCGGTGGGGAGTGGCAGATGAAGCTTCGCTCTCTCGCCCGCTGCTCACCGCCTGCTGTGCGGCCCTGTTCCTAACAGGCTTCGGACCGGTAGTGGTCTGCGGCCTGAGGGTGGGGGACCCCTGCCTTAAGGGACCCTGAGAAGTGGCTAAGTTCACTTCATTGCCTACTATAGAAGACAAATAGATATACATCTATTTTTATTTAAAAGAATTGAGTCAGGAGATACCTGTATCAGTGTCTTTTATTTA
Source organism: Lipotes vexillifer (assembly GCF_000442215.2). Lineage (NCBI taxonomy): Eukaryota > Metazoa > Chordata > Mammalia > Artiodactyla > Lipotidae > Lipotes > Lipotes vexillifer. The sequence continues at coordinate 1,620,528 of NW_006779481.1, read as the reverse complement.
TACGTGTGTGTATATATATATACATGTATACACACATTTGAGATGTATATATTTATATATAAACATTATTTATATATAAATATAATTATATAATATTAAGATAATGGAGCAGGTGGTTACAGTTGTAAAGAGTCCCTGGCTGTGATTCTGTCCAGAACTGGGTGCTCCGAGAATGAGCCTGGCAGTGCTGAGTATAATCGGAAAATTGCCTCAAGGATCTAACATTACATGTATTTGTACAAATGGTTTTCAAGCCATTATCAGATATCCCTATACAGAGGTCTCTGATACTCTGCAAAGCTTATGGAAAGGGGTCATCTCAAGATGTTCTATAATTGGCTATCTGTAGGTGTTCTTCTGATATACCACTTGACTGTTCATTTGTGGCTGATGTGCTTTGTACTTTTCATTTATAGTGCTGGGATTTTGTTTTTCAGATACAGGAAAAGAAAGGTCATGTGCTGAAAATCTATGTGAACACAACTGTACCCAATTAAGTGAAGGAGGATTCATCTGCTCCTGTAGAGCTGGGTTCGAAGCCAATAGTTTCGACAGAAACTCCTGTGAAGGTAGAGTATATTTCCTCCACTTCCTATTAGGGAGAACCTTGTACTTTTTAGATTCTCCATGCATTCCCTTTTACTAAACATGGTTTAGTTCCCTTCATGGGGCTAAGCTCATGGTCCTAGCTCATGATCTAGGACCATGACTCAAGGATGCCAGCTGCTTTTTCCCCAGGCTATCTTACTGGTGCCTTGCAGAGCATTGGGCCATAGCTCATCTTCAGTAATGTCTGTGAAATTGATATGATTAATGAAGACCTGAGTGATGATGGCTATTTATTGTACCAGTGTCTGAGATCAAATTTTCTTTTTTTTTTTCTTTTTAACGTCTTTATTGGAGTATAATTGCTTTACAATGTTGTGTTAGTTTCTGCTGTATAACAAAGTGAGTCAGCTATACAACACAAGCCTTACTTTCTTCAGACAACACGTATTTATTACATACCTCCTTACGTCAGACGGAAATGAGTTCCCAGGTGTGGAGTCCTAAGGGAGCTTATCAAGAATGGTAAATATCAAGTATGATTTTAGGTGTATTTGATCATTTGAATTTACTGTTCCTATCTCATGATGTGCCATACTCAGATGATTAGAATAGTCCTTTTAAGGGCTGAAGCTTAAGAACTCAGTTGAAAAAACCAATCAATGACTTCCCTTTCTGAAGCCAATTAGCAGGAGGGAAGTGGTACCAAATATCAACAGCACAACAGCTGCTTCCCCAAAGGGAAAATCTTGTTCTGCTGTTGTACAGAGTCAGACTGCTTCCGTTTAAGTCTGGTCTTTGGGACTTTGGGTTCAATAATAGTCCCTACCTCAGAGAGTCTTGTTGGAAGATTAAATGAGGAAAAAACATGAAAAGCATGTGAAACAGTGTCTGAAGCTTGGTCAGTGTTCCACAAACATTGGCATCATTGCTTATGTTCATCTGCACTCTTCTCATCCTTATTGCTCGTGAAATATGGATTTAAACAGAAGCAGGGTCTCTAAGGAATGGATGGGAGCAGATGTTGCCCACTTGGTTTTATTTTGCCTACAGATGTCAACGAATGTGAGCAATTTGGGGTTTGTCCCCAGAACTGCCTTAACACCAAAGGAAGTTTCGAGTGTTCCTGCGCTGAAGGGTTCAGGTCCGTGACTGACAGCCACGGAGGACGGTGTGCAGCTGACGGTAGGATGGTTGACCTCGGGATTAACTGATGTACTCAGCAGTGCTGATGAGTACAGTATACCAGGAAATAAACTTTAGAGTCTTATTTTGTAAATTCACCAGCTACTTCTCTTCCAACACCCATCCACTCTCTTCTCTCTCCTCCCCTGCCAACCCCCCAACAAATACATAGGAGTTAAAACAAGAGTCAGGGGTTACGTATTATTCTGGATTTAGCCTCTGGTCCACCTGGATAAAAACTTCAAAAAGTGGACAAGATGTCACTCTCCAGAGGATTCAAACAACAAGTGCTTCCCTGTAGCATGGTGGTCACCAAAAGCTCCCAGTCCACTGAGGTCAAGGTTTGAGGCCCAGTAATCCAAAGCGGGTCACAAAAAACATTCCATTCAATGGGTCGCAGTCAGTTGGGGCAAATCAGGGACATTCTGTTGAGAAATGTCTTTTTATTGTTCATGGACTACTGATCACAGACAGAAAGCATCTGGCTTATTTGCGACTTCAATCATTAGCTCTACATTTTAGGTTAATGCCAATATTTGAGAATCAGGCCTAAGTGAAAGCAGTAATAAATACTAGATAGAAATGACAATAAAAGTCAGAAGTATCATAGTCCAGATTTCCAGAGGTCTGATCTAAATCAACATATCTCAGTTAAGGGGTCTTTACGGTCTTATAGATTTGAATGTAAAGTTTGTAAATGAGTTTAAGGACTTGATAAGAAAATAGCATTTTTATTTTGCAAATGAAGGGTAAAATGGCTGTTCAATTTCTTCATACAAATTGGGCTTTTAAAGCACACATTTGACTAGCATACTTAAATATTTTACCCTCCAAGCATTTTTGACACTGAAGGAAAACTAGGATAAAGGCATTTGAACAGTTGGTGTGGTAATTAAGCAGCAAATTAGAAAATGTTTAACTCTTAACTGACGAGATGACTGAAATAAATTAGAATATTTATATAAAACATTATGTCAAGATAAAGGAAATATATAAAATGAACTTTCAAAAGTTACTTAAGTTAGATTCAACTGACATTATGCAAGTAAATTAAATTTTAAAAATTCTAGGCAGTGCATCTTGGAATGAGTCACCATTTACATAGCTGCTTTAAGTAAAAAAAATTTTTTTTAAACCAAGAACAAGCTGTTTTTTGTCATTAGCTAGAAGCTAAATTGGGTCACAGAGCTGATTGCCTGCTAAAAGAATCATTAAAATCTGTCAGTAAAGAATGGGAAATGAGGACTTCCGGGTAAACTTTTAGTATGACTCTACATATTGTATTTCTTCTGTGAGACTGAATGTCTACAATCTTGTCTGTTTTACTGTCAGTGAAAAAAAAATCAGTGAAAAAGAAGTAGCTATCCAGGGGTCTCAGTCTTGGCTTAGCTTTAAACTGTTGCCTAAAGATAAAGAACTGATAATATCCCTAACAGAAATGTTAGCTTTCTACCTGAAATGGAGACAAGGATGTCGACAGTCACAGATTTTGCAACCCAGTTGATGGTCCGCTCTATTCATTAACAGAGATCAAGTTTTAGAAAATTTCATTTTTGTTTTGTTTTGTTTTGTTTTTTAAGGGCAGGGAGGATATCTTCTGTTTTATATCCTACTGTTATAAATAAAAGTTCAGGTAGCATTCAAACAGATTAATCAGCCCTTCATTTGTTTACAGGTTACCCTCCTTTGCTGCTACTGCCCGAAAACGTGCGAATTCGAAAATACAATCTCTCATCTGAGAAGTTCTCAGAGTACCTTGAAGACCAGGAACGCATTCAGGCTATGGATTACGATTGGGATCCAGAGGGCACAGGCCTCAGTGCGTATGAACTGTGGCATCGGTCATTGATAGCAGTTGAATACATTGAATTATAAAGTGTTGAACTTTGGGGAATTTATTTCTAATGAGTGAATGTTGTTGCCTGAGTGGAAGAGGATGCTGCCCCCCCGCCCACCCCAAGCATGCTCCAGACAATTTAGCTGTGGCCGTGCGTCCCAGCCAGTGTTTCCCACCTTCTCACGGAACCTTCTCCCATTTCTGGGGACTGTCCTTTCAGGATCACCTCATGTCCCTTTGTTTACTATCTCCTTGTCTTTGCCCTTGCCTTCCCCACCGTTGTACACTTGGAAAATTCCTACTCAAAGACCCAGTTCAAAGTCACCTCCCCTCTGAGGTCTTTGATAATCCCTCCTGGCACAGTTCTGTGAGCCTGTAGCATTTTATACACGCTTCTACTAAAGCACATGTTATGTTGAGTTATAGCTAATTGTCCACGTATTTTTCTCCCTACATCTTAACTGTGTGCTCTTTGGAGACAGAGATTGAATCGAATTCATCTCTACATGCCTGGCATCTGACTCAGGATCTAGTACAGTGTGTGTGGTGGGTGTTCAATGAAGGAAAAATGAATGATGCTTACCGTGGAGTCTCTCATGGCTCTGTATGGCGTGTGGGAGACGGTAGTGGGGCAGGAAAACTTGTGTTCTATGCCTGTCTCCCTCATCTACTAGCTATATGACCTTAAATAATTGTAACAATTCTCTGGATCTCCATTTCTTATCTGTAAAATAAAAGCAGTAATCTTGTTCGGCCTGCCTCCCTCTGAGAGTTGTTTTGAAAACCAAGTGAGATGACCGATATGAAAATGCTTTGCAAACTAACTATGTAAGATTTATTGCTGTTGTGTTTTCACATTTCACTATACAATACAATGAAATTTTCAAGAATGGTTCAGGGAACTTCCCTGGCAGTCCAGTGGTTAAGACTTCGCTTTCCAGTGCAGGGGGTATGGGTTTGATCCCTGGTCAGGGAGCTAAGATCCCACATGCCTCGCGGCCAAAAAACCAAAACATAAAACAGAAGCAGTATCATAATAAATTCAGTAAAGACTTTAAAAGTGGTCCACATCAAAAAAAATCTTAAAAAATAAAAAGAATGGTTCATACCTAGGAAAGTATGTGCCTTGAAAGTCACAGTCTTCCTATGCTTTTGTTTTTTTTTTTTTAACATCTTTATTGGAGTATAATTGCTTTACAATGTTGTGTTAGTTGCTGCTGTATAGCAAAGTGAATCAGCTATACGTACACATACATCCCCGTATCCCCTCCCTCTTGCGTCTCCTTCTTCCTATGCTTTTTAAAATGCCTGCTGTCCAATATCCTTTAGTCTATACATAAAATAAGACTTCTCATCTACACAGCTCCTTTACTGCTAGTATGGACTCAAACTCTTTTTTTTTTTTTTTTTTAGAAGACAGTAAAGCAGAGTTGGAAGAAGTCAGAATGAGGAAATTTTTTTTTTAATTAATTAATTACTTTATTTATTTTGGGCTGTGTTGGGTCTTCGTTTCTGCGCGAGGGCTTTCTCTAGTTGTGGCAAGCGGGGGCCACTCTTCATTGCGGTGCGCGGGCCTCTCACTGTTGGGGCCTCTCTTGTTGCGGAGCACAGGCTCCAGACGCGTAGGCTCAGTAGTTGTGGCTCACGGGCCCAGTTGCTCCGCGGCATGTGGGATCTTCCCAGACCAGGGCTCGAACCCGTGTCCCCTGCATTAGCAGGCAGATTCTCAACCACTGCGCCACCAGGGAAGCCCCGCGGACTCAAACTCTTAACAGTTTGCCCCTCGTTTATCTATATGTTCTGTTTTGGAAACTAGAACGTGATCCTAATGGGGGCAAATAGGCTGAAATATATTTTAATGGATTACCTTCAAATAGAGAGGACTAAGTATCAATAAGTTATCAATTGAAGCATTTGTAGCTAATAGCTCAAGTATGATAGATTTTGAGGTTTGATCATACTGGTTAAATTGAATTATTAGTATTATAGGAACACCGAAGAGGTAGAGGTGTCAGTGAATGAACAGTACGTCACCTGATTAGAACCAGTTTCTCCCTTACCTGGTGTTCCTAACAGGAAACTGACCTGTGTGTCTTGCCTCCGCAGGTGTTGTATATTACACTGTGCTAGGGCACGGCTCTAATTTTGGTGCTATCAAACGTGCCTACATCCCCAACTTTGAATCTGGCAGCAATAATCCTGTGAAGGAAGTTAACCTGGATCTGAAATACATAGTGCAGCCAGATGGATTAGCAGTGGACTGGGTTGGAAGGTAAGTTTAACCTCATTCTCCTCTTGCCTATTCTATCTTCCTGGCCAGATCTCCCCTCTGCTCACCATGGCACATGAGTTAAACTGGCCCAGATTATGGGCACACTCAGCCTCAGGGGCAGCTGGGTGATGCCTGGGCTTCCTGTAGCCTCAGCAACTACCTCTGCTTCCCCATTGTGTCATATAAACATCATCACTTCCTATATTCTATGTGTGCCATGAAAATTTTAGGAAAGCCCCACGGTCAAGATTTTATATTTTATCTAGGAGAGCATTCTTGCCAACAGAGTTCTGGATTCCAAAATGAACTTTCGGTATGGCAGCGCTGTCCATTTTGTGAAGAAATGGGACAGACTTACGTTCTACCAGCAAAGCAGTTGAGATGAAACATGTTTCTTTATGGTATTGTTTTGAGGAGGAACAATCCACATGGTGTGTTTTTAGGAGGCTATGTTGTCTGAACAGATTGGAAATTTGACTTCCCTGTATAATCTTTGGGTTTGAGTTAATAGAGCTGTTAGCTTTGATCTGCTCTTCTACTCCTTCTAGAACTTCAGGGACCAGAGCCAGACATTTTGGACGATACCTAAATAAGAACCTTAAGTAGGTTTGTCATCAGATACACGCATGAGAGGCAAACTGATGTGGAAGAATTAATAAGCTCCTTCTTCAAGGAAGAGCCTTGGGTTGGAATGACGTTTGTGGGAAAGTAATTACATTACAATCAGAATTCAACCGTTTGTAGAACCTCTTATGTCCTTGAAATGAGCTAATAAAGGAAAATGTTTGCTGCACTCTGGGAGAACAGAGAATCCTTTGTAGTATTAATTAATTTTCACCTTTTCGCTCACTTGTCTGGTGCTCTTGGAAGACTTGAGCATCTCTGCAGAAGTTAAGTAGGTCCCACTGCGCCTGCAGCGTAACAGGAGACTCATTTCAGCAACTTCTGTCAGGAAACAGGAGTTCAGAGAGTCATGAACTGGAAACTCTAGACTTTAGCGCTTCCTTCTTCAAACCAACCAACCAAGATCTGTCTTCTTGTTTGAAATTTTACCTCTTTCTCAGCCTTAATGAATGAGTAAATTTAAGCAACTGCTGGAACTCTTTCTGCTTGTTAGAGACTGAGACCTGAAGCCTTAGGGATGGAATAAGGGCAGGATGGCTTTGCTGAGTTTGTTATTTTGAATGGCTATTTCCACTCATCCTTGGAGCTGATGCCAGATTCCTAGTGATTCCAATGGGCTCTTGGCTGAGGAGGAAGCCAACTCACAGGCAGTCAGAATGAAAGGCCAACAGTGCCTCACAACTCCTATCTAGAAGCAATTGTCTCATAATAATGCTGGATGTGAGGTTCATCATCATTACCAATCCTGGCTGATACAGCTGCTTTGGCTGAATATCCCCTTCATCCGATACCCCATCACTTGTAACTTTCTACAGATGTCCCTTTGGCTGAAGAGATCGGGGCATTCCTGGGAAAGGGAGGCTGTGCTCTCATCACTGGTGTCTCAGTAGCTGTCTTCCTGGCCAGAACTTCCAAACCAAATGCTCTCATCTTCACACCTCTTCCCCAGAAGTCCAGTCTAGACTTTTCAATTGTTTAACTTTGTCTCTCTAAATTCAGGCATATTTACTGGTCAGATGCCAGGAGTCAGCGGATCGAGGTGGCTGAACTTGACGGAAGGTACAGAAAGTGGCTGATTTCCACTCAACTGGATCAACCAGCTGCAATAGTTGTGAATCCCAAACTAGGGTAAGTACGTGAAGGAGTCCTTAATGTTCTAGATATTTTCCACTGGATTCTCAAAAAAATTATATCTTCAGTTATTTTTTCCTAATTGTACTGAAATTGTCCTTGGACTTTTTTGAGTGGCACCTATGACTATTTTCAAGAATTATAATATGCCCTAAAGATCACTTAGGACAAAACAGGCTTCAGAAGATGGACACTGTGTCAGGGGAAGGCCTCTGGCCACTTTTTCCACAGCCCAGTTTGTCTAAAACCCACACATTTCTCAACAGAATTTAAGGATTGAGCAACACCTGATGATTGGTTTAGACTAGACATTGCAAAGTGGTGGCTGTTGGGCTAAATATGGCCCATACACTTATTGGACTTGAACTTCACAGAGCTTTAAGTTTTGTTTTGTTTTGTTTTTTGTAAACTTAGTAGATAACATTTAAATTAAAAATAAATATTTGTATTTTTGGCTTGAAAAATCAGAAGAACTGGTAAAGTTAGGTAGGTATGCCTTCCTTGATGCGGTATTGCCTGGAACTCTTAGACAGGGCTTTGCTTGATGCGGTGTTTGCCCATCACTCTACATTCATAACTGCCCTGTTCCACCCATTTATCTTGCCTGCCTGATCCTTTCTAGGTATTTATAGGGTACAGTCCCTGGTCTGCTCAGTTCCTCTACAATTAAGTATTAATTGCATGCAAAGTAATACCTTTTCAAAGAGTTAGAATGTAAGCTCCGTGAGGGAAGGAATCTGTTTTGTTCTCTGATACGTTCCAAACACAGGATAGTGGCTTCTCACACAGCGGGCATTCAAGAAATATTTTTTGAAGAATGAACAGCTTTTGTGAGTATATATTTTAAAAGGTCTGGATATATATCTTTGGACAGGGCTGGCCAGTTTCTATTGGGAAAGTGCAGTTCTCAGGAAGGATAGATCACAGATGCACAGCCTCCCCCCTTTCTCTCCCTGTCTTGTGTAAAGTATAAAAATAGCATCATTTAGGACCCAAGGCTCTTTGAAAACCAGTTGATTTCTCCACTAGATGAAATGCTGCCATGAGGAAACCTTCTGTTTCAGGTTTATGTACTGGACTGATTGGGGCAAAGAACCTAAAATCGAGTCTGCTTGGATGGATGGGCAGCGTCGGAAAGTCCTGGTTCAGGAGGACCTCGGTTGGCCAACCGGCCTTTGTGTAGATTATGTGAATGGTGACCGGATCTACTGGAGTGACCTCAAGGAGGACATTATTGAAACCATCAAATATGATGGGACCGATAGGAGAATTGTTGCAATTGCAGGTTAGAAATTTCACTTAGAATTTCATATATTAAATAATTAATGTATTTCCAGTCTCTTTGCCCATTTTCGTAAGAAGGAACCCTAATCTTAGGAGATGCTTTCTATAGTTTCTTAGATACCACTCCGCCCAGCTCCCAGCTGCTGATTTAACTGCAAATGAATCTATTAGCAATTATTAAGTCCTTTTTGTCCTTTTTGTATAATTAAAAAAACCTGCTATCAGCAGCAGATGTTGAAATAACTGTTTCTTGTTAGGTTGCTCTGATAGAGATGGCCATCATGTGTTCCAATGGTAATCCGTGTCTAACCACTTCTAGGTACATTCGTTTTTAATGTGCTAGATTGCTTTTTATGCACAACTGGAAACATCTAGGAGAGAAGCATTTTGTTTTCTTATCTAGACTCTACAGAACTACAACAATCCAGCACGTAACAGGTTTTTCTGATAAGTGGTGTCTTCTGTTCACAGACAAAAAAGATCTCTGCCCTACAGATTGTTTTCTAAACATAAAATAAAATCAGCAACTTGAAAGTGAGCGAGTCCCCTATAATTGGTGTCATTCGGTAGGCAATGATCTATTTTAATTTGTCATCTTGATCTCCTGGTGCAGCACACTTTCATGGTCGTGTGTACAGAGAGTCTGCCTGAATGTTGCTGGAATTTTAAGGCGTTGCCTAAGAGATTGATCCAAGCAGTTTGACTTCTGACATAAAAGTGGGGCTCAGGTATCTTCTTTTCAGTAACCTTGTTTTGTTTTGCTTTTCCCCTGTGGGTGAACAGCCATGACCCCTTATAGTCTGGACATCTTCGAGAGCCAGTTATACTGGACATCTAAGGATAAGGGAGAAGTATGGATCCAAGATAAATTTGGGCGAGACGAGAAAGAGAAATTGCTGGTAGTGAACCCTTGGCTCACTCAAGTTCGAATATTCCATCAATGGAGATATAATCAGTCAGGTAGTCACCAACCTTATTTCAAATTAATGGCTATATTTCTTTTGGAAAATGGTGGTGGATAATAACAGGCTGATCTCCCTGTGCCTGAAACGTGTGTGTGTGTGTGTGCGCGCACCTGTGTCTGTGTGTATTTTAACCGTTTTGACCAAAGAAGAGAAAATTGGAGGTTGAATGAAATGATGCACACCACCAGCAGGTATGGAGTAAAATACTTCAGTCCTTGTTGCTGCTTGGAGTTGTGGGGTTGTACTCTTAGACCACAGAATCCAGTAGGTGTCAGACCCCCTGCTAAATGTGAGTTGGGTTGCCAAGTCACGTAATAGGCTTCGTGGACATCAGAAGTCTTACCCACTCTAGCAATTGCAAGGCCAGGCTAGTCAAGTCATCCTGAGCTATGTGAGCCTTAGCTTAAAGCTTGAAGGATGCATTTCTATATCCTCCCTTCTTTCTCATTTTCTGAGCTCTGGGTCCTGCTTCCTCATGTTACCTGTTCTCATTCATCCTTCATCATTGTGTGGAGTAATGGGAAAGGGAAAGGACATTATCTTTCTCCCGTGGGCACATTTTTATTCACTGATGTCTTTAATGATTTTTATTTCAGACATAGGTAATTATATATCAAAATATTCTATCAAATCTTTTTTTTGGGAAATATCTTCCTTTTTTAAAATTAATTTTTATTGGGGTATGGTTGCTTAACAGTGTTGTGTCAGCCTCCACTGCACAACAAAATGAATCAGCCATCCTCATGCAGATAACCCCTCCCTTTTGGACTTCCTTCCCATTTAGGTTACCACAGTGTATTAGGTAGAGTTCCCTGTGCTGTACAGTATGTTCCCATCAGTTGTCTATTTTAGAGAGTATCAATAATGTATAGTGGGGAAAGGACATATTTGAAGTGAGGAAAGGAAATAGACTTTTATTAAGTTCTGTATGTGAGATTCTCTCTTCAGGATTAACCCAGACATCTGCTTCTTCAATTAATCTTCTCCCAAACTTATAAAGAGGTTTAATTCTCATCTCACAAGTAAGGAAACTGACAATAGGAAAGATTTAGTAACTGGTGCGCCCAAGTCACACAACCAGCGGATAAGCTTTAAACCCAGAAATGGTTTTTAAACTCAATGCCATTCACCCCAAAGCTCAGCACCTTTCTGTTCTGGTCCAGCTATCGGTGTACCCAATTCCAGATTGCATTCTGTGGCTGTGTGGCCTTTGACAAGTCACCTCCCTTCCGATCCCTGCATGTGAAACAGATGTGGAGCCTGAGGTCCCCCTGAGGTCTCTGATACTCTGAGAGCCTGAATCAGTCTTGACAAACTGAAGTGCAGGACGGAGGCTCCCAGGAGATTACACTGGCGGCAAATGCCTTTTCTAGGGATTCGCCCCCTTGTGTCGCTGGTAGTGATTACCCTTCTTCAGACCTTCCCCCAAACATTCCAGACCCCATTGACATAATAGCTCTTGTGTCCTAAATGCTCCTGCAGCTCTTACGTTTGGCAGTTTCAAGGGCAGGAGGGGAGAGCCCAGTATACCTGCGGAGCCCCCTCTGGCCCCTGTAGAGAGGACAGCCCAGGAGTCAGGCAGAGGAAAATCTGGAGACTTTCCCTGAAAATCATCTCAGCCCGCTGATACTCTGAGCCTCCTTTGCAAAGTGTTGGTTGATGAGTAGGCCAGAGACTCAGCCCAGCTGTGCCAGATTAGCATTTACTCTGGACCAATAGCTCTCCAATTCTAGCACGTGTCAGAAACGTCTAGAGGGCTTGTCGAACACGCCTTCCTGGGTCCCACCTGAGGGGTTTCTGACTTAATAGGCCTGAGGTGGCCTAAGAATTTGCATTTCTGACAAGTTCCCAGCTGATGCTGTTGTTGCTGGGTCAGGAACAACATTGTGAGAATCCCTGCTCTACTCAAAGTGTGGGCCAGGGACCAGGAGCATTGGTACTTTATGGGGGCTGGTTGGAAGTGCAGACTCTCAAGCCCCATCCCAGCCCTCTTGAATCCGATTTTCCAGGTTATTTGTACGACATTAAAATTTGAAAGCTGTGCTCTAGAGAGCTGAAGAAATGGTCATGGGACAGGTTTTTTTCTTTTTTTTTTTTTCTTTGCGGCACGCGGGCCTCTCACTGCTGTGGCCCCTCCCGCCGCGGACGCGCAGGCCCAGCGGCCATGGCCCACGGGCCCAGCCGCTCCACAGCACGTGGGATCCTCCCGGACCGGGGCACGAACCCGTGTCCCCTGCATCGGCAGGCAGACCCCCAACCACTGCACCACCAGGGAAGCCCATGGGACAAGTTTTGAGTGAGGCTTTTTACAGCCATGCGTCTCCATGGTCACGTTTTTGCATGACAGAGAATCAGGATTATAGAATGTTAGTCTGAGAGGGAATTTAGAGACGACCTAATCCTTGGATAAATCATAATATATGCTAAGCTAGTGTTCAGAAGACTCTAGAATTACCTGAGGCGCTTTTAATGGTAATACTTGAGTTCCATCCCAGAGCGATTTAAATCTGGATTTCTGTGACAGGGCATCAATCATTGTGAATAGCTCCCAGGTGATTCTGATAATCATAGCTCTAAATTCCCTAATCTTGCAAATAATGAAAATGAAGCCCAGAAGAAAGTTCTCTGTGGAGAGCAGGGGTGGAAATCACATCCAATGTATGCTTTGGCTGGACCACACTTTATGATCTATCCAAATTTGGGTGATGACAAATCTTGATATAATAATGGGGTCTTACTGACCTTTTAGAAATATCTCAAATTGCTTAGTGCTGGTTGGTTTTTGAGGTCATGCAGTGAACCAGATAGACACCTATCTTCCAAACCTGCCAGAGCAATAGGGGAGATAAATGATGCCAGAAGAAAATGTGAGGGGTACAGAAGTGGGATGGAGAGCACGGGGAGGGACTGTGGCACTTTGCTGGGGTGGCAGGGGAAGGTAGCGTAAATGAGGGTGAGTTGCCAGGTGGCACGTGGCTTAACGGTGTTGGTATGCTGCCCGGGCTCTGATGTCACCTGGCCGCAACTCAGTGGATGGGCATGTCCTTGGTAGGGGTATTCGTTCCCTCCTCAGGAACTAACCACTGTTCTCTTCTGCTTTCCAGTGCCCAACCGCTGTAAAAAGGTCTGCAGCCACCTTTGCCTTCTGAGACCTGAGGGATACACGTGTGCCTGTCCCCAAGGCTCCAGATTTATAGAAGGAAGCGTCACTGAGTGTGATGCAGGTAGGGACACTGCCTGGGCAGCCATGGGGGCCTGGGAGAGCTCCTTTGCCTTCATTAGTAGGTTCCCTTACCCATGCTTCACCTTTTTCAGGAGCATGAAGAATCCCTGTTTACTGGTCTCTTGCAGAATAGAGTGGGGATGGCTAGAAAGAGGGATGGGAGATGTGGAAAATATGAACAGAGCTGAGTGGGACTTAAGGGGCCGAACAGATCTCGTGTTCCAATGATTTCTGAGAATTATTTGCCAAGATCTGCAGAGATTTAGATCCAGTGCCCCTAAATCGACTGTTGTGTTGTCTATAAAGACATTTTGAAGAGTGAGTTTCCTATAAGGCCTCTTCCTCCTTTCTCCACCCCATACTGGATCCCAATCGCCCCAGAATCTATTCAGTCTTAACGGGAGCTCCTCAAGGTGGAGAACCAGGCTCCTGAGGTGAGACGGGGGCACTTATCCAGTACGGAGGGGAGGCCTAGAGGAGGTTCACTGGTTTTCCCACATGCTCATTTCAAAGTTTGGGCAACTGAAAAAGGGCCACGTTTTAACATGTACCTTATGCTCTTGGGAGATGGAAGCTGGACGTAAGTAAGTAAGTAAGCAGTGGTTTAATTCTCATCCCAAATGCTATAGATGATCTATTCTTGGCAAGACCTTTCTTCAGTGACTTTTAAATTAAGGAGTTAATAAACCATAGGGAGTAACTAGTTAGTATCCCTAAGTAGTATCCAATGCTTGATAAGGGTGTTAGAAAATCATCCTGCAGTTCACTAGTGGCCCATTTTATGGCTCACATCTTTGGGCCCTTCCCCCTGCCTTAGCTGATGGGGAAATGAAGAGGCGTAACCATGTTCTGCCACCAGGGGGCGCAAGCGGTTAAACAAGGCACCTCCTGTTGACTTCCCCACCAGGCTGAAAAGTTGGCAGGTTTAGAGCACGAACTCAGCAAGTAAAAACTGCCCCCTCCCCTTCCCCTATCCCCGCTCTTATCCCAATGCTACTGGGGGAATATTGGCAAGATTACAATATTTAGCAAGGGCAATTTTGAAGGTCTTAAAAAATGAGGAGATCTCCAAATGAGGAGATGTCCATTAAGCGGCTATTTATCTGTCTACATGTCCGTTTATTTTTTATTTTTTTATTTTTTATTTTTTATTTATTTATTATTTTTTTTTGCGGTATGTGGGCCTCTCACTGTTGTGGCCTCTCCCATTGTGGAGCACAGGCTCCGGACGAGCAGGCTCAACGGCCATGGCTCACGGGCCCAGCCGCTCCACGGCATGTGGGATCTTCCCAGACCGGGGCACGAACCCGTATCCCCTGCATCGGCAGGCGGACTCTCAACCACTGCGCCACCAGGGAAGCCCTACATGTCCGTTTATTGATGAATGGATTGCTGATCCTTTGGAGCCTTTAGTGGAAGTTGCGGGGTGTGCCTAAGTTGAATTCTTGATTTTAACTGGGTTCAAAGAGAAGAATTCTGAAAACTTCAAAAGAAAATGTCAATGTTCTGAGAGATTTCCTTTACCACGATGTCCTTTTTAACTATTAGTATATATTCTGGAGTCTAGTATCTCACCACTGTTTTTCGGTGGGGGGGAAATGCTATAAACGGCCTTTTTTTCCCTGCCAAATGTATGTTACTTCCCAAGACCTTATTGATAAAGAAATTCATCTGACTTAAGGGGAAGGTGACATCTAAAAGGGAGACTAATTAGCTGCCCCACCACATGGGCTCCCCACTCCAGCCTTGGGCTGAAGCAGGTTTGCATGGTAGGGGGCTCTGCTGAGCGCCGCTGACTAACACCTGCGTGGCTTTACCCTTCTGCAGCGATCGAAAGTCCTATCATCATGCCCCCTCCATGCAGGTGTATGAACGGAGGAAACTGCTATTTTGACGAGAATGACCTCCCCAAATGCAAGTAAGTCTGAATGCTGTCGGTCTTGCATCTTCTGGGGGGAATTTGAGACCTCAAAGTAGCCAGAAAAACAAGTACAAGAACCTTGCCAGTTCGCTAATTTTCACATCATAACCAGCTTGCCCTCCAATGGGGGAGTCCACAGAGAGCTAAGGCAGTGCTTCTCAAACCATAATGTGCGTGAGAATCACCTGGGGCTCTGGAAAAAAATGCCCATCTCATTTACAGGGATTCTGCATTTCTGACAAGCTCCCGGGAGATGCCACAGAACTGTGGGCCATGCTTTGGGGAGCAAGGAGTTAGAGAAGTGAAACCCCATTTTCCTACTCACCTCAGATTACTAATTATAATTGGATTGTGGGAGAGCAGCTGTCAGCAGAGCTGTTACAGTGCTAGGCGCTCACGAGGGGCAGAGACTGGGCTGAAGATGTGGAGAGCAGAGAATTATCAAGAAAGCTCTTAACGTGGAGCAAGATGCTATTTAACGAAAGCATGTCAAAGGAAAGAACACAATGAAGGTTTGCAGTTCCACTGTCCAAGGAGGAATTCCATAGATTAGAGAAGACACCAATAGGTTTATTTGTTGAGGCTGATTCTGTAGATGGCCACAGGTATTCCCTCAAAAGTGCATTTCCACAGCCAGATCACAATCAGAGCCCAAGAAATCCACAGCTTGTGAATGATTCTTCTTTTCCTTTCAGATGTCCTAGTGCCTACGTGGGAGAATCTTGCGAAATAGGGCTTTCAAAAGGCGTTCCTCCCGGAACAAGTAAGTTTTAAGAATACGAGGGGCATGGGAATGCATCATGGTAACTAAACTGAGTGTTGTGTGTATTCTGTTTAACTCAGTTTTTGAAGAATGAATGGTTCTAGCCCCCAGTCCCTATTGCTAAGACTACTGGCTCTTTTGCTTCTCCTCATGTTCATACGTTTGCGTCTTCTTCCCTCTTTGGCAGCCGCGGCCGTGCTGTTGACGATCATCCTGATCATCATCATTGGAGCTTTAGCGACTTTAGGATTTTTCCACTATAGGAAAACTGGCTCCCTTTTGCCTTCTCTGCCCAAGCTGTCAAGGTCAGTTTCATTAGGTGGAATATTGATTTTAGAAGTCTGTGTGATCTGTAACCACGTAAATAACTTAGTTTTTCTTTTAAGTTAAAAAAGCATCCTAGGCTGTTCACCTATTCTGCGGAAACAAAAAATACTGAACTTAAAGCAGTCACTTCAGATCACAATGTCTTAACTGATTGCTTCTCTGAAGCCTGAGTACAAATCCCATTTTAGAGTCTAAAGGGTTGGATGTTGAGGTTACACTGGAGAACAGCGTCGGCTGTTTGAGGCACCAGGCTTTCTTTCTGCAAGTGCCCAGCTGGTCCTCTCCTCAATCTCAAGCATTCGGGAATGTGCTCGAACATTTCCAGGTCACTAAGGGAATTTATTCCCATACTTGATGTGTAAATGCGAAGTGGGAATCGAGCCTTTCATTTAAGGAAGAGCTAGGAAAAGGTACAAAGAAAGAATCCTATTGCAAAAGATTGTTTTTTAAAAATAATAAGACACTGATTACTTCTTTTCAGCTTAAGCAGTCTTAGCAAATCCTCTGAAAATGGAAATGGGGTGACCTTCAGATCAGGGGATGATGTTAACATGGATATTGGAGTATCTGGTTTGGGGCCCGAGTCTGCTATTGACAGATCAATGGCGATGGTGAGTTTGGTCTCAAAGTGACTATTTGAAGGTTATCATTTTTACTGTTTTATCAAAGAAACACTTCTTATAAAGAATAAAATTCACCTAGAAAAAAATGAAATACTGTATGCCCCCTCACTATACCAAGTTAGGAAACATTAGGTTTGTTGTAGAAATGTGTCTAAAAACATTAGTAATGAAATTGAAATTAACCCCTGATCTAAGCCACACTGTTGAACTGGAATCATGAACAGTTTTAAGTTTAATTGGAGTCTTAAACAATCTATGTTTTTTGGGAAACAGGGGAGAGGGACCATGATATTCTGTTTTTATTCGATGACTTTTTGTATGTTTAAAGGAAGAGGCAGGGAAATAACGTTTCCTAGTCTCACATATTTTCCCACCAGTGTGTAGTGTTGGGATAAACAGTGGTTTTAGAGTCAGTGGTTGGTTCAAATCACAACTCTGCCACCTGCTAGGTATGTAATAGTAGGGATGGAGCTTGATCACTCTGTCCCCATCTGTAAAATAATCCCTCCTGTGAGGACCAAATACTTTATGAATGGACTAGTATCCACTGTGAAGTCTACCATCAGTGTTGGGAAATCATTCCCAGTATTCCGCCTCCTGCCCAATCTTTCCTTTTTGTTCCTGCCTAAAGGTACAATATTATCCCTCCTGTCTTCTTTCCCTCTCTCACTCTTCTCTTTGCGCCTCTTCCAGACCCCCACCCTTTTCTCTATGTCCAAAGCCAATCACCAAGTGAGTTATTTGCCTTAAGGAGCCATAGAGAACTCGGATAAGGGAAGAGGGTTTCTGTTCTCCTGACCTGAGGAGTTAGTGCATTTATGTTACTTTATATAACGGTTTGCCTCGTGGAGGCCTTGTGTCTCCATTGGCTTTTGTTGGAGGTGGGGGGCAAGTTCCTTTTGGGTCACTTTGACATAGCGCCTAGCGTACCTCCAGGTGTGAAGAGCACATCCTCCTCTGTGTATGAATCAGATCAGCACGGTATGATCTTTTTTTTTCTTTTTTTTTCTTTTTTCTTTCCCTCCATCAGAGTGAACATTTTGCCATGGACCTGGGGAAGCCACCCATAATATTTGAAAACCCGACATACACCTCCAGGGACACTGCCGTCAAAGTGGCTCAGCCAACAACAACCCCGGTGAGAAATCACAGTCCTTGCTGTCAGGTTTGGCTGTTGCTGGATCTTGTTCTTTGGAATAATGTGCCTTTAGGGTCCTCCCAACCTTCCCTCCATGGAAGGAAGCACACTGGTCACTTCCTCAGCTTCACTCCCTGCAGTAACAGGACTGACCCAAGGACAGAAGGCCTGAAAACAATCAGAATCCTGGGTTTTGGCAGCCATTCTGGGGGTGCCGACGAAGAGCCTTTTCATCCTGAGTGGTCAGAGCAGGAGGTCTGAGTGCATATTCAGAGGCTCGGCAAACACTGTGCCCGACACACATATACGGGCTCTCTGTAAATATCTGTGAACTGAATGAGTGGATGGTCGTCAGGTCATTATGCAGAGGTTTGGGGTACTGGGCACACTCTCTGGGTTCTGACTGGTATCACAAGGGTGTGATTTGAGGTGACCTCCCTGCTTGCCCTTGTCATACTTTTCTGGAAAGTACAAAGGTCTTCGAAGTTGATAGGCAGATACATAAATTTCCTTTGATGAGGCCCTATTACTCACTCATCTTTTAGAGGAACAGGGAGATGAGATAGACGTATGGATGAAGGAATAGAACTCTTCCTTAGGTCTGGATGAACAGCCCCAGTGTCACTGCCAGTGCCTGTCAACTGTTAGTTAGCCTGTCTTTCCTTTGTCAAAACAACTAGGGCCTCGGCAAAATACAGTTTCACTGTTAACACCTAAACTTCTTTTGAACTCACAAGGTATAGTACATTTTAATGTTAAGACAGAAATGTTTATTTTATGAATAGCTTTCTTAAGATCAGCAATATTTGAATCTTGAAAGCATTTTGCCTGATCCTTTAATATCCAGATAGCAAAACCTTAATCACATGATAAAATAGATTTTTGGCATTTTCCCTTGAAATAAAACGAAGCCATGTTTACCAAAACAGTTCCAAGTTAGAGAAGAAATAAAGTGGTGAATGTAAAAATATAGGAAAAGGGGTGAATTTCTACCCTGTAATTTATTAATTATATATCCATGGTAATTTGTGCTTTAAGAGGGGACCTCGGAATCACATGAATGTTACAGAAAATATCTAGAGGGGTATTAATGTCATTATGCCTCTTGTTTTAAAAATTCAACCTCTTTTAAGCAGTCCTGTGAAATTAATAATTTTATTCTAAATATCCAAACGTAAAACTCTCAGTTCACCAATGCGTTTGGAAATAATTCATGCTGTTCTATTAGGATTTGGCTGCCAATATACAACCAGAGTATCCTTTATCTAAAACTATGGTCAACAGTGGGAGTATGGGGCCCTAGAGAACACCATAGAGGTTGCTATTACTACATGAGAGTGTGACCATTGATGGGTGTATTTGCCTCCCAAGATTAAGGCATCAGATAGACAACTTAATAGTTGGTGCTCCTGATTTTGGGGAGACGAGAGTGGTGTTTATTCCTGGACCACAGGGTTGGTCTCATATAATAAAAATGGTGCCTGATCATGTTTGTGGGAGAGCAAGGTGATAAACAGAACCAAAGAGCTGATAAGAAACTTTATAGCAAAAATTCTTTCAAAACTGAATAATGGCCTTCAACATGCACACAGGTAACCGAATCTGGAAATGTGTATAACGAAAACTATGGAAGTGCCATAAACCCTGCTGAATTAGCTCCAGACACAAAACCAACTTCCCCAAGTGCTGGTGAAACTCAGGTAACAGTGACTGACTACTGAAATGATACGGGATTTGGGAAGGACTTTGGAATTGCTGGGTTTATTAATCCTAGGCAAACTAGAGAGACCCTGATAGGCTCATAGAGCCCAAGATGTATAGGCAGTTAGTAAGGATAATTTTATCATAAACTGAAAAACTTTCCACTGAGTAAAGCTACATTCTAGCACTGAGTTGGTAATAATGTTCCTTGTGACATGGGAGGTAAAGCAGAAAAGAAGGGCAGCCATCTTCTGGACCCAGCCTCTTCAAATCAGAGGCGTTTAATTTGACATAACAACTTAGTATGAATAAAGACCTCACTGTGTCAGTGATGCATATAGAGGACCTTTTCCTTTCCCGTGCAATACAATTTTTCTACAGTGTATATCTTTGTTCCCTTAATAATGTATGTTGTTTTTAGCTCTACGCTTGTTACCAATGTTGACCACTAGATGGCACTAATTTACACTCTCTTCATCTATCCATCTGTCCATCTTCCATCTAACCATCCAGCGAACATTACTGCCCTCAATGTGCCAGGCACAGTGTTTAATACAGAAAATTAAAAGAAAAAAGTCCACTAGATGGAGCTTCTCTATCTTGTCTGCAGGCCCTTTGAAATTTGTAAACTGTCTTGTCTACAGAGAGAAATTCAGTAAATAAACTTGATACAAAACATAATAGATAATATATCATTAGTTTTAACAGACACATAGGAAGCTATCTCAGATATAGCTGTTTGATTCTGGGCAACTATTTTACCTCTGAGCACTAGAGTCTTAATGTTTCTCATTGGGGGCACTATTGGCTTATTGGGAGGGGCAGTTCTTTTTGGTACAAAACTATCCTATACATTGCAGGACATTTTAATATTCCTGGCCCCTGTCCACTAAGTGCCAGTAGTGTTTTACCCAATGCATTGTGATCCCAGAAATCACTCCCTCCCCCGCCCCTGGCCCCCGAAAATGCTCTCCCAGTTGAGAACAATAGGATCTGGAATGTCTCAGTTTTAAGGTTCTATGACTTCTGTGAAGTAATATAAAGAAACAAAAGCCCAAGGGTAGTTAGAAATCTTACCACTTTTTACAATCCCTATTCTCAAGTTGCATAATCTATAAACAAAATTGGTATCTGCAAAGTCATGTTGGATTTTCAGCACCTCACAAATTGGATCCTGTTCTGCTTGTTTGCGTCAAAATAAAAGTTGAACTAAATTGATGCTAATGAGGAGAGCTTATAACAAAGGTCACTTTGTCCACCTTTTCATATTCCATTTACTAATTCCTTCACACACACACACACACACACACACACACACACACACGAATGTTGTCTTAGGAATTTCCAGTTTCATATTTTGCATATTTCATATTTTCAAGGGACTGAATTTCTTTTCCTTAAGCTACATTGAAAAGTTTATTTCAAACACTAATTTTCCACAGACACCAGAATACATGAATGTCACATATTTGGTTCCCCAAGTCTGCCTCAACTCCACAGCAGTGCCAGATCTATTTTATATTCTCAACATTTTTTCTCAGTCCATTTCGAGTCTAGTGATCTTCCCTAGGCAGAGTTCTCTCCCAGCTGAGCAGGAAGGGGAGTTGATGGAGATGCTGCAACCTCTGACCTGCACATCAGTCATCAAAAACACTAAGAGACGGGCTCCCCTGGTGGCACAGTGGTTGAGAGTCCGCCTGCCGATGCAGGGGACGCGGGTTCGTGCCCCGGTCCGGGAAGATCCCACATGCCGCAGAGCGGCTGGGCCCGTGAGCCATGGCCGCTGAGCCTGCGCATCTGGAGCCTGTGCTCTGCAACGGGAGAGGCCACAACAGTGAGAGGCCCGCGTACCGCAAAAATAAAACAACAAAAAAAACCCAAAAACAAACAAACAAAAAAAACACTGAAAGAGTCTTTCAAGTGAGAGCAAATGTTTACCAATTATAGTCCTTTTCTTTCTTATCTCCATCTTTGCAGTACATTGGCTCTTCTTCCTTTTTTTTAATCAGTTGAGGCTGAGACCCTCTAAGGTCTGTCCTCCATGGTACATCCAGGGATTTTTCTATGACCTTTGCCTTCTGGGAACTGAGAGAACAGCCAGGGAGGCTTAAAGCAGTAGAAGCCTTTGGTTAGGATGACCCTAGGTTGACCTTAATATGCCAGAGAGGCTCACAGGTTTCTCTTTCATCAATAAATCTGCTCAAAGGACTCAAAGAACATGAAGTCCTGTGACTTAGTCCTGTCATTTTCAAAAGTCGTGTCGACATGCATTGGATTTTCCAAGGAGATGACAATGAAAAGCACCCGCACTTCTCTTGTTAGTAGTTACTCAGCTCCATGTAGCCATTCCATACTGAAGCAATGAGTTTTGGCCTTCCCTATTGAAGTGTAGGTTTCCAGAGGCCGGGCTCTGACCTGAGTGTCTCCATCTTGCCCTCGTGCCAAGTAGGTGTTCATTTAAATGTGGATGAATGGCTTCTTCTCCTGTATTCACATGCTCCCCACTCCTTCACATGTTGGCCCCCTACTTGCACAGAGCAAGAGACAATTCATAAAACACGTGGGCTACCTTAGCTCTGTGGGAGGAGGCTGTTTCCTCATCCCCTGTTCTCTTGTCTCCTTACATCCGGCAGCAGGGCCGTGGCCAGCACTGCTGCCATGGGCAGCTTTTCAGCCAGACAGGGGCCACTCATCATAGACTGGGGTGATTTCTCTTTGGGTTCTTCAGTTTTGAGACCTCCGTTTCCTGGAGGCCCTGCCTACTCCTCTATCTACAATTTAGTTAAATGAGTTTGCTGTGACTGCCTTTCCTCCTCTGCAAAAGAGCATCTACCTCACAGAGTCCTTGGGAAGATTACATCAGAAACTTGTAAAGCTCTTGGAATAGTCCCCGACACATAGTAAGCACTCAATAAATGTTAGTTGTTTTTGTTGCCATTATTATTATTATTATTATTATTTTTTTAATAGAGGTTTTTATTTTTTAATTTTTGCGGTACGCGGGCCTCTCACTGTTGTGGCCTCTCCCTTTTGCGGAGCACAGGCTCCGGACACGCAGGCTCAGCGGCCATGGCTCACGGGCCCAGCCGCTCCGCGGCGTGTGGGATCTTCCCGGACCGGGGCCCGAACCCGCACGCGGACTCTCAACCACTGCGCCACCAGGGAAGCCCGCCATTATTATTATTGATTACAGGAGGAAATGATGGAGCAAGACAGAACATGTTTGAGTTGACCAAGGATCAAGACATTGTTTTAGGAAATGAGAGTTACAATCTGGCTTGTTCCTTAAATTTTCAGGCAGCCCCTGAAGAAATCTCTTGCCTGGCTCTGTCAAAGCTTCTACATACTCTGGGCACAGATTCTGTAAACTGTACACTTCAGATCAAGGATTTTTTTTGAAATTATTAGATAAAAAGAGCCCAGAGAGTTTCAGTTACTGTTCAGGGCCCAGCCGAGGAAGAACTGAACAATTTACTGCATGGGCCAGGTCACGTGGTCCCCGGTCCCAAATTGCTTTCTCCCTCTGTAAGAAGAAATTTTTTTGTTTGTTTGTTTGTTTGTTTTTGTTTTTGCGGTACGCGGGCCTCTCACCGTTGTGGCCTCTCCCGCTGCGGAGCACAGGCTCCGGACACGCAGGCCCAGCAGCCACGGCCCATGGGTCCAGCCGCTCCGCGGCATGCGGGATCCTCCTGTACCGGGGCACGAACCCGCGTCCCCCGCGTCGGCAGGTGGACTCCCAACCACTGTGCCACCAGGGAAGCCCTGTAAGAAGAAAATTTAAAACCTAAGCAGAAGGAAGAAATCCACCAAAAAATTCCATTTACTGAAGGTTTTCTGTTTCCTCTTTTCACTTAGGCAACAAAGTGGAATATCTTCAAACGAAAACCGAAACAAAATGCCAACTTTGAAAATCCATTCTATTCCGAGGTAATTTTTAACAATTTTCTTCAGCCCAGGCATTCTTTCTTAGTATTAACTTGCTAAACCAGGCATACACTCAGATGATTCTGAGCAAATTGGCCAAGATTTGTCTTCTTCACACAAAACCGTGTCCCATCACGTCAGGGGAATAAATGGCTGATTCCTGTTTCTTTGTGGCCTTAGATGGAGAGTGAACCAAAGGTTGGTGCTGCTGTGACCCCACCTCCATCACCTTCTCCCCCTGATAAGATTTCTTGGAAGAAAGGCCCAAGTCCAACCTACAGTGCAACAGAAGATACATTTAAAGACACCGCAAATCTTGTTAGAGAAGACTCTGAGGCATAGCTGTGCCAGCTATTTAGGGAATAATTAGAAACACACTTTTGCACATATATTTTTTACAAACAGATGAAAAAAATTAACATTCAGTACTTTATTAAAAAGATATTTTTTCCCCTGTCCTCCTGTAGTTGGAAATATTTGTGGAAACAATACCTTGTGTGTCTTTTTTATTCATCTCATATTTTTACAAATAATTATCACAATGTACTATATGTATATCTTTGCACTGAAGCTATCTGAAGGTAATGCTATAAATATATTGTATATTTGTAAATTTTGGAAAGATTATCACATCATTAAATTTGCTAATGAAAGTATCTGCTGAATTGGTTGGTGATCATTACAGTAAATGATCCATTGGGACTTCCCTGGTGGCACAGTGGTTGAGAATCCTCCTGCCAATGCAGGGGACACGGGTTCGAGTCCTGGTCTGGGAAGATCCCACATGCCACAGAGCAACTAAGCCCGTGCGCCACAACTACTGAACCCACGTGCTTACAGCCCGTGCTCCGCAATGGGAGAGGCCACCGCAATGAGAAACCCGTGCACTGCAATGAAGAGTAGCCCCTGCTCGCCGCAACTAGAGAAAGCCCACGCACAGCAACGAAGACTAAACGCATCCAAAAATAAAATAAATTAATAAATTAATTTTCAAAAAGAAAATGATCCATTGAAGAAAGGAATTGACTTGGGGCCTTTAGCCATGTCAAAAGAGGAGGCACCATTCATAGTCCCTATAGAATTATCAAGGAAGGGAATCCAGGCCACTCCTGGGTCCATTTTCACACATCAGCACTTAATGTTCAGTATTATATGTAACCTGATGAATAGCGTAATGATAGAGATGCAGATAACGCAGTAGGTAGAAAAGCAATTCAGTCCCACCCTTTTGCATGTTTGCGTTGTCTAACCAGAACACTGTCTCCTGTGTGTTATCTCGGTCACCGCCAAGTCAACACTTTTATTTTAATGTCTGAGAAAGTCCCATGTCGTTAAGTGTAAGTGTCCTGCAAAGAGTTTGTATCTAATCGCATGAAATTTCATTTGATGGACCATAGGGTGATTGACACCCTTGCCTGACATCTCAGGTGGTCACCTACCCTAGAAACTGGAGCTCAGGAGCTGAATTAACTGAAAGTAAATCTGTGTCTTCATAAAGGAAGGTGCAAAACAAATACCGGTTAAGCAAAGCCTCAGCTGGGTTTGTGTTTCTGTGTGTGAAAATTTCCTTATACTGACTATTTATTTCCTCAGTTGAACATGAATAGAGAGGGAAACCGTTCTTATTGAGCCTTTTTTAGGTCCTTGGCAAAATCGTTCATTTTGAGGAGCGTAGCCCTCCTCTTGAATAGCGGCTGTAGTCTCCACAGCGGGAACCGTGGCAGGAATACACAGTTTCCACACTAAGTAGGTAGGATTCCTTGCTCTCTGTGCTAATATGGCACATCTTTAAAACAATGAGTGAATGAGTGTATGAATGGATGGATGGATGGGTGAAACATGTACTACTGATGATTTTATTCTCGAGTTCTCAAAATATTTTTTGTTCATATTTTGAGTGCTTATTGTAAATTACTTTGACATGTACTTTGATTAGAAAGCAAATGGAAATGATGCTGCTGAAAATTTTCTAATAAATGTGTATTTTATCAGACTTGTTCTGTGTGCTTCATAAGCCCAGGTCATGAATCAGTTGTATTTTTTTTTTCGGTACGCGGGCCTCTCGCTGTTGTGGCCTCTCCCGTTGCGGAGCACAGGCTCCGGACGCGCAGGCTCAGCGGCCATGGCTCACGGGCCCAGCCGCTCCGCGGCATGTGGGATCCTCCCGGACCGGGGCACGAACCCACGTCCCCTGCATCTGCAGGCGGACTCTCAACCACTGCGCCACCAGGGAAGCCCAAATCAGTTGTATTTTGCTGTGCAGA
>NW_006779481.1:1591829-1594716 GCF_000442215.2 Lipotes vexillifer | reverse complement strand
ATGCCCAGGGTTCGGGGGGGTGGGGGGAAGAGGAGGAGGAATCCACAGCTCACGCAGCCCTGACAGGCCTGACGGGGTGAGCTCAGGAGAGTAAACTGTAGGTTTCTGGGACTTCCCTGGCGGTCCAGTGGTCGAGACTTCACCTTCCAATGCAGGGGGTGCGGGTTCGATCCCTGGTCAGGGAGCTAAGATTCCCACATGCCTCGTGGCTAAAAAATCAGAAAACATAAAACAGAAGCAATACTGTAACAAATTGAATCAAGACTTAAAAAATGGTCCACATCAAAAAAATCTTTAAAAAAAGAAAACAAACTAGGTTTCCACCTGAACTCTGGTCAGGCGGCCCCCTTAATTGCCTTTCAGAGTCACCCATTTCCCCCTACCTTTTTCCTTCCTCACACCCTAGGCCCTCAGCCAATTTCCCATTTCGGATCTAACTGTGATGGGAGAGCAGCAAGCACGGTCACAGCTGGAGAGGGTTTTGTTCAGCCTGGCATTCGGGCTCCAGTGGGGTGGGTGAGACGTATCAGTCCACGAAGTGTGAAGTCAGAGTAAAAGGGAGCTCAAAACTGGTTGTGATTTCCAGCTTTGATATTTGTCTCAGGCCTTAGCGCAATAAGAAATTATTCTGGGGAATTTAAGAAATGAGAATTAGTTCCCTGCTTAGCTTCATTTGTGGGTCTCCCCAGAAAGGAATCAGAAAGCCTGCTGCTGCGTTTCTGTTCTCTCCCGCGTGAGCTGGCACTTGCAGGTCAGAGCGTCAGTGGGAGGGTTGCCCCTGCCTGGTCGGCTCTCCCAGCCCAGGTCCTGCTCCTGCTTTACTCTCTCCAGTCAGAGCAGCTGGTGGGAAGTTGTGCAAGGTTGGTGGGGGTAACCTGGAGACAGGGTGCTGTTTAGAGGATGGAAAAGCTGATGTTATTCAGCATCTCATCACATGAAGCAGGAACAATTTTACTAGCAGAAGTGTATTACTGCACAATGTGAGATCACAACCATGAGCAGGTGTGTCCATAGGAAGCTGTCAAATCACACTGGTCACCTGTCCAGGGCTTCCCATTGATTTTTTTTTTTTTTTTTTTTTTACTATTTATTCCTTTCTTCCTTCATTCATTGATTCACTCACTCACTCACTCACTTGCCTGTGTTCTTACCAGCACTCAGTTGCAAACATATGGACATAAGAGACCATGAGTTTAAGGAAAATATGTGAGAGGAGAACTTTTAGTGGAGAATTCCATCCATTAACTTTTTTTTTTTTCCCTGAATTGGGAAAAGATCACTATTATTTGATTTTTGAGGTGGAGTATCTCAGGCTAGCTCAAAGGTGAGAGCTAGTTAGGCCCTGGGGTTAAGGAGTGGTCTGAGGAAGATGGTTAGAGATGCACATTCTGGAAAGAGCCCTGGCCTCACAGCCTGTAGCCCTGGGTTGTCCTTTGAACTCTCAGCCTCTCTTCAGTCTTCCCCTCTGCATTCATCAAGGTCACAAGCCACAAGTCATACTGAGGATAACATATGATTATGTGTTTCTTTTTTTTTAAATTTAATTTTCATTTTATATTGGAATATAGTTGATTTACAATGAAAAGAGGTTGGACGTATATGAAAGGTCTGAAAAGCCTGGGAAAGGAAGGCCAGCTCTGGAGAGCATTGCCTCGTGCCGCTGGTGGCCCTAACCACAGCCATCGCAAGGTGGAGATCAAAAAAAAAAAAAAAAAAAATCACCTGGGTGTGTCAACTCCTGAATTTTACCAGCCTTGCTGAGGGCTTTTAGTCACACCAATTCTGTGCCTCTTCCTGGAAGTGAATTCAGAACATTTCGTATGAAAACCAACCAAGCTTCTGCATTCACTTTGTGTCCATGATATTCTGGAATAAGTGATAGGAGACAAAATAAGCAGGTCTCTAGAAACTATTCGACGTCATTGAGTTCTCTTAGCTAACAATATCACCAGTCATAGAATGCTGTCCTCACCTTACGCTGACCAGAGAGGAAGGGCTCATATTTCTGTTCCTCTGATAAGTAGTGTCCCCTAATGACAGTCATTTGCCAAGGGCACAGTTTCCCAACCAATTACTTTCATCGCGGGAGCTGGGTCACGCACCTGCTGCTAATCTCCGAGGCTCAGCTGCACCTTCTATGAAATAGAGAGGTGGGCTGTGAATGGCCAGTGTGAAAATGTATGTAAAGAGTATGCAGAGCTTCCGGGAAGATGGCGGAAGAGTAAGATGCAGAGATCACCTTCCTCCCCACAAATAGGAACAACTCCTACAGAACACCTACTGAACGCTGGCAGAAGACCTCAGACCTCCCAAAAGGCAAGAAACCCCCCCCACGTACCTGGGCTAGGGCAAAAGAAAAAAGAATAAACAGAGACAAAAGAATAGGGACGGGACCTGCACCAGTGGGAGGGGAGCTGTGAAGGAGGAAACGTTTCCACACACTAGAAGCGCCTTCGCGGGCGGAGACTGCGGGTGGCGGAGGGGGGAGCTTCGGAGCCGCGGAGGACAGCGCAGCCACAGGGGTGCGGAGGGCAGAGCGGAGAGATTCCCGCACACACAATCGGGGCCGACCGGCGCTCACCAGCCCGAGAGGCCTGTCTGCTCGCCCGCTGGGGCGGGCGGGGCTGGGAGCTGAGGCTCGGGCTTCGGTCGGAGCGCAGGGAGAGGACTGGGGCTGGCGGCGTGAACACAGCCTGCAGGGGGTTAGTGCGCCACGACTGGCTGGGAGGGAGTCCGGGAAAAGTCTGGAGCTGCTGAAGAGGCAAAAGACTTTTTCTTGCCTCTCTGTTTCCTGGTGCGCGAGGAGAGGGGATTTAGAGCGCCGCTTAAAGGAGCTCCAGAGACGGGCGCGAGCCGCGGCTAAAAGCGCGGACCCCAGAGACAGGCA
>NW_006779481.1:1585494-1591653 GCF_000442215.2 Lipotes vexillifer | reverse complement strand
TGCCCCTCCCTCCCCCTGGCCTGAGTGAGCCAGAGCCCCCGAATCAGCGGCTCCTTTAACCCCGTCCTGTCTGAGCGAAGAACAGACGCACTCCGGCGACCTACACGCAGAGGCGGAGCCAAATCCAAAGCTGAGCCCCTGGGAGCTGTGAGAACTAAGAAGAGAAAGGGAAATCTCTCCCAGCAGCCTCAGAAGCAACAGATTAAAGCTCCACAATCAACCTGATGTCTGTGGAATACATGAATAGACAATGAATCATCCCAAATTGAGGAGGTGGACTTTGAGAGCAAGATTTATGCTGTATAGCTTTGCTTCCACCATTTGTCCTAGGGTCCTATCCGTCCTTTTTTTTTTTTTAATTTTTTTTCTTAATAATTATTTTTTTATTTTAATAACTTTGTTATATTTTATCTTACTTTATTTTACTTTACCTTCTTCTTTCTTTTTTTCCTTCCCTCCCTCCCTCCTTTCTTTCTTTCTACTTCTACTAATTCTTTCTTTCTACTTTTTCTCCCTTTTATTCTGAGCCGTGTGGATGAAAGGCTCTTGGTGCTGCAGCCAGGAGTCAGTGCCGTGCCTCTGAGGTGGGAGAGCCAACTTCAGGCCACTGGTCCACAAGAGACCTCCCAGCTCCATGTAATATCAAATGGCGAAAATTTCCCAGAGATCTCCATCTCAACACCAGCACCCAGCTTCACTCAACGACCAGCAAGCTACAGTGCTGGACACCCTATGCCAAACAACTAGCAAAACAGGAACACAACATCACCCATTAGCAGAGAGGCTGCCTAAAATCATAATAAGTCCACAGACACCCCAAAACACACCACCAGACGTGGACCTGCCCATCAGAAAGACAAGATCCAGCCTCATCCACCAGAACACAGGCACTAGTACCACCCAGCAGGGAGCCTACACAACCCACTGAACCAAATAAAGCCACTGGGGACAGACACCAAAAACAACGAGAACTACGGACCTGCAGGCTGCAAAAAGGAGACCCCAAACACAGTAAGATATGCAAAATGAGAAGACAGAAAAACACACCACAGATGAAGGAGCAAGATAAAAACCCACCAGACCTAACAAATGAAGAGAAAACAGGCAGTCTGCCTGAAAAACAATTCAGAATAATGACAGTAAAGATGATCCAAAATCTTGGAAATAGACAAAATGCAAGAAACATTTAACAAGGACCTAGAAGAACTAAAGATGAAACAAGCAATGATGAACAACACAATAAATGAAATGAAAAATACTCTAGAAGGGATCAATAGCAGAAAAACTGAAGCAGAAGAACGGATAAGTGACCTGGAAGATAAAATAGCGGAAATAACTACTGCAGAGCAGAATAAAGAAAAAAATATGAAAAGAACTGAGGACACTCTCAGAGACCTCTGGGACAACATTAAACGCACCAACATTCGAATTATAGGGGTTCCAGAAGAAGAGAAAAAGAAAGGGGTTGAGAAAATATTTGAAGAGATTATAGTTGAAAACTTCCCTAATATGGGAAGGGAAATAGTTAATCAAGTCCAGGAAGCACAGAGAGTCCCATACAGGATAAATCCAAGGAGAAATACGCCAAGACACATATTAATCAAATGTCAAAAATTAAATACAAAGAAAACATATTAAAAGCAGCAAGGGGAAAACAATAAATAACACACAAGGGAATCCCCATAAGGTTAACAGCTGATCTTTCAGCAGAAACTCTGCAAGCCAGAAGGGATTGACAGGACATATTTAAAGTGATGAAGGAGAAAAACCTGCAACCAAGATTACTCTACCCAGCAAGGATCTCATTCAGATTTGATGG
The DNA here is from genome assembly GCF_000442215.2 of Lipotes vexillifer. Classification (NCBI taxonomy): domain Eukaryota; kingdom Metazoa; phylum Chordata; class Mammalia; order Artiodactyla; family Lipotidae; genus Lipotes; species Lipotes vexillifer. The sequence goes on along the minus strand of NW_006779481.1, from coordinate 1,589,834 downwards.
AGAAATTAAAACCTTTACAGACAAGCAAAAGCTGAGAGAGTTCAGCACCACCAAACCAGCTTTACAACAAATGCTAAAGGAACTTCTCTAGGCAAGAAACACAAGAGAAGGAAAAGACCTACAATAACGAACCCAAAACAATTTAGAAAATGGGGATAGGAACATACATATCGATAATTACCTTAAATGTAAATGGACTAAATGGTCCACCAAAAGACACAGATTGGCTGAATGGATACAAAAACAAGACCCATATATATGCTGTCTACAAGAGACCCACTTCAGACCTAGAGACACATACAGACTGAAAGTAAGGGGATGGAAAAAGATATTCCATGCAAATGGAAACCAAAAGAAAGCTGGAGTAGCAATTCTCATATCAGACAAAATAGACTTTAAAATAAAGACTATTAGAAGAGACAAAGAAGGACACTACATAATGATTAAGGGATCGATCCAAGAAGAAGATATAACAATTGTAAATATTTATGCACCCAACATAGGAGCACCTCAATACATAAGGCAAAAACTAGCAGCCATAAAAGGGGAAATCGACAGTAACACATTCATAGTAGGGGACTTCAACACCCCACTTTCACCAATGGACAGATCATCCAAAATGAAAATAAATAAGGAAACACAAGCTTTAAATGATACGTTAAACAAGACGGACTTAATTGATATTTATTGGACATTCCATCCAAAAACAACAGAATACACATTTCTCTCAAGTGCTCATGGAACATTCTCCAGGATAGATCATATCTTGGGTCACAAGTCAAGCCTTGGTAAATTTAAGAACATTGAAATTGTTTCAAGTATCTTTTCCAACCACAATGCTATGAGACTAGATATCAATTACAGGAAAAGATCTGTAAAAAATACAAATACGTGGAGGCTAAACAATACACTACTTAATAACGAAGTGGTCAGTGAAGAAATCAAAGAGGAAATAAAAAAATACCTAGAAACAAATGACAATGGAGACACGACGACCCAAAATCTATGGGATGCAGCAAAAGCAGTTCTAAGAGGGAAGTTTATAGCAATACAATCCTACCTTAAGAAACAGGAAAAATCTCGAATAAACAACCTAACCTTGCACCTAAAGCAATTAGAGAAAGAAGAACAAAATAACCCCAAAGTTAGCAGAAGGAAAGAAATCATAAAAATCATATCACAAATAAATGAAAAAGAAATGAAGGAAACGATAGCAAGATCAATAAAACTAAAAGCTGGTTCTTTGAGAAGATAAACAGAATTGATAAACCATTAGCCAGACTCATCAAGAAAAAAAGGGAGAAGACTCAAATCAATAGAATCAGAAATGAAAAAGGAGAAGTAACAACTGACACTGCAGAAATACAAAGGATCATGAGGGATTACTACAAGCAACTCTATGCCAATAAATTGGACAACCTGGAAGAAATGGACAAATTCTTAGAAATGCACAACCTGCCAAGACTGAATCAGGAAAAAATAGAAAATATGAACAGACAAATCACAAGCACTGAAATTGAAACTGTGATTAAAATTCTTCCAACAAACAAAAGCCCAGGACCAGATGGCTTCACAGGCAAATTCTATCAAACATTTAGAGAAGAGCTAACACCTATCCTTCTCAAACTCTTCCAAAATATAGCAGAGGGAGGAACACTCCCAAACTCATTCTATGAGGCCACCGTCACCTTGGTACCAAAACCAGACAAGGATGTCACAAAGAAAGAAAACTACAGGCCAATAACACTGATGAACATAGATGCAAAAATCCTCAACAAAATACTAGCAAACAGAATCCAACAGCACATTAAAAGGATCATACACCATGATCAAGTGGGGTTTATTCCAGGAATGCAAGGATTCTTCGATATACGCAAAGCAATCAATGTGATAAACCATATTCACTAATTGAAGGAGAAAAACCATATGATCATCTCAACAGATGCAGAGAAAGCTTTCGACAAAATTCAACACCCATTTATGATAAAAACCCTGCAGAAAGTAGGCATAGAGGGAACTTTCCTCTACATAATAAAGGCCATATATGACAAACCCACAGCCAACATCGTCCTCAATGGTGAAAAACTGAAACCATTCCCACTAAGATCAGGAGCAAGACAAGGTTGCCCACTCTCACCACTCTTATTCAACAGTTTTGGAAGTTTTAGCCACAACAATCAGAGAAGGAAAGGAAATAAAAGGAATCCAAATCCGAAAAGAAGAAGTAAAGCTGTCACTGTTTGCAGATGACATGATACTATACATAGAGAATCCTAAAGATGCTACCAGAAAACTACTAGAGCTAATCAATGAATTTGGTAAAGTAGCAGGATACAAAATTAATGCACAGAAATCTCTGGCATTCCTATACACTAATGATGAAAAATCTGAAAGTGAAATCAAGAAAACACTCCCATTTACCATTGCAACAAAAAGAATAAAATATCTAGGAATAAACCTACCTAAGGAGACAAAAGACCTGTATGCAGAAAATTATAAGACACTGATGAAAGAAATTAAAGATGATACAAACAGATGGAGAGATATACCATGTTCTTGGATTGGAAGAATCAACATTGTGAAAATGACTCTACTACCCAAAGCAATCTATAGATTCAATGCAATCCCTATCAAACTACCACTGGCATTTTTCACAGAACTAGAACAAAAAATTTCACAATTTGTATGGAAACACAAAAGACCCCGAATAGCCAAAGCAATCTTGAGAACAAAAAATGGAGCTGGAGGAATCAGGCTCCCTGACTTCAGACTATACTACAAAGCTACAGTAATCAAGACAGTATGGTACTGGCACAAAAACAGAAAGATAGATCAATGGAACAGGATAGAAAGCCCAGAGATAAACCCACGCACATATGGTCACCTTATCTTTGATAAAGGAGGCAGGAATGTACAGTGGAGAAAGGACAGCCTCTTCAATAAGTGGTGCTGGGAAAACTGGACAGGTACATGTAAAAGTATGAGATTAGATCACTCCCTAACACCATACACAAAAATAAACTCAAAATGGATCAAAGACCTAAATGCAAGCCCAGACACTATCAAACTCTTAGAGGGAAACATAGGCAGAACACTCTATGACATAAATCACAGCAAGATCCTTTTCGACCCACCTCATAGAGAAATGGAAATAAAAACAAAAATAAACAAATGGACCTAATGGAACTTCAAAGCTTTTCCATGGCAAAGGAGACCATAAACAAGACCAAAAGAGAACCCTCAGAATGGGAGAAAATATTTGCAAATGAAGCAACTGACAAAGGATTAATCTCCAAAATTTATAAGCAGCTCATGCAGCTCAATAACAAAATAACAAACAACCCAATCCAAAAATGGGCAGAAGACCTAAATAGACATTTCTCCAAAGAAGATATACAGACTGCCAACAAACACATGAAAGAATGCTCAACATCATTAATCATTAGAGAAATGCAAATCAAAACTACAATGAGATATCATCTCACACCAGTCAGAATGGCCATCATCAAAAAATCTACAAACAATAAATGCTGGAGAGGGTGTGGAGAAAAGGGAACCCTCTTGCACTGTTGGTGGGAATGTAAATTGATACAGCCACTATGGAGAACAATATGGAGGTTCCTTAAGAAACTAAAAATAGAACTATCATTTGACCCAGCAATCCCACTACTGGGCATATACCCTGAGAAAACCATAATTCAAAAAGAGTCATGTACCAAAATGTTCATTGCAGCTCTGTCTACAATAGCCCAGAGATGGAAACAACCTAAGTGTCCATCATCGGATGAATGGATAAAGAAGATGTGGCACATATATACAATGGAATATTACTCAGCCATAAAAAGAAACGAAATTGAGCTATTTGTAATGAGGTGGATAGACCTAGAGTCTGTCATACAGAGTGAAGTAAGTCAGAAAGAGAAAGACAAATCCCGTATGCTAACACATATATATGGAATTTAAGGGAAAAAAAAGGTCATGAAGAACCTAGGGGTAAGACAGGAATAAAGACACAGACCTACTAGAGAATGGACTTGAGGATACGGGGAGGGGGAAGGGTGAGCTGTGACAAAGCGAGAGAGAGGCATGGACATATTTACACTACCAAACGTAAGGTAGATAGCTAGTGGGAAGCAGCTGCATAGCACAGGGAGGTCAGCTCGGTGCTTTGTGACCGCCTGGAGGGGTGGGATAGGGAGGGTTGGAGGGAGGGAGACGAAGAGGGAAGAGATATGGGATGTATCTGTATGTATATGTATAAGTGATTCACTTTGTTATAAAGCAGAAGCTGAGACACCATTGTAAAACAATTATACTCCAATAAAGATGTAAAAAAAAAA
>NW_006779481.1:1583134-1585354 GCF_000442215.2 Lipotes vexillifer | reverse complement strand
TTTTTTTTTTTTTTTCTTGCGTTATGCGGGCCTCTCACTGTTGTGGCCTCTCCCATTTGCGGAGCACAGGCTCCGGACGCGCAGGCTCAGTGGCCATGGCTCACGGGCCCAGCCGCTCCGCGGCATGTGGCATCTTCCCGAAACGGGGCACGAACCCGCGTCTCCTGCATCGGCAGGCGGACTGGGAGATGTATTTTTTAAAAGTTCCTTGGTGATTTTAACATGCCGCCAGGGTTAGAACTAATCTAAATAGAAGTGGCTAATCTAATTTTCTTTTTTTTTAAATGAAGGATGTTATGGGGGTGGTCAAGATTTTCTCCTGGCCTTTGGAAGAACGCACGGATCTTGTCTGTAATGAGGCTGGAGTGAAGATGATAAAACGTAGGGTATCATTTTATTGTCACTTAAGGGTAATGAGAAGGCAATAAAGACCCCTGGACGTGAAAGATGGGAAATCTGAGGCTTAGAAAGGGAAAGTGCATATTCAGGTCACAGCACGGGGAACAGACCCACATTTCCTGTTCCAACAATCCAGAGGTAGGACCCTGAACAAAATTCCCAGTGTCCCGCACCCAGCCCTTCGCTGAATTAAAGAACGGGTTGATGGAGGAATTTGTTCTTCTATCCCTTTCCATGGTTCCAGACTCCAAGGGACTTTAATTATGTTCTATTAGTTTCCCTGAACCTCATTGTGGCTGTAATTCCTCAGGAGGCCTTTTGGGGGCCTGGGAAGAGGAGGAGACTGGAGCATCCTGGACCTTCCTGACACGACTTTTACCGCAAGACAGGTAGGATGCAGTCTATTTCCAAGAGTGCAGTTGTATATTTATTGCTTCTAGGTTTTCATTTTGTTGAGTTTTTATCTTGTTTTGCAAATTCAGAATTTAGAGGATAAGCAACCTCGAGCTGTTCTTGGCAACAGTGCTTTGCCACCATTTTCCAAATCTTCAAGCGACCAGATTGATTCAGTGGAGGGCAATGGAGGCTTTATTTGCTGCACAGAAAATGGTTCCCCACATTATCGAGGTAGTGCCTAGACTTTGGGTGTGGGGAGTCCATTTTTCTGTCGTTGGCCTTTGCCCAGGGCCTTGTGCAAATGGCTGACACAGACCTCAGTCACATGGGCAAGGAGCCCTTCTCCTGGAGAGAGTGCAGCTCTGACTAAGTGGCCGTGTGACCTTGGGTAAGTCGTTTCACCTCCCTGCTGGTTAGTAGCTTTATCTGGAAAGTGAAGTGGTTGGACAAGGTTATCGCTAAGTTCTCCTTTAGTATTCAAGTTCAATGATTTCTCTCTGCTTCAGTCTTCATTTGGAATTTGGTTCAGTTCAAAATCACTGCAGCTGTTTCTGTAAGTTCTAAGCCTGTTATAGCAACTTCAAAGAAGACAGATTCAGTTATAACTTCTTAGTTTTTATCCTCAAATGCTGTCTCTCTCTAGGTGAGTTATCAAAGAGATGCATTTTAGAAAATCTTTTTTTTTTTTTGAAGTATCTGAAAGCCTGCCTGTCAGTTTCAGGGCTGAAAGTTGCCATGAGGGGTTTATTTTTGCAGGAAACTCCTACAAACTTCGTTTATAGAGCCAAGGCTGCAGGGGCCTTTCATGGGACCCTGGGTCCATAAGGAGTTTCCTAAGGCACATGAAGGGACCCTAGTCAGAGAGTAAGGCTGGCTGGAGGACCAGGAAGTCACCTATGAAGAGCCAGTGGCATCCTGCAGACTTCTAATGAGATGCGAGGCCCATAAATGGGCTCTGGATTAAAGAACAGATGAACCTAGAACTAAAATAAACTAATCATGATTTTCAATTCTTTGAATGTTAAACTTGAATTTATTTTTCAATTGTGGTAAGGTACACATAATGTAAAATTTTAAATTTGGATTTTTAATCATCGGTCTGACATCTGGAGCTGTTTTTTTTTTTTCCCAAGACGGCCTTAGAAAGCTTCCTGTAATGGCTTTGAAAATCACTGAGGCATGGTATTACTTCTAATATTCTGACTGTGTCAGAGCCCGTGAAAAGACAGCAGGAAACACAGCTCAGCTCAGCCCAGGCCAGCAGGAAATGCCCTAGTCACCTATGTTGGCCACATGAGTTACTTCTCAGAATGGGTTGAGCTGGAGTGTTCAGAGTGCAAAGCCACCAGTTAATAACTTAAGCAAATGGCCACCCATGTCCTGGTTTAGGAGTCAGCCGTGGCATCTGGGAAGGGGAAGTATGGT
>NW_006779481.1:1575681-1583124 GCF_000442215.2 Lipotes vexillifer | reverse complement strand
TTTCCCTAGCTAGCTGGCTGACCTTGCAAAAGCTGTTGAGTTTCTCTAAACTTCTGTTTCTTACCTAAAAAAAAATGAAGATAATAAATTCCATAGGGCTCTCATGAGGATAGTATTTATTAATTCATTCTACAAATATTGAATGAGCATCTACTAGGTACCAAGGAATAGTATCAAGTAGCAACAGCTAACATTTCCTGAGCACTTTAAGTGAAGTATCTCATTTAATTCTGGAAGATTTTTACTGGAAGTACTATTTGTACCATTTTACAGATCAGAAAATGGAGGGAGGGGCTTCCCTGGTGGCGCAGTGGTTGAGAATCCACCTGCCAGTGCAGGGAACACGGGTTCGATCCCTGGTCCGGGAAGATCCCACATGCCGTGGAGCAACTAAGCTTGTGCGCCACAACTAGTGAGCCTACATGCTGCAATTACTGAAGCCCACATGCCTAGAGCCCGTGCTCTGCAGCAAGAGAATCCACCGCAGTGAGAAACCCGCGCACTGCAATGAAGAGTAGCCCCCGCTTGCCGCAATTAGAGAAAGCCCGCGTGCAGCAACAAAGACCCAACGCAGCCAAAATAAATAAAATAAAATAAAATAATTAATTTAAAAAAAAAAAAAAAGAAAACGAAGGGAGACCACAGATGGGAAGATGCTGTTTTTTAAAAAAAAATCATGAAATTATATTTCGATAATTATAGTTATAAAATAATTCTATAATTTTGTGTAAATTACAAAACACAATACAACATGCTTTGGCACAAGATTGTGACCTAGGAAAATTTTTCCTTTACTTCCTCCATTTTATTTCTGTGGATCCTTAGTGACCTATACTGTCCAGCAACAACAGCTATAAGAGTAGGTATTCACTGAATCTTTCCTATGTGCCAGGACCCTTTCTAAGCACTTTCCAAGTATTAACTCATTTAATCCTCCCAACAGCTCTAGGAAGTAGATTATTATTATTATCCCCATTTTACAGATGAGGAGACTGAGGTAAGAGAGGTTAAATAACTTGCACAAGGTCTTATAGGTATTAAGTGTTGGATCCGGACCGCACCTCTTTCTAGTCCCTGGGTCTACACTCCACACCATTGTGCCACACTGAGTCCTCACATAGGCAAGGACATATCCTGCCCTACCCAGCCCCGACTTAACTCCCTCTCCATCCCCTTCCCACTCTGCCGTGACTGTCCAACAGCTTCCTAGTCTTAAAAACCTTTCCAAACTCCTATCAAAACTTCCTGTCCAAAGGAAGCCTTCAGTGACTTGTATTCTACTGAGGGCAGGTCAATGCTTTCTGGCCCCTGTGGGTTAGTGTCTTGACTTCAGTTAATGCTAATGCGATTTAATAAGAACCCTCGGAGGAGAGGGCTCTGGTCACATGAGGGACCTCCTTGGGCTGGACTGGCTCCTGGGTGCTCCTTCCCCAGTTGAGTGCTCCTTCCCCAGTTGGGTGCTGGCTTCTCTCCCTATGAAGTACCACGCCAGCCCAGCCCACCTGTGCCATCTAGCATTAACCTTTTCTTCATGCAGTCATTAGCCTTTAAGTATATAATGAACCAACGCCTTGATTTATTCTGCAGAGAAATAAATCTGCCAGGACAGGCTGAATATTCCTGGTGTGTCTCCTGCTGTGTCCGACCGTAAGGCTCTTGTTTCTGAGAAACAAAAGAGGCAGAAAAATGTGAAAGGCAGGCGAAATGATTTTTCTGAGCTCTGTCTCAAAACGGATGGTGGAGTCAAACAGCTAGGACAGCTAACCCTACCCTAAATGTTATTTGTAATTTCCCGGGCAGGGAAGGAGGCTTTGTGTGTGTGTGTGTGTGAGTGTGTGTGTGTGTGTGTGTGTGTGTGTGTGTGTGTGTGTGTGGTGTGTCTTTCTTTAATCAAGTGAGATTCACACCCTTTTTCTGCCCTCACAGGACCTTCTAAGCTCACCTCCATTCTAGTCCTGGTATACATTTTAATAAGCCCTTTTCTTGTCTCTCTCTCCAACCCTGTGTCAATGTCCCAGGGACAGTGACCATCTTTCACTCCTCTCTCCATAGCTCCTAACATTGAACCTGGCGCTTAATAAGTGCTGAATAAATGTTAGTTAAGGAAATTAGTGAAAAAAATTAAAGGCTAAGGCAAGAAAGGAATCCATCAAATCCTGAGCCTCCAGTGAAAGATGCATGATCTCACGAGCATGTTCGTATCCTGTGTACCTCACGGGATGGTTCAGAGCTCATGTGTGTCAGGTGACTTTGGTCACGATCAGGTGCCATTTAAATTTGTACTTTTTTTCTTCTAAGCCCCTGGGACTCATAAAGGCTTCTTATTGAATAGAATGATCAAATGTGTGGGCATATACCCTGAGAAAACCATAATTCAAAAAGACACATGCACCCCAATGTTCATAGCAGCACTATTTACAATAGCCAGGACATGGAAGCAAACTAAATGTCCATCGACAGATGAATGGATAAAGAAGAAGTGGTACATAGATACAATGGAATATTACTCAGCCATAAAAAGGAATGAAATTGAGTTATTTGTAGTGAGGTGGATGGACCTAGAGTCTGTCATACAGAGTGAAGTAAGTCAGAAAGAGAAAAACAAATATCGTATATTAAAGCATATATGTGGAATCCAGAAAAATGGTACAGATGAACCTATTGGCAGGGGAGGAATAGAGACACACACGTAGAGAACGGACTTGTGGACACAGTGGGGGAAAGGGGGGTTGGGGTGAATTGGGAGATTGGGATTAACATATATACACTACCATGTGTAAAACAGATAGCTAGTGGGAACCTGCTGTATAGCACAGGGAGCTCAGCTCGGTGCTCTGTGATGACCTGGAAGGGTGGGATGGGGGGGGAGGGAGGTCCAAGAGGGAGGGGATGTATGTATACATATAGCTGGTTCACTTTGTTGTACAGCAGAAACTAACACAACACTGTAAAGCAACTATATCCCAATTAAAAAAAAAAAAAAAGACATCTGAAGAGTTAACCTCATGCTCTTCCAGAAAGATGACTGAGAGGAGATGAGCTATTACTAAAAGCTCACCTGGAGGTAGGCAGGGAAGCTCCACCCCTCCCATGTCACTCAACCCCTAAAACTTACCAGTGCTCGTGTATAAGACAGGGCTGTGGAGAGCCACTCACAGAACCAGGCTGGCTGTCTGGCCTTTTGAGACCAGGCTGGCTAGGAGCCTGGGCCTGTGACAGCTGGTGTCTGCCGAGCAGTTGGCACATGCTGTTCTGTACATAGGCCCTCATTCAGGGGGTACACCAAGCTGAGGGAGGTACTGTTATTAGCATCCCCATTTTATGGAGGAGGAAACTGAGTCATGGAATTAAAACACCCTGCTCAGGATCGTTCAGCCAGGAAGTGGCAGAGCCAGGTTTTGAACCCAGGAGCTTTGACCCAGAGCATGTTTCTAACCAGGGTCAGAACTGCTTCCTGGTTCATCTCTATGACCTGAGACATGATATAATGGAAAGAGTCCTGTTCCAGGAAGGAAGAGATCCAAGTCTCCGTCCAGGTTGGCCAAAATTTAGTGATGTGATCTCAACAAGTTGCTTGCTTTTTGTGTTTATTAAAAGGAGATTGAAGATCACTGCTTTACAACCTAAATATCCATTGACAGATGAATGGACAAAGAAGATATGGCACATAGATACAATGAAATATTACTCAGCCATAAAAAAGAATGAAATAATGCCATTGCAGCAACATGGATGGACCTAGAGATTATCATACTAAGTGAAGTAAATCAGACAGAGAAAGACAAATATCATATGATATCGCTTCTATGTAGAATCTAAAATGTGACACAAAGGAACTTATTTACAAAACAGAAAGAAACCCACAGACATAGAAAACAAACTTATGGTTACCAAAGGGGAAGGTGGGGGAGGGATAAATTGGGAGTATGAGATTAACAGATACAAACTACTGTATATAACATAGATGAACAACAAGGATCTACTGTATAGCACAGGGAACTGTATTTAATACCTTGTAATAACCTATAATGGAAAGGAGTGTGAAAAAGAGTATATATGTGTATATGTATAATGGACTCACTTTGCTGTATACCTGAAACATTGTAAATCAACTGTACTTCAACAAAAAAAAAAGGGAAAAAAATTAATTTTTTAAAAAAAGATCACTGCTTTAAAGTCTTTCATAAAGGAAGACCCTCTTTAATTAATTACATGGGACCCATGCTTTGAAAGTAACATTAATCAAAAGAAGTGTATTTGCTGAGTAGCAATTACCTTGTTTTTCATTTTGAATTACTGAAGTCAAATTAGAGTTTGACTCAGTTTCAGTGAGGTCCTGCTTGTGCATTTCACCTAGTTTCCACCTTCTGTTTTCCTGTGTCCCATCATGGATTATTTTTCTTTCTAAGTCTTAGCCACCATTTTCTGTGTACTAAGTCTATCTTTTTACTCAGTTTTGTCTGTCTCTCCCTCCAGAGTGTAAGCTTCTTTGTGGGCCAGCAACTCACTGCCTTATTCTCCTCTGTATCTTCAGGGTCTAGCACCTAACAGTTGCTTGATGAGTTGTTGCACTAATAAATAAACTGACTTATAGGTATTGACAAGCCTGTTAGCTGAGGCTATTGAAGGGTAAGCACACCATTTCAATCTGGCTTTTAACAATATTGAAAATAACTTGAAGAGCTCCATTTTTGCTCTTTAAAAGTCTGTAGACTCTGGGTTGGGAAGGGCTGGATGGCATGACCTCTAAGCTCCCATCTGCTTCTGAAATTTCACAACCCAGTGGTTTTCCTTTGTGAAGGCGGCTGGAGAGATTCACTGAAGGCGGGACACTAGAAGGTGGTTTTCCCCCACTGATGTAATTCATGCGAAGTAGGGAATGCTCTGGTGCCACCCACTAATACCCATCTGTCTCCAAGCAGGGTGACCCCAAGGCCAGATGACAGCATAACTGTATTCATTCTGGAGAGGCGTCCGCGGTAGCAGAACTTCTTTAAAGGTCCCAATTGATAGCAAACCTATAACCTTTCTGCTCAGTTAATGTATAAGTTGAAGGAATTAGAAAAAATTATCCTCTCTCCTATACACATGAATGATTCTTAGATCTATCCTTTTATGAAACTAAATATTAATATTATGGGACCTCATGAATGCTGTGGAAAGCTATGTGGACAGCTATAAGGATGAGTGGGACGAAGGCAGGCTGGGGAGAGGGAGAAGCTCAACTCTGAGGCAGTTGCCATGGAGACCTCAGCCAATGACATAGGATGCTCTGGAGCTGGGAATGGTCCTTCTGAGTCATCCCTAATTGAGGCTGGGGCCAAGCCTTTGGTCTCTCCATCGGCTTGGCATTGGCTACCACACACTCTGTTTTAGTCTGTTCAGGCTGCTATAACAGAATGCCATAGACTGAGTGGCTTATAAACAATAGAAATTTATTTATTTCAGTTCTGGAGGCCGGGGAATTTCAAGATCAAGGCACTTGCAGGTTCAGTGTCTGGTGAGAACCCACTTCTTGCTTCATAGACAGACGGCCATCTTCTCACTGTGTCCTCACATGGCAGAAGGGTCTCTTTTATAAGAGCACAATCTCATTCATGAAGGCTCCACCCTCATGACCTAATCACCTCTCAAAAGCCCCACCTCCAAATACCATCACATTAGGGGTTAGGGTTCCACCTATGAATTCTGGAGGGACACAAACATTCAGTGTCTATCACACCCCCATAAGCTTGTGTGAGGCAGCACACTGGCTGAGGGCAAGTCCATCAAAGGGCATAGTCCTGAGCCCTGAGCAGCTGGGGGATGGGTGCAGACGCCCCAAATAGGGATCCGGAAGGAGCACCAGATAGTCTTTAACTTTCATCTGATGCTGTCACCATATCCTTGCATACTTGATTTGCCAGAATGGAGTAAAGTAGAACAAATTTCCCAGCCAGGACTGTGTTGCAGTCAGCAAAGGATGAATCAGCCTGAAAACAAAGATGGCCTGGCCCTCCATTTGCCAGACATCCTGGCAGAGCAGCCAACCCAAGAATAAGCACCGGAGGAAGGTTACTAACCCTCCTCCCTCTGTCCTCACCTTCTCACTTTCCCTTTCCCTCTTCTTAGTTTTATTCTCCAGCTAAGCTGTCAGAGGCAGCCTTTGAGGGGCGTGCCGTTGGTCCTTGGAGAAGGAGGCTGAGTGCGCAGAGTGGGAAGGGGCTTGCACCTCCAGGTTGGGTGACAGGGATGGGAGTCTTCCTTCTGGGTCAGAATCCTTTTGCTGACAGAACTACACATATGATAGCTGTTTTAAATGGAGGAGTTGCCCAATTGTCTTCCTATGACCTTGTAGATGTAAAGGGCGTTTCTCTAAGGTCACACGTTAGCAGACGAGGTGTGTCCTGGGTTTGTTTGTTTGTTTTTGTCTTTGAAGAACAATGAATCGCCCTAAAGAACTAAACAGATATTCAATTCTAGGAAGTTCAGGGGTGTGAGACTGTGCCGTCCTTGACTTAGTGAGCCTACTTTCAGACCTCAGGGGAAGCTTGGTCCCTCTAGGTGTCTACTTGCTTCTTTAGCTCTCTGGCTAGTGAGTGTGCATGTTTCATACTGGATTGCAAAGGAAATTTATATTTTCTAATTTTTTTTCTTTTTGCGTAAAATATACCAATCCTTCAGATTCCACGTGACAGCTTTTGAATGAACCTACTATTCTAAATGTTTTATTTCAAGATGGAACGATCTATAACATGACTCACCTGTTTGACAATTATGGGTTCTTGTGGCTTCAAGGAGGCTTGAGAAAACCTCTAATTAGATCCATGGAGGCAGTGGTCATAAAGACAGCCCGCACCCTCCCCGTTCACATATGGGCCAGGGCTCCCAGACTTCCTGTCCCCTCTACCCTCCCCTCAGCTTGGGGGAAAGGTGAGACCTCTTAAGAGTCTGTGAGTTCAGAAGACAAGGAAGGGAAGAGGCTGATAAAAGCACAAACAGCCCGGGGCCGTTGAGCCTGGGTTTGGGACCCCATCTGTGGAGGGGGCAGGAGCTGGAGAGCACTGGCTCCCAGGTGGCCCACTGCTGAAGACATGGACTCAGGCATCACAGGGAGCCTGGCTTGGAGTCCTAGTTTCATTACTTAACCAGCATATTCTTGCAGTGCGTGATTTAATCTCCAGGTGCCTGAGGCTTGGTTTTTTGTTTGTTTTTTACTGAGTAAATTGGGGGTATGACCTTTGCATGCTCCTAGGTTGTTATGAAAACTAAATGAGATAATGCACAGGAATGTAAGCTCCGTGAGGACAGGGATATTTGTTTCATTGGTGCTATAGTTCAAGTGCTCACATCATTCTTCTTGGTGCTGAAATATTTGACAAACCACGTAGCACAGGGCCTGGATTATGGCCAATGCTTGTAGCAACACAGCTGCTGTTCTTCTGCTGGGGATGCTTCCCTACA
>NW_006779481.1:1569812-1575601 GCF_000442215.2 Lipotes vexillifer | reverse complement strand
CCCTACACCCTGATGCTTGCAGATCTGAATGTCTGCCAGGAGCTCTTGTGCATACTCACGGGAGTGCCAATGCGCAGTCAGCCCTCACACTTGATCACGAGTTGATTGGCTGGTTTCCTTCAGTGAGTCAGCAGATGGCAGACCTATGCAGAGGGACCCTGGGATTGGGGCAGCAGGTCCAGTGTTGTTGCCTGGAGCCTGCTGAGGGTGGGCCAGCCTGTGGGTATGGGGGACTGCCAAGCTGAAGGATTTCAAATGGTGGGAGTCCTGGAATGCTTGAGGAGAGGCTGTTATGTGCTGGGGAAGGGGGGAAATGGCAGGGAGCCAAAGACGCAATGGCCTTGGTTTGTTTTAGGAAAGTTGCCAGGAAAGCAGAAAGACCTTTTCCTTTTCCTTTTTCTATATTCTTCTCTCTCTTAGAATGGAGCCTAGTGCAGTTGGCTCTACAGCTGAGCCACATTTTGGGTTCACAGGCTCTTGCGAGCTGCAGAGGGACCTGGACCACCATTGTTTCTATGAGAAATTCATTCTCGGTTCCAAACAGATGATGAATGGCCTTGGTCTCAGAGTGAAACCCGTTCTGTGCTCTGTCCTGGAATCCAGACAAATCAGGGCTTGTTTTTGGTGGGGGCCATTGGAGAGTTCTGTTTGCACACTAGAGACCTCGCAGGCCCCCGGGGAGAGCACAGGCAAGTTCTGGGGCTGACAGTCGGTCCCAGGGCAGAGTAAATTGGAGGGGTGCAAACTGGAGGCCAAACACCCTTCAACATCCTTGACATGCTAGGAAGTGTTCTAGTGGGGGAAGAACTCCACTTGAAGAGAGAGCCATGCACCAGCTGGTCCGGAGGTTAGCTGAGTTTCAAGGAACGTCTTGACAGGGGCCATCAAAGAGTTCGTATTTTCTTCCAGCCAGGTTCCTGAGGGGGCCTGGGGCACATGCGGGGGGAGAGACGCCCATGAAATGAGCAGAGAAGGCCAAGGGAAGATGTGAAACACTAGGGGTGTTAAGGATGCCCAGAGAAGAAAGTCCTTTCTTAGGAACCCCGTCAAAGATTGATCATGCTGGTGGGAGGGGTCCTCACCTGGGAGAGCAGTGACAGGGCCATGTCAGGTCTAAACGGGGAAGGTGACCAGATCACTCTTCAGTAGCCAAGGACTGACCTGGTCACCCGGGGGATGTCGGGTGCTGGGAAGAGGGCAGTTGGCAGGACTATTGGTACCCACAGCCTCCTGGCTGCCAAAAAGATGCAGAGCCCCACTCACCCTGCCTGAATATAACCTTCCTGGCTACTGTCAGAACTGGAGCTACATGTATAAAGAGACTTCTGGAATACACGACTTTTGAAATCTGGGGACTTACTTGAATGGATCTCAGCTTGGGGTCTCCTCCCACCTTCCCTCTAATGAGGAAGAGAGAGGAGGAGCTGGCCAGATGGTACCAGTGTTAATGGACCAAGCACAGTGCATAAGGTAGAGTTGTTTCCAGTTAGTTCCCTGCCTCCCCTTGTTAGCTATGGCAAACTGATTGGACGGAGCTTCACCCAAAGGGCAGCCAGATCGCTTCTTACTGCCTCCTCCTCCTCTCCCTGCCCGCAGGAAGAATGCTAGGAATTGTTGCCAAAGGATCAGAATAAAAGCAATGGGACACCAGGGGTTGACCCAATGCAGCCGGGAGTCCAGCTGCTATCTTGATGTTGTGTTTCTCTAGAACATTGCAGCTCTTTTCACAGATCATAAAATGTTGGGTTAGCTTCAAAAAACATGCCAGCATGTGTCAATTATCCTCAGTAAGAAAGGCGAAGGGGAAACAAAATTGCATAAGAGAAGTTAAAAGGTAACTCCTAAGCCCAGCCTTAGCAAGTGGTTTCCACTTCACCCACCCTGGGTGTCACCCCATCAAGAGGAGTTGCCAGAAAAGAGCCGTTTGGTGCCTAGTGGAGGCTCTAGGGCCCCGAGGGGATTCAGTTGATCTGCCGGGGGAGGCGAAAGGACAAAGGCCAAGGGTAGTAAACACAGGGGCGCATCCGCTCAATTAGGAGATACCCACGGCCGCTGGGCTGGCAGGAGATCTTGACGCTCCAGGGCTGCTCGGATGCTCTGTGCCTCTGGAAGGTGATTCATGGTTCCTGAGCCTCACTTTTTCCCTTCTTAAAAAATGTGACTCCTAATACCTGCCCCCATCTCCATAAGGAGATAAAATCCAAGAAACGTTAAAAGGCGTTGACACCTCAGAGAAGGTTCCGTGTAGGGGTGGTGGCCACAGGAGCAGCAGGTGCATAAGTGTGTTTCATACAAAAGGCAAGGGTTATTATCAAAAGCAGCAGGAGCCTTAGGGGCTATAGGAGCTGCAGAACATTGTTGGGAGCGTGTGTGTTGGGTGTGGGATGGCGGTCATCTACCAGCCTGCAGAGGTGGGTCCTGGAGGCTTTCTTTTCATCCATGTTAGTGCAGCAGTCACGTTTCATGCGACACTAAGGCCACTTCTTCCCGGTTCTGCACTAGCACATAAAACGTAGTCTTTGCCTGGTCTCCACCCTACATCTCCTGCAGCAAAATCTCGAATTCCCCTGCTCCCCAAGAACACCGAGGCAAAGAAACATCTACAAACTCTGATTCCTTTCACAGAGTGCCAGGAATTTTGAACATGGGTGTAATTCATCTCCTAGGAACTAAACATTTTTTTCGTTGTTTGTTTCTTTACCCTTCAGCTGATGATATTGGTTTGGTATGACAGCCGATTCGGGCTTTATTTAAATGTGTCCCTTTCCCCACGGGCAGGGTGGACTTGCCATTGGGTTCATCAGTCAGCGCCTGCTGTGTGCCTGCCCCGGTCCTCAGAGAGGGAGGAGTGAGAGAGCCTTACCATCACGTTTGTGTCTCCGAAAAGCAGTGGATAATGATGAAAATTCTTTTTTATAATTATGCTTGCTCGGCAAATTCCCCAAACTCGTTGTCACATCTTGTTATAGAGATGTGCCTGCCTCTGAAGTGCCTCCCTCCAGGCCCTCCTCCGGGGAGCAGGCAAACAAAGGAAAAAGTATGGGAGCCAAAGTGGTTATTGGGACCAGAGTGACAAGATGGAGGGACTGTAAGGAAATGACACGCACAATTAGCAGCCCGGCAAGTTTACAGACGTTACTCATTAAAGATTTCCCCGAATGTGTTGACGGGGCCTTTGTGGCAAACTTTAGTAGCTTCGTAACCATGTTAGTAGTAAGGAAAATAGAGAACCGAAGCTGATTGACAGAACTGCATAGTGCCCATTTATCCATTCCCAAGCTTTTGTGAGAAGGGGAGGTGAAATGTCTTTGGCACTTAGTGGTCAAGACTTCAGCCATCTTTCTCTCTGGTCTGAAAAGTGCTTTGGCTCCAGCACAAGGAGGTCAGTGGGAGAAAACAAGCAAAGGTCAGACTACTTTTTCTTTCTCCTTTCTTTTTTGTTAGTCACGGTTAGTGACTGGATTTGTAAAAGGATCCAAAAGCATGAAATGGGAGACTTGAATATTCTGATTTGCATATTCATGTCAAACCTGGGTTGCCAGCACTCAGTTATTTCAAAGGCTGTTGCCAAGAGTCCAGCTTCGAGAGGCCTCAGTATGTCAGGGGCACCTGGGGCCTCTTCATGGGGCTTCAGGAACACCCTGCCGCTCCCCTTCTTTCTGCTGTTTTCTGGGCTTCCCCGGGTGAAAAGAAAGACAGCTTCTCCAAGGGGCTGACTTCACCCGTCCAGCACCACTTCCTCCGTGAAGACATGTAAGCACAGTGAGCTGTGGGCTCAGGAGATGGGCAGGACTTTGGAGATGGCAGTTATTTTTCTTTTATGCCTTGTAGTATTTTTGATCCCCTGTTTTAAAAAAAAACATTATTATATTAATCATTGACTGTGTTCTGCATTACTCTGGGTTATCCTAGAAGCAGCAATAGCGGGGCTGGGAGGATTATGGTTTTCCATCCGACAGAGGGAACTTGTTTTTTACTGTGTTTTCATAGAACTAAACTACAGCATGTCAGATTTAGATGGTCTAAAAGGAAGGCTTCTCCAGTAGGAAAAGCTATTAAAGAAAGAAACGAGTTCATCTTGAAACGGTAGATTTTAATCCGTTAGAAGTGATATTTCTTAGGGGTAGAAGGAATGATTATGTTCCTTCTCAATGAGATTGAACAGGAACTGCACGGTCCTGCCTGGGAATCCCAGAGATTTTTATGAGCATCAAGTGCCCCCTAGTGTCCAAGTGGCAGTATTGGCCTTGCATGCTTTGATCCCAACAAAAATGGAGCCCAGGTACGGGGACTTAGGAGGGGAATCTCAATTTGTCTCCATTTGTTTCCTGGGACCAGAGGTGTTGGGAGGAGGAATAGAAGTAGGGAGGCGCCTGGTGTTAGGAAGTGGCTTGTCCAGTCCCCTGGAAGCTGCAGTTCCTGCACCCACACCATTTGAAGAAAGAGCTGACTGCGCATCCTTACCCAGTATCACCATGAGGGGACCAGGTCCGTGCAGTGGAAAGAGCTTAATGTTGGGAATTAAAGAGACTGGAGCTCAACTCCTAACTTCTTGGGCTAAGCACTTAAGCCTTTGGATGGAGCCGCCTTCAAAATGGTGGCAGGGATAAGTGTATTTCAGAGACAACACTTGTGAAGCTCCTGCTGCCTCTCAGTAAACCCCAGCCCCCTTTCCCCATGCCTGTCCCTCATCCCAGATTTGAAACAGCTTCCTGGGTCCAATTCACTTGACACACAGCTATGTGGGCTGGCTTCATACATATACTATTTCTTTGTAAAAATATTATAAAGGTTTGTGGGTTTTTAATTTGTTTGGGGCTGCTTTAATTGATTTTTAGAAGTCAGTCTCCTTCAAACTTGACCCTGAAATAGCTCATGCAACCATTTCCACCTGAGATGTGGCCATTGCACTTTGACAATTATGAGACACAGCTGAGCCTTCAAGTTTGTCCAGCCTGCCAGCCAATGAGGAAATCCACTATAGCCGCCCTGGAGGCTCTGGTGTCTCCAGGCAGCAAAACTCTCGTCTTGCTGATATAATGCCTCTGGCTTCACTAGAAGTCGTGAATAGATTTTCCTAGTGACCCACTGCAATGTAATATCAGAATATCTTCATAACAAATCCCAAATCATTTTCGCTTCTAATTTTTCTCCTATCTTTAATTCATTTGGGGCAGCTTTTCTATCACAGAAGAGTTTGGATTTAATCAGAAAATACTCTTCTGCCTTCCATTTTCACTATGGAGGGAGGAAAGAGGGATTATTTTTAGCTTAGGTAGGTGAGGTAAATTGGGACTCTTTACAGAGTAACTTCTCTGACTATAGCCTTAACTACTTAAAAGAAAGGGAACTAAATTAGAACACATGAATAGGTCATTTTGAAAACTTGCCATGTGTTGGGGAAGGGACAGCAGAGATGGAGACATGCACAAGTGTCTGGTGAACCGGGATTGGCTTCCAGGACAGTCAGAGGTGTGCGTGTGTGTGTGTGTGTGTGTGTGTGTGTGTGTGTGTGTCCTTGGGCATGACACTCGACCTCTCCCAAATCTCTAGTTTTCTCATCTGTAAAATGAGGCATCATAATAGCACCTACCACAATGTTGTTGAGAAGATTATATCTGATAATGCATTATAGCCCACATTCACATAAACATTGTTCCATAAATGGTATATCTACTATTATTCATTCACTTTCTTTCTGCTTTAACTGATTTTGGGTTCATCTTGTACCTTTTGGAAGCTTCCTTGGCAATTTGCAGAAGTACAGGTGGTCTTACTTTACTTCCTGC
>NW_006779481.1:1563340-1569798 GCF_000442215.2 Lipotes vexillifer | reverse complement strand
CCTGCTGAAATGGAAGCGCTATTGCTATTTTAACCATCTAGGGACTAGATGCAGAGGGAGATCCTATGCAATCCTGCAACAGGACATTCTGCAGCTCTCAACTTGGCTCTGAAAACAGAATGTGTTCAGGAAATGCTTGTCACCTACTTGGAGCCAAGTACAATGCCAACTAGGAAATACACCAGCACTTACACATGCAAGAATCCCCTCAAGTACCCTCTCTCTAGCACACGGCTTCTGGGAGTTGAGGGGTGTCCCAAGTGGGGTCTCCCTGGTTTGCTCTTGGTTTAGGTTTAGATGGAGACATTTATAACCAAGACCCTTAAGTCAGGTCCCCTAAATGATGTTTCTCTTGTCCCCTAAATAAGGACAGGACCTCCCAATTATATCACACCCCCCGCTTTGTTTTTATTCCACAGTACCCTTGTCGGACTTTTGGGATTGAGCATGATGGCTCAAGTTCAAAACCCAACCACAGAGTTTCCTGTGGTTTCCACTGCATGTCATTACACTGTGCTAGAAAAGTACAAGGGGAAATGCTGCTATGTCACCCAGGAGAAAAGCAATGATTTCGGCAAGTTTCTGACAGTGCAAAAGCAATCAATATCAGACCCAAATGCCATGGAAGATTTTTGTCTGAGAGCCCATTCTTACACCAAGATGAATGTGGTGGTTATTTTTGATATCATTTTCACAGTTCCAAACTCTGTATGGAAGACCAAGTAAATCGATTTCACTGATAAGAGATATAATTTCTCAGTGCTGTGGCTTGGATGTTCTAAAAATATGTACTCACTGAGCAAGAAGGGCCCTTAGCAGCGTCTGTTGCAGGGGGCTGCCTCTAAGAGGCTGTCCAACGTAGAAGCTGATGGCCTCACCGCTACCCACCAGCTCTAGGTGCTGCGGAAGTTGAGTATCCTATCTGAGCTTTCATCTTCTTTGTAACCACCTCAAGGGCTGTTGTGTGAGGATTAAGTGAGGTAATCGTGCATATAAAACAATTAACGCAGTGCTTGCTGTGCGTGTAGTAGCTACTCAATATTTGGTACCATCATCATCACATCAACTTTGTCATCTTATTTCAGCAGCTCTTCAGGGATGATGATGTTGGAGCTCTTAGATTTCTACTGAGTCACTCTTTGAGGTCTCTTATCTTTCTCACAGGAGAAGTGGCCCATTTCTTATCTGAGCCCCATTCTGTTGTGACTCTGACAGATAATGTTGCTTTCAGGGCCTCTGTTCCCTTTTCTTTGAACAGAGATCTGAAGGGCCTTGCAACCCCGCCTCTCTCCATTCGAACACTCTTCTAGTAGCTGAAGGCTTTGCCAGGTCTGTCCTGCATCTTTTTTTTTTTTTCCGTCCTGCATCTTGGACTCCTTTCCTCTGTAATCACAGAACCTTGGGTGGGACTCTCCATGGAGTGGGTGCTGAGAAAACGGCGACCAGAGGATATTTTGTGTGGCTATTTTTTTCTCACATGTCTTGATTCTTTTCCCTTACATTATTCTGAGTGCTCTGCTCTACATCCCATCCCTTCTTATCACACTTAACTTACAAAATTGGGAAAAACAAAAGGCAGAACACTGATCTTGCCAATGCATTCAAATAACAGGCTGAGTTGGGGCTGACCCACACTAAGTTCTGCCATGAACCAAGGCCAATTTGAGAAGGTGCCAATAGAATGAACAATAGCTGATTTATTGAGCACCATGCTAAGCTTTGCCATGCATTCACTAATTTAATTCTTGTAACTGTCTGAGGGACAGTTATACCCAGTGTACAGATGAGGAAACTAAGGTAGAGAAATTAAGTATCCTGCCAGTGGTGAAGCCAGTGCTAAGGGCAGAGCTTGGTTTTGACTCCAACATCTTGATCCAAGAGTCCTTGTCCTTAACCACTTGTGAAGCACCTCTGGACAGATTTATCACAAGTTTTTAAAGGTACTCACCTGGGAAAGATGCTTAGAGGCAAGAAACCGGACTAGGTGAGTTTCTAAGGTTTCCTTTCACTCCAAGATTCTGCCAAACCAATGCCATGTTAGTACCATCACATGGTTCTGGAATAAAGTAGGACAAACTGGGTGGCGCAGATGACAGAAACTTATTGTCTCGCAGTTCTAGAGGCCAGGAGTCAGGGTTGGTTCCTCCCAAAGGCTGTGAGGGAAGGATCTGTTCCGGGCTTCTGTCCTTGGCTTATAGATGGTGGTCTGCTCCCTGCGTCTCTCCACATTACATTGTTTTCCCTCTATATGTGTGGGTCTCTGTGTCCAAGTTTCCCTTTTTTAAAAACAAATAAATTTATTTATTTTATTTATTTATTTTTGGCTATGTTGGGTCTTCATTGCTGTGTGCGGGCTTTCTCTAGTTGTGGCGAGTGGGGGCTACTCTTCGTTGTGCTGCACGGGCTTCTCATTGCAGTGGCTTCTCTTGTTTTGGAGCACAGGCTCTAGGTGTGTGGGCTTCAGTAGTTGTGGCATGCAGGCTCAGTAGTTGTGCCTCGTGGGTTCTAGAGCACAGGCTCAGTAGTTGTGGGACACAGGCTTAGTTGCTCCGCAGCATGTGGGATCTTCCTGGACCAGGGCTCAAACCCGTGTCCCCTGCCTTGTCAGGCGGATTCTTAACCACTGCGCCACCAGGGAAGCCCCCCAAGTTTCCCTTTTTATAAGTATACCAGCCATGTTGGATGAGGGCCCACCCTAATGACATCACTTTATGTTGATTTCCTCTGTAAAGACCGTATCTCCAAATAAGGTCACATTTGGAGGTACCAGAGGTTAGGACTCCGGCATATCTTTTGTGCAGGGAGACTCAATTCAACCCATAACAGCCCCCCTCTCTATCATTTTGAAGTAAGAGTCAGCAGGGAAGCAGTTTACTTAACAGGAACTGTCCAGGAGGTTTAGCTCTTGCAGTGGAATGGGCAACTTTGTCAATACCTCATTTGCTACTTTTAGCCAATAATCCAGTAAGCTGGTCTCTAGGTTCTCATCTACAAAAATAAGAAATGAAGAAAAGGAAGGTTTCAGTCAGTGTCTAACTTTTAGGAGCCCTTGACTCTTGATGACATGGAATGGACTCTCAGTGAATCAGACACTATTTAGGAATTAGATATCCCTCAAAGAGAATGTATTGTTTTCTAATTGGTTTCCTAAAAGAGTTAATTACCTTCTCATAGAAGAGCAGCTTACCTTCAGACTTACTTATTAATGCATTGGTGATTCCACTTGTAACTGCTAATGTTGATAAATAGCATTATGTTCTTTTTTGTTTGTTTGTTTGGTTTTTGATGACATTTATTAGAGAGAGAACTGTAGATGTGAACAAATCCAGTTCAAAATACACCCAATACACTAAGGTCTCTACAGAAAAATGTATCTGCTATATTCATTATTTTCAGAATCTAGTGATTCTATAAATCATTTTTGTTAGCTAGCTACATAATGAAATCTTATGACATTATACTACTACATTTTGGATAATGGTAACTATGTGATATTGCCCGTGATGAAATGAGAAATGTAAAACTTAAGGATTCCATAAAAATCAAAACATAGATTTCACAAACTGAAAATCATAGCTCTTTCAAGGTAGAAGGTGAAATGAGTTTACTGTAACTTCCCAGAATCCCACTTGATAATTTGTATGAGGTTCTCAGCAACTTTACTTTGTTAACTTGAAAATTATTGTTTAAGGAGTTTTAGGTCATAGACTTGATCTTTTTCTGGACAGTTTTACCATTTCTTTCTCTTTTTTTTAACATCTTTATTGGAGTATAATTGCTTTACAATGGTGTGTTAGTTTCTGCTTCATAACAAAGTCAATCAGCTATATGTATACGTATATCCCCATATCTCTTCCCTCTTGCGTCTCCCTCCCTCCCACCCTCCCTATCCCACCCCTTTAGGTGGTCACAAAGCACTGAGCTGATCTCCCTGTGCTATGCAGCTGCTTCCCACTAGCTATCTGTTTTATATTTGGTAGTGTATATATGTCCATGCCACTCTCTCACTTTGTCCCAGCTTACCCTTCCCCCTTCCCCTATCCTCAAGTCCATTCTCTAGTAGATCTGTGTCTTTATTCCCGTCTTACCCCTAGGTTCTTCATGAACTTTTTTTTTTCTTAGATTCCATATATATGTGTTAACATACGGTATTTGTTTTTCTCTTTCTGACTTACTTCACTCTGTATGACAGCCTCTAGTTCCATCCACCTCACTACAAATAGCTCAGTTTCATTTCTTTTTATGGCTGAGTAATATTCCATTGTATATATGTGCCATATCTTCTTTATCCATTCATCTGTTGATGGACACCTAGGTTGCTTCCATGTCCTGGCTATTGTAAATAGAGCTGCAATGAACATTGTGGTACATGACTCTTTGAATTATGGTTTTCTCAGGGTGTATGCCCAGTAGTGGGATTGCTGGGTCGTATGGTAGTTCTATTTTTAGTTTTTGAAGGACCCTCCATACTGTTCTCCATAGTGGCTCTATCAATTTACATTCCCACCAACAGTACGAGAGGGTTCCCTTTTCTCCACACCCTCTCCAGCATTTATTGTTTGTAGATTTTTTGATGATGGCCATTCTGACTGGTGTGAGGTGATACCTCTTGTAGTTTTGATTTGCATTTCTCTAATGATTAATGATTTTGAGCATTCTTTCATGTGTTTGTTGGCAGTCTGCATATCTTGTTTGAAGAAATGTCTATTTAGGTCTTTTGCCCATTTTTGGATTGGGTTGTTTGTTTTTTTGTTATTGAGCTGCATGAGCTGCTTGTAAATTTTGGAGATTAATCCTTTGTCAGTTGCTTCATTTGCAAATATTTTCTCCCATTCTGAGGGTTGTCTTTTCATCTTGTTTATGGTTTCCTTTGCTGTGCAAAAGCTTTTAAGTTTCATTAGGTCCCATTTGTTTATTTTTGTTTTTATTTCCATTTCTCTAGGAGGTGGGTCAAAAAGGATCTTGCTGTGATTTATGTCATAGAGTGTTCTGCCTATGTTTCCCTCTAAGAGTTTGATAGTGTCTGGGCTTGCATTTAGGTCTTTGATCCATTTTGAGTTTATTTTTGTGTATGGTGTTAGGGAGTGTTCTAATTTCATTTTTTTACATGTAGCTGTCCAGTTTTCCCAGCACCACTTATTGAAGGGGCTGTCTTTTCTCCATTGTATATCCTTGCCTCCTTTATCAAAGATAAGGTGACCATATGTGCGTGGGTTTATCTCTGGGCTTTCTATCCTGTTCCATTGATCTATATTTCTGTTTTTGTGCCAGTACCATACTGCCTTGATTACTGTAGCTTTGTAGTATAGTCTGAAGTCAGAGAGCCTGAAGCCTCCAGCTCCGTTTTTCTTTCTCAATATTGCTTTGGCTATTTGGGGTCTTTTGTGTTTCCATACAAATTGTGAAATTTTTTGTTCTAGTTCTGTGAAAAATGCCATTGGTAGTTTGATAGGAGTTGCACTGAATCTGTAGATTGTTTTGTGTAGTATAGTCGTTTTCACAGTGGTGTTTCTTCCAATCCAAGAACATGGTATATCTCTCCATCTATTTGTATCATCTTTAATTTCTTTCATCAGTGCTCAGAGCAATGGTAAAATTTTGCAGCCATCACCAACCTTACTCTATATGTTGTAAAATTAAAGTTTAAAAAAGATCAAAGCATAATTTACTTTTTTTTCTCCTTGTGCGGGGAGGGTAAGGGGGAGGGTGGTTACGTCATATCATTACATCACACTGTTGGCTCACTTTGAGCTGATATTGCACAAAATGCATCAGTCATTTCCACAGTGTGGCTCTGAGTCCCACGCTTATTTTTTGGAACCACAGCAGAGCCCTGTGTCTTTCCCTTTATTATTTTGTCTTGTTAGTCCACAGTTAGATCTCATAGAGCATATGAGACCCCGATTCTATCTTATGTTTTTCCCCTGGTGTGTTGACAAATCTGCCTCTGTGTCTTCATCTAAGTTGATGGTAAAAAGTGCTCCTCTCTGGGGCAGAAGTAGGATCAGATTCTGTTCCCTTTGGAGGGGAAGGAGGTGCCAGTGCGGGGAGGGGACATAAAGAAGACTTGAGTGTTTGAAGAGATTCCTGACCAGACTCTTTATTTCATTCAGAATGAACATTGGAATTTGTAAAGTGTGGAAATAACTGTATTTCTGCTCATGAAAACAGCTGTATTTCTTAGAAGGGTGTTAGCAGCAGGGGTGGAGAGTAAGTAGGAAAATGAGAAGAGCCTGCATACCCTTGTCCATCATTTCTTTCAAGGGTTCAAGAGCATGGAGGAGCCTGGGAATCACTGGCCATGAGGTAGTCTTATGCTTTCAGTACTCAGAACTTTAGAGTTTTTCACTTATGATGGCTCTAGGGTTCCAGAAAAAAACTTTAAGAAAACATTTTGGGATTAAATCTACAATCCACTGTCTGATTTCTCTCTCTCTCTCTCTCTATCTTTTTTTTTT
>NW_006779481.1:1552748-1561869 GCF_000442215.2 Lipotes vexillifer | reverse complement strand
CGTGGGGGAAGGGTAAGCTGGGACGAAGTGAGAGAGTGGCATGGACATATATACACTACCAAATGTAAAATAGATAGCTAGTGGGAAGCAGCTGCATAGCACAGGGAGATCAGCTCGGTGCTTTGTGACCACCTAGAGGGGTGGGATAGGGAGGGTGGGAGGGAGGGAGACGCAAGAGGGAAGAGATATGGGGATATACGTATACATATAGCTGATTGACTTTGTTATGAAGCAGAAACTAACACACCATTGTAAAGCAATTATACTCCAATAAAGATGTTTAAAAAAAAGCAATTTGGATATCAGGCTCCTCATTTGTAAGATGGGACAATAAAAGTACGTGCTGTGTAAAAGTTGTAAAGACTATACATGAGAAAATGCATGAACAGTCCTCTGGGTGAACCCTGGCTCATTTGAAAGACTCGATGAACACACTATTATTGTCATGATTGCAGAAATAGCATGGTTGCAGAAATAACAGACCTTTCTCTCCTCTTTCCTCTCCACTGATAGATTTTGGCTCAGAAATAATAAGGAACATTCTGTTAACTGGAGCCAGTCAACAAGGTAATTAGAGGTGGGGAGCTTCCCATTCTCCAGTGGTATTGGAGCAGAAATTTGTTGTACTGGGAATGTCGTTAGTGGAAACATCTCTGTGAGACATTCTAAGCTACATGTCCTCTTCCAGCCAAGTCAGAATGTCCAGCTACCTTACTAGTATTATCTTTGATTGCAGGGTGTTAGCACTAGGAAGACCTTACCTTGGCCCAGCTAAGATCCCCTCATTTTTCTCATTAGTATTTCCCAGGCTAGTGCCAGCCACAGTGACTAGGACAGTCTGCCTCATCACATCCCAGTGGTGCTTACATCATCACTTCTCTGCATTGAAAAAAATACAGCCATAAGGAAACATAGTATTTGCAGTATCTTAGTCTGCTGTTCCTTTTTCCTTTTTCTGGTCTTAAAAGCTAAGAGATTCAAAGAGTTGGTCTTGGGTCAGGACAGATAATCTAAGGCTTTTATTGAGATTAGAAAAAAGTATTTACATATAAATTCCTGAAATGATTAACAACAATAATAACAATAAATAAAATCAACCACAACAACAATGAGAAAAAGATAGAGAGAAGGAAAGAAAAGAAATCTAGAAATCCAGTTAGAAAACTTCAAGGACCTGAGGAATGATGTATAAATGCTTTTGTTATTTTATCACCAGTGAGAAAAATTTAAAAATAGAATATAGGAAAACAAAACAGAGTGTGTATTTATATATGCTCAAAATTATGCATTACTCTTATGCATAATAATTATTAGCTAGACAATACTCATGTTAGATTAATTTAATTAAGGCTTTGTTTCTATAGACCCAGTATTGAAGTTTAGAAAAATACTTTGTGAGACTCAATTTCTATATACTACAGTGGTTCTGAGTGTGAGTTCTGGCATTAGCCTGCTTGGGTTTGAACCCTGGCCCATACTTGGGCAAATTATTCACCTCTCTGTGACTTCATTTCTCTGTCTCTAAAAAGCATACCTAATATCCAAAATATATAAGGAACTACTCCAACTTAATAGCAAAAACCAAATAACCTGATTAAAAAATGGGCAAAGGACTTGAATAGACTCTTCTTCAAAGAAGATATGCAAATGACCAACAGGTACATGAAAAGATGCTCAATATCACTAATCACTAATCATCAAATAATGCAAATCAAAACCACAATGAAGTATCATCTTACACCTGTCGGGATGGCTATTATCAAGAAAACAAAAGGTAAGTGTTGGTGAGGATGAAGAGAAACTGGAACGCTTAAGCATAGTTGATGGGAATGTAAAATGGTGGAGTTGCTAAGGAAAACATTAAGGAAAACATTCCTCAAAAAATTAAAAATAGAAATACCATATGATCCAGCAAATCCCACTTCTGGGCATTTATCCAAAAGGATTGAAATCAGAATCACAAAGAGATACTTGCACTTCCATGGTTATAGTAGCACTATTCAGAATAACCAAAATATGGAAACAATCTAAATGTTGAGCAACAGATGAATGGATTAAGAAAATGTGGTATATACATACACTGGAATATTATTCAGCCTTAACAAAGAAGGAAATCCTTCTATATGCCTCAACATGGATGAACCTAAAAGACATTATGCTAAGTGAAATAAACCAGTCACAGGGACTTCCCTGGTGGAGCAGTGGAAGACTCCATGCTCCCAATGCAGGAGGCCTGGGTTTGATCCCTGGTCAGGGAACTATATCCCACATGCATGCCGCAACTGAGTTCTCATGCCACAACTAAGGAGCCCACCTGCCACAACTAAGACCTGGTGCAAACAAACAAATAAATGAATATAAAAAAAAAAAGTAAGAAACCAGTCACGGAAAGACAAATATTGCATGTTACCACTTATATCAGGCATGTAAAATAGTCAAACTCATAGAAGCAGGGGGTAGAATGGTAGTTGCCAGGGACTGGGGGGAAAGGAAAAAGGGGAGCTGCTGTTCAACTGGTGTAAAATTTCATTTATGCAAGATGATTGAGTTCCTGAGATCTTTTGTACAATACTGTACCTATAGTTTACAGTATCGTATTGTACACTTCCTTTGTTAAGAGGGTGGATTTAATGTTGTGTTCCTGCCACATTAAAGATAAACAAAAAGCAAAAAACCCCCATATCTAAGATATGATTAGGGTTAGGAAAATCATTCATGCAATGTACAAATGCATTAAGAACCTGACATGTACTGAGTGTTGAATAACCATTACTATATTTTTCTTATTACACCTGTGAGAAGCCAGGTTGCTTGGATTACTTGATCCATAACAAAGGTACCATCATTAATTGGGTAGCATCATGCTCAAGTTCTAGTTGCCATATCCAGGAGGAAAAAACAGACCCAGAGGGCTGAGAGTAAATATTTTACCTAGGCATGGGACTGGATGGTTTTTGTCAGGGCTTATGCTATGTGTCTATAGCAGAATGCTTTCCATCTCCAGTTTCTCAAAAGGAACTGAAATGGAACTGTTCAGGGCAGTTGCCTTGCGTAGAATGTGACAGAATGTTATGTTGCTTTGCATGACCTGTTTCAGGCTGGAGTGTTATTTATTTCCAGGAATGAATTAGGCAAGAGCTGTGATCTGTTTTTTTCCTAGGCAGGTACTGTGTGCAGAAAGAGCTTGGAAACTTTGCTAAACCAGAATCTGCATTAGAGCCCTGGCTATTTCAATGCCTCATATAGAAGAATGGATATTACTCATATTTTGTTTTAAAAACATGAATCACAGAGTTGAGGAAGAATGTCTGAATTGAGTATCAACAGAATTGTCTTATTTTTCAACGTGCAAAAATTCATGAAACTGTTGGCCAGTATTATCCTTATAAACTGTGGCAAAGATTAAGTTGTCACAAATAATTTGTAAATATTAAAAAGCTTTTCACTTTACGAATGTTTAGCTCTTTCCTCCACACCGATGGTACTGTTTTCTCTTGTGTTCTTGAGAATTATTGGGATTAATAGGGTGGAGAAGAGCCAAAATTGATCACTTTTCTTAGAAACTCCTGGAAGTTTTCCTCATTAAATGCTGCGCTGGGTTTCCCACAGGAGTTATGGAGTTTCTGGAGAGATTTTAAACAGAAGAGATTCTCTTCAGCCTGGATGGCATGGACATGTCCTGCTTACAGTCAGAGAAATGGACAAAATGATTTTTTTTTTTTTTTTTTTCCCACATCACACGGCTTGCAGGATCTTAGTTCCCTGACCAGGGATTGAACCCGGGCCCTCTGCAGTGAAAACACGCAGTCCTAACCCCTGGACTGCCAGGGAATTTCCTGGACAAAATGATTTCTAATGTTCTCTTTTTCTGTGACCACTGGGCCCAGGAAGTCTCAACATAGACGCAGGCTCCTTCACAGTATCTTTGGATCAACCGGTCACGGGGAAAATCACTCTGGCAACACTGACTAATCTCTGAGGGAATGCTGATAGCAGAACCAGAGGTAAGGAGCCCTTGTGGAAGTACTCAAAGGCTTAAGGAAGTTACAGGATTTTGTTGAACTGACACATTGGTAGCACAAGTAATGGGGCTGCCAAACTTGATCTTAAGTGATAGACTGCACCTTAGTCAGAACGGCTAATACAGGCTGATTTCTGAATTTATTCCACAAATATTTATTGAACACTGGTCTATGTGCCAGTAATGTGCTAGGCAAGGGAATACGAAGATAAGCAAATCATCATGGTTCCTGATTTCATGGAACTTAAAATGTGATAGGGAGAGTCATACTGTTCACTCTCAAGGTGGCTGTCCCTCTCCCCCATATGTACAGACAATAATAGGGTGTGGAATGTCATCAGTGGCAAACATTTCACAGATTTTTATTTTGTTTCTGTCTTCAACATTTTTGACACCGTGCTAATAGTTATATTCAGTACATGAAAAGATACTACTGTGTTGAAAGCTTCTTAGGAAATTTTGACAGCATTTTTGTACAAAACATTTTTTTGAAAAGATACTTGTTAATTTATTCTATTTTAATTTGCCAATGTCAGTAAAAAGTTAAGAAAAAACAATTGATAGGGAAGACCAATATTAACTAACTTACCAGCCACACAAATACATAATTACAGACTGTGATAAGTGCCCTGAAGTAAATTATAGGGTGCTGTGAGAATGTATAAGATGGGAACCTAGTTGGGATGAAAAGATGGTGGTCAGATTTTGGAATTGTACACGCTTCCCTGAGGAAGGGGCTGAGATCGTAGGATGAGGAAACTAGATAAGCAGGTAAAATCGGAACGTTCTAGGGAGAAGCACGATCAAAGGCCCTGAGATGGCAAAATGAGAATAGTAGCCTAAAATGAGGCTCATGAGGCATGCCAGGACAACGTGGTTTATGTTATGCATTTTAATCCAGTCAAAGTGCAATGGGAACATACTGAAGGGTTTAGGAAAGTGGAGGTGGGGAGAAGACCAGCGCAATCAGATTTTAATTTTGAACAATCTGACTGCAGTGAGGAGAAATTATTGAAGCTACACAGGGTAAATATGCTGTAGTTGAGATAAGAGATGATGGAAGCTTGAACAGAATTTTTCTATCTGATTCTTGCTGTGATTTTCATGCAAAAAGGATGAGAGTATCTACTCTCAAAATAATGAAATATATGTTCAGGTGGACATGACACCATTGGAAATTTGATTTTGCAAAGTCATCAGTATGTTGCAAATGTGAAAGGAGGAAACTACCTCATAGGCAGATGTTTCCTGAAAGGTGAGTGTAAATGAATTGAATTACTGGTATCTTCTAAGTGACATGGTTTCAAGCAGCAGACATTAAACAGTTTCTTCACCGTAGTTCAGTGTGTGTGTGCGCATACACACAAATATGCACACTAGATAATTTCTCCCGCTGTTTCACCCTACATTAATCTGCAACAAATGTTACATTTTGACAATTCGGGCTTTTCATGTAAATATTCAGCCAAACTCTGTGAGTGATACTGGGCTGGGCGCTGGGGTTTGGGCAAGCATCCATTTAGGTAGCTGTTTCTTTTGGATGTGGGGTGGGTCCAGAGTCAACCCAATTTAGAACGGTGATATGAGCCAGGAGCAGACCTGCTCTCACTGTAACTGTAGGTGAAAGAGAGTCTTTGAATTTAGCTCTGTATTTTCATGGGGCTTCAGAGACCCCTTCAAATATTGGATTTCCAACCATCTCATGTGTAATTGTATCAGATAGTCTATGTCTTGTTATATTTACAATAAACCAGAATAAACACACATGCTCTACATTTTTCTTCTTTTGGAATGACTGGTTCCTCTGTTGTTACCATCTTTCCACAGAGAGCTGTATGGGCATCAATGTTCACAGTGGCCTTGAAGAAGCTGTCCGTCCTCTGTAGTTCCCTCTAGGATAGGCAGGCTTGTCTTGGAGTCTCCCTACCTCTGCTTTTACACTTGTTTCTGTTTTTCAGTCCTCCTATTCCTTTTCTCCTTTTCCTTCCCTCCTACTTGCAGTCTTACCTAGTACTCTTCTGCTACCCCTTAGCTTATACCAGTTCCGTAATGCTTCATTACCGTTCCTTTTCTTGCCTCCATCAAAGCTCACAGAACTGAGTTCTAATCCTTAGTCTTAACCTTACGCTCAGCAAGATAACACACCTAATCCACTTATGAAAGTATTCTACTTATCTCTCAATGTTTTGATAAGGGACAAATATTTAACATTCAGGAGTTACTTTTAAGTGCTCTGGAATAGAAGCATGGGGCAGGCAAGGCGTGGAGATCATTTTGAATGGGAAAGGCTTCCCATTTTCCTTACGTCATACCAAGCAGGCAAAGCCTAACTGTCGGGCAGGTGTCGTACCTGCCCATCTTTTCAAATCAAGTTTGAGAAGGGACCCTGGGACATCATCAGTGGTGGTGGGATCTCTTCTTTTACCAAACGAAGCATCATCTAAATGAGTCCAGGTTGGATTAGGTAAAGAATGAGATGGAGAAGGAGATATGTCCTTGGAATCAGCCAATCTCATAGCCTGGGGCAGGCATTTGTGGTCAGCTGAGTCACACTGCCTTGGGATTAGCCAGCTCTACTTTCTGTTTCAACAGTAAAAAGTCTTGCAAAACTGCTGGCATGTGAGACAGAGGAATCCAGAAAGTTTTGGCATCTTTTCCAGAAGCATAATGGGTTTTAGGGAAGAGACTTGTGAGAGCGTGGTCCATGCATTCCACCACCAGGGAAAGGTCCATGTTCACAAGGGATGTAGTGCCTTTCAGTTTGTCTAGACCTGTAAAAAGAGACAAAAGTACATTTGCTCTGTGGAAGAAGAGGAATAGGGGAGTGTGAGGCTAGGCTGCAAAGGAGAGGATGCAGTGAGGGAATTTATTTTGAATTTGCCATCATAACTGGGTCCCCTTGTGATGGGTTTCTATCTATTCCTCAGAAAAGGATGCAACAGTGATTTCTTTAGACCGCGGGCTCTCAAACTTGAGTGAGAAGTAGAATCTCCTAGAGGGCTTGTTAAAAGCCAGGTCCCGCCTCTAGTTTCTGACTCAGTGAGTGTGAAGTGGAGCCCAAGAATTTGCACTTCTTTCAAGTTTCCAGCTGATGCTGATGGCGCTGGTCCACGGAGCAAACTTTGAGAAGTGCTACTTTAAACCAATGTAGGAAAGATACTTCATAAAGTCTCTGAGGCTCCTGAACCCAGGAAGTTAGTAGTTTGATTCTGCATTTGTTTTATGCGAGTACTAAGTTTATAGGAAATGTGAGTGTGCACATGTGCCTGTGCCTGTGTGTGCGTACACTCATATAACATGTGCCTCTATAAGTCAGTGAATAAAGAGAGAATTATCTCCCAAAGCCCTGACTCAGGAAGCTAAAGGTATCCTGCTTCTCAGCTAAATGAAGTGTTTGAGTAATGAGCTAAGATACTTTTAAAAAAATAAATAAATTTATTTATTTATTTATTTTTGGCTACATTGGGTCTTCGTTGCTGTGCACGGGCTTTCTCTATTTGCGGCGAGTGGGGACTACTCTTTGTTGTGGTTAATGTGCTCTCATTGCAGGGGCTTCTCTTATTGTGGAGCGTGGGCTCTAGGGCCGTGAGCTTCAGTAGTTGCAGCACGTGGGCTCAGTAGCTGTGGCACACGGACTCAGTAGTTGTGGCTTGTGGCTCTAGAGCGCAGCCTCGGTAGTTGTGGCACACGGGCTTAGTTGCTCCGCGGCATGTGGGATCTTCCCAGACCAGGGCTCGGACCCATGTCCCCTGCACTGGCAGGCAGATTCTTAACCACTGTGCCACCAGGGAAGTCCCGAGCTAAGATACCTTTAAAGAGGCAGGTATTTTATCAAGGGAGTGGTGATGGCTTGGAGCATTCCTCCTAAGCTCTTAAAACATAACTTGCAGTTGTGTCTTCTCAAGGGAAAATCTATTGTGTTAAATCTTTCTTTCTGCTTCAGGGCCAGTAGCCAAAAGTTGTTCAAAGAGTCTAATTGAGGCTAGCTCGTAAGTCTTAGTCAATTTTAAACTCCTACTTCTCCACCTTGCGCAATGAAGCAAGGTGTGCTTAAAGTCGTGGGCTACTTTGGAACTATGAGTCTGGCTGATCTTGAGGTCCTGGCTCAGAAAAACTCTAATGAGCACCCAGGACAAAATAGGGCTCTAAGCCTTTGGGAATTCTGAGAAAGGACACCTGACCCAGGGGCCAAGTCAAAAATAATTTTGAGATGGATGTTGATGATATATTCACAGGCACTTAGAAAGTATCAACGTCAACATCAAACAGGGAAAGCTCTTTTCAATGAGGGATTTTGTTTCCGAACTTACTTAGAACCTTCAGAGGCAGTAAGTGAGTGAGAAACAGAGCATTTAATGGCAGTGGTTGTAACCCTACACATAGTGACATATCAGCACTGGGAGGTTTGTCAAACCAGATGTTCTAGTTGACCTGTGTGTGTGTGTGTGTGTGTGTGTGTGTGTCTGTGTGTGTAGTGAGGTGGCTGGGGAACTCAGTCAGTCTACAAACCTCCCCAGGTGGATCTGACTAGGCTCTTGGCTCCACCTTGAAAACTCCTGACCTTGAACCTTGCCACAGTTGGCTGTCTTACCAAGCCTGCTGATGAAGAGGTCAGATCACAGCTGGGGTCAGAGTGACACAAAATTAGGTGGGGCCCTGTTTGGCTCAAAGCAGGAGCTTAGTAAGTGTTTGAGGAATGGCAAGTAAACTAACAGGACCATGACGTTTGACATGGAGGTGGGCCCCTGATACAGGAAGTTCCAGCAGTTCCTCAAGGCCTCTTCCCTGTTGCAGTGCACGGCCCGAGAATAGATGGCAAAGTCAGGCTGTCTGGGTTTAGATCTAGCTCTTCCACTTACTAGCTGTGCCACTTTGGGCAAGTTACATCCCTGTGCCTCTGTTTCTATAAAATCCAGAGGGTTTGTTTGGGCATTTTAAATGAAGGAGTTTGTGTAAAGCACTTAGAATGGTGACAAGTACATAGTAAATGTTCACTATGTGTTAGTCATCGTTATCTAATCTTTATGATTATTCCTCTATCCCTGACTCAGTCTGACTTATGTTACTTTTTCTTCTATCTCCATCTCCCATGCATTCCTG
>NW_006779481.1:1519186-1552721 GCF_000442215.2 Lipotes vexillifer | reverse complement strand
ATTCCTGCTCCAGAAGACTTCCACCCAAATAATTTCTTCCTGTTTAGGCCTTATTCAAACCTGACCTTTCCTATAAAGGCTTCTTAACCAGCAGTACTTTTTATCCTGTGCTGAATTTCTTGGTAATTAGAGAGCATACTATCTAGCACCCCTTCTGGGATGTTGGGTTGTGTCTCAGAAGTAAAGGATCAAGTTTCTTGCATGTCGTAAAGTCTCATCTGCTTACATTTTGTTGTCAACTAGATTGTAAGCTGGTTAAGGGTCAAAGTCTGAGTCTTTATATTTTGTAACCTCCATAAATCCTTGAACAATGTTGAATGAGTGGTCGGTGATTACCAAAAAGAGGAGGTTTGGGTAGAGGTGATAACCGTGGGCTCCAGTCCAGGCGTGGCCTGGGGGAGTTGTATAAGCTTGGGTAGGACATTTCCCCTTTCCAAGCCTCTGCTCACTACTATAGTTCTTTTGAGGAATAAATGATATAATTTATAAGGCACTTAGTATAGAACTTGGCACTTAGTAAATGCTCAGTAAGTATTTATAAACACTTGGAGGAGCAAGAGATGACACTTGAATTAATAAGGATCCCTGATCCATATTTGAGATCTCTATTGGTGTATTACCATGAGAACCTTATTTTTTCAATTATGTTTGAGTCTCCTTCAAGCTGTCTAGGACAATGAATACCAGAGGACCCTGGGTCCACCCAGAAACTCACTTTTTTCGATGTAGCCTTCTCCGTATTGTTGTTTGATGTCTGGAGACAGATGCTTCCAAATGGTGAGTTTTCTTTCGGTGGTCTTTACTGGATCTGACAGATCTGTTTTGAACAATCCTGGTTCAATGCATGCGACGTGCACATCAAAAGCTTTCATGTCCCGCCTGTGAAAAGAGCCCATAGATGTTTAATCCAGGCTTACTTGGAGAATGTTTGCTTATGAATCTTTTCATGGAATCATGGAATGGGGTGCATGGGAAAAAGCATCTTGTTCTACCCTCTCAGTTTGCAGATGAGGAAACTGAAGTTCAGGGTGGTGAAGTGAGGGCTGGTTTAGTGGCAGAACAGGGAAGGGATCTGGGTAGACCCATCCCCAGTGCAGTGTTCCCCCAAAAGATAGTGTCTCGTTAAGTTGACAAGCATTTGGGTTAGGGACAAGGTTCTTCTCAGTACTCAAACTACCTGATGGTGAAATCGACTAATGGCTGGCCTGGATGGTCACGTTTACCTGTCCTCCAGGAATGTGAGGAGATTACAGCACAAATGAGGGGTGCTGAGGGATACAATATGACAATCCCTGGCCTGACTAACCTGCTCCCTATGCTGCTTGGCCAGCTCTTTCATCAAGTCACCTTGGAAAACCAATAGTCTACTGGTTTACTGGAAGACATGGTTTTAAGGGAATATGGTGCCCCTTTCTTTAAAGCAAACCAAAGTATTACAAATGGTTTATGAATAATCGTTCCCTAAATTTAATTTCTATTTCCACCAGGAATATATAAGGAAGTATTTATTCATTTTACAGAAGTCTTCACCATAACATTTTTCAAAGAACTCTACCAGTGAACTTAAAATGTGGTTTATCTTAGGTTCTGCTTTCTAGAAACATACCTATTGTCTAGTTTGAAGTATATTTTACTAAAAATGCAAATTAGCTTGACCTTGAAAGATTTTGAAATGTATATTGCTTGCATTAAAATTAAAAAGATTATTTTCCAACTTAATTGTATTTTTCTCACCTATCTTCTGATCCCCTTTGGATTTTGGAACGTAGCAGTGCCAAGGGGGTATTTGGGAAGCCTTGTCTCTCCACGTGCTCACGAAAATAACATATAATCTAGGGACAAATGACTTTAAGTCCACAACTAAGCTTACCGGTAAGTAAAACCAGTATGAAACCAGTATGCTTGCTGGGCAAATATAGCTTTAAAGAGCCCCAGCCTTCTCCCAGTTGGACGGCTTCCCTTAATCCTCTTATAATATAGAAATTCTGTAGCTATCACTGGAGTGTGGCCTGAATACACAGTAGCATTTCTAACATCAGCTCCAAGCATTAGAAAGAAATAAACACCCTTATTGGTTAATTTCAAGCATGGTATAGTTGCATTGTAATCCTACAAGCCCATCAGTTGAAATCTCTTTTTTAAAGTGAGTAAATCCCTAAGTAGACTAAAATTTTATTAGGATACTGTTGCTGAAATCACGGAACTAAAGGGCAACCAAAGAGACGAATGGAGGTTCCCCATGACCTCGCTAATCAAAGTGCAATCCCTGAATCACGGGCAGTACTTGGGGACTTCTTAGAAATGCAGAAACTCAGGACGCACCTGAGACCCACTGAATCAGAATCTGCATTTTGACAAAATCCTCTGGCGATTTACTGTTTGAGAAGTGTTGTTCTAATGCTATTGTGTTTATTTCCTGGGAGAATCCAACCAGGCAACGAGATTAAATGGCAAAATGGAGTTGCTCTGTCTTTATTAGTCTCCATAGAATGATCTGACCTTTTACTGGTAAGCTAAGCCTAGATCCATGGTTTAGATTACAAACTCTAACATGTGCTTTCAACACATGCTGGTTGAATAAATAAATGTATAAATCGAAGAAAAGGCTCTATCTAATTTGTCCCTAAGGCACACTCTGCTCGATACCCTGCATTTGCTCTTCTAGTCCCCTCCAGCCTTCTTCCTGCACTACATTCTGGGATTCTGTTGGGTACAGTTAGTTGGGAGTACTGATGGGAGATGAGAAGGAGCGATGAGAAGAGGTTGAGCTAGCTATTCCTCCTGCGGTGTGGACACTGGTTGCTTTCATCCTTCACCTGAAGGTGATAGCGTCTATGAATCCAGGTTCTGGAGACGGCCCTGTCTCCTTGTCCCTTCATTCCTGTGGACAGATATACCCCTGGTGGCATTAACTCCTAGAAACTACACTACCTTTTGAGATTTCCCTACACAGCTCCCACGTCTGCAAACAGTCCTTTCAGTACATCTGTTCCATTGACCCAATTTTAATGTGCCTCCATTTCCCATGAGAACCTTAACTGATAAAACCATTTGCAGTTTAGAGGTTTTGAACTGACAGCCATAGGTTCTGGTTTCAGGTAAGATGCATTAAGCATGCACACTCCTGTCTCTCCCATTGAAAGCAGCTACAATACCTGGACAGAATGCATGGGGCAGCTATTTAAAAACTCTAAAAAGCAAATGTCAGTAGGCAAAGTAGGGAAGAATAGTAGATTTTGAAATACCACTGAACCCGACGTGGTATTTCTGCTGCTCTAGATCCGTGGTCTGGACTCAAATCAACCTCAAAACTCAGAAGTAGAAGGGAGGAATTCCAGGAGAGACCCAACTCATAAACAGAGAGAACTCCAGGTGAAGCCCATTGTTCTGGCTTGAGGAGTTGGTGTGGGGGATCCTAATGCTCAGAGAGAGCGGGGAATCCTCTTCCCTCCTTCCTCCCTCCCTCCCTCGCTCTTTCTTCCTCTCGCTTTCATTCCTCTCTTCCCGCCTTCCCTCCTCCCTCTTTCTTTCTTTCTTTCTTTCTTTCTTTCTTTCTTTCTTTCTCTCTTTCTTTCTCTTTCTTTCTGAAGAAAGGAAGAGAGAGAGAGAGAGAGAGAGAGAGAGAGAAAGCTTTCAGAGAAGAAAGAAAAGATAAAGAAGAACCAAATGAAAATTTTACACTTGAAAAATACAATAATCAAAATAAAATATTTACTGGCTGGACTCATTAGTAAAATGGAGAATATGAAGGAAAAGCAGTGAATTTGAAGACAGATCATTAGAAATTACCTAATCTGAACAACAAAGAGAAAAATAATTGAAAAAGTGAACAGAAACATAGGGATCTGTGGGACAAAACCAAAAGGGCTAACATTTGTGTTAGAATCCTAGGAGGAGGAATAGTGGATTGTAGAAAAAAAAAAAGTTTGGAGAAACGATGGCTGAAAACTCCCCAAATCTGTCAAAAGGTATAAACCTAGAGATTCAAGAACCCCAGTGAACCTCAAACATCATAAACCCAAAGTAATTCATGTCTGCACACACTGAATTGGGGGACTTTGTTTATTAAATTGGTCATCTTACGGTTTTACGCTCTGGGATTCTCTGATAGCACACAGCAAAAAGATGTGGTCAGTGCTTTCTGATGGTAGCAGAATCTTCACCTCTGATTAGCAAGCTCCTACTCTGAGTTTTGTTTGGAAATGGAAGCATCAGAGGAAAGCTGTCTTTCTTGTCCTTGGGGTGGGGGTGGGGAGGTTACCATACATTCAGATATAGTGTGTGAGGTTTGAGTCCAGAATTTGCAACAAGAGTAAATAAAATGCTGCATAGCTGAGTCATTATTTACCAGATAATTTTCTACCGAGGGTTTAAATAAAATGCTACTGTTGTGTCTGCAGCTGACAGTAACACCAACAGAGAGACCTGATTTAGCTTCTCTCTGTGATTCCCTGTTAAATAAGCTGATCTGTTGAATATAAATTTGCCACCACTATCCACATCATGCACCAATGCAAAAAGGAAAAAAGACTTCGACAGAATTATGTTCAAATCTCAATTCTACCACTTGACAGCTGGGTGACCTTGGGCAAGTTACTTCATCTCTCTTAGTTACAGTGGTATCGTCTATAAATTGGGAATAGCATAAAGCACCAAATATAGTGTCTGGTACATAAATAAATGTTCAGTGAATGTTAGCACCTATTATTTTCTAATATGCCCATCTTTGCTTTACCTTAAGCTGTCATTGAAGGCTTCTACTGCATATTTGGATGGAGCGTAGCCCCCTCCGCTGAATGCAAGCCGACCCCCAATGCTAGAGACGTTGATAATCCTCCCTCGAGCTTTCTTGACCAAGGGAAGCATATTTAACGTGACACTGATGAGTCCAAACAGGTTCACTTCAATAGGTTCTCTGTAGTCCTCCACTGTCAGCCAGTCGGTGGGCGCCAGCACGCCGAGAACACCAGCATTGTTAATCAGACCCCAGAGACCTAGAACAGAGAGGAAGGGAAGGAGGTGTGGTAGAAGGTGGCATTATATGGGCATCCTTGATGGAAATACAGCCCCTTGCTTTACCTGATGGTGCCATTTCCTGCTCCTAGTCATACTCCTTCCTGCTTTGAAATACTTTGCTGTCTTGGGAAGTGAGAGCAGAGAGGGTGGGAGGCTAAACTGAAATGGCTGAAGTCCTGTGACTGGAAGCCAATCTCACAATTCTTCTGTTTCTGCTTCTGAATGTCAAATACTGATACTGTCTGAGTGAGACTTTCTGCTTTTTAATCTCAGATGTGAGTAAATTGGTCGATTTTTCCTACCGTGCTAGATGGCAAAGCCAGAGAATATTTACAAAGAGTTCTTTATAGACAAAGAACAACACTGATCTATTTCACAGTTATTTTTGGTAAAAATCCAGTCATTCACTTGGCTTATTTTATGGTGGGGAGCATTTATTATTGTTAAAGGTGTTTGGAATTCAAGCATTAAAGAATAACTGGAGCCTCATCAAACCATTGTTTTTGAAAGTTTCAGAGTCTCAACTCTATGATGAAGATGTGATAGAGAAAAATCACATACATTTGTTTTTTCCCTTGTGGACTCAAATATCTTCATTCATGAGAATATTTCAAACTTGATCCAAGCCAATAAAAGTATTCTAGTTCAGAATGCTGCCATCTTTGCAGAATCTAAGGCAGAATGAGGTCCAGTGACTCACTACTCTACCACGACTATCTAAGACACCTTTGCTCAGATCCTCAGACCATTTCCTCCCTTTCCCAGTGAAAATGTGTGAGCTCTGGAACCATTTTGTAGTGAAAAGTGGGTCCTAATCCAGATGACAATTTGGAGATTGCCCCCATGATCTCCTGTGGCTTTTAGCCCCCAGTTCTTTGCTGTGCAGGGGGCTAGAGTAGCAGTTCACAGGAAAAGACCAGGAAAAGTGAATACCTCTATCTCAGTTCTAAATTCACCCACTGGGACTTAGGATAACGTGGGCTGCGTCTCTCATGCACGTAGAGAGCTTGCAACTTAGAACTACTCAGGGGTTATTCTAAAATTTCTCCAATCTTCTCCAGTACACAGCTGGTATTTAGGAAATATTTTTTTGGAGAAACTATTTAAAATCAGAACACATTTTATTTAGCTTTTGTAACTTCTCAACACCCCTTCCATTCTTCCCATCCCCACATCACTCACCTTTCTCCCCTGCTTGGATTTTCACCCACTGGGCAGTCCT
This sequence comes from Lipotes vexillifer, assembly GCF_000442215.2. Taxonomy (NCBI): domain Eukaryota; kingdom Metazoa; phylum Chordata; class Mammalia; order Artiodactyla; family Lipotidae; genus Lipotes; species Lipotes vexillifer. The sequence continues at coordinate 1,546,483 of NW_006779481.1, read as the reverse complement.
CTTGACACTTTCTGGGTCAGTTACATCCAGAAGCACAGTATGAAGCCTTTCTGAGGTTTCTTCCTTTAAAGCTGTTGATCCTGATTCAGTCAGACAGGCAGCAATTACATGAAATCCTTTTTTATCAAAAGTTCTGGCTGCCAAGTTTCCAAAGCCAGTGTCACACCCAGTGATGAAAATGTACTTATCAGTGATGTCCGTGATCTTTAGCTGTCCTTTATAATGCCATAGAAAACCACAAAGGATCAGGAAGGCTAACATCCAAAAGAGCATTTTCCCCCTGTGTATGACAGAGACACTTCTTTCTTGAACAGTAAAAGAAGATGGCGTCCTGAGTGTTCAAAATTAGAAAGAAAATTCAAATTAGAACCATTAAGGCATTACAACCCAGGAGTGATGAACTTAAGATATCTTAATGCATTTGAGTGGATAAATAGATAATTAAAAATACAATAACTCTTATTTTGTTGGGAAGATGGCCATTTAAGTGCTAAAACACTCCTCTAAAGTAATGCAAAAACTAACCAAGTAGTAGAAAAAGTAATGGCAAAGTTGACACAGGTCATTGGGTTGATAAGACATTTATTTCCTGCATATATATGCAAATATTTCTCTCCTTAATAAGGAATACAAACATTCATACAGATAGAATGGTACACACACACTCTCATGTGCACACATACACACAATTTTATTTCTGTTGCTTTACAAGGAACATATTATTTCAGATAAAAAATAGTGTAATATGTCTTCACTTATCATGGAAAATTTGGGCTCTGCTTTCATCTATTTTTCCTGCCAAAAGATCTATAGCTAAAGAAAGAAAGAAAGAGTAAAAGAATTATTAACTGATAAACATAAGTCAGAGGGAAATGGTAGGTTTGTGCAAACTAGTTGATTCTTGTGATATAGCTGCGACTATTTCTAAAGCAGTCAGGTTTTTAGACTATCGTGGCATAAAAATTTGGTATAGTTTCTCCAAATCTTCCCTCTGTAGGAGTTATTCATTTGTTGCAAATCATGTCCATGTAGCAGGGTTTCCCCTTCTCAAATATATAAATACATTAAAAATATATAATTTTGAGGGGTGGGGTGGTTGTAACCAACTCTTGCAAAATTTCATATTTAGACATTTTAAGGAAATTTCATGTTTATACATTCAATTAGTATAGTGTTTTGTTCAAGTCCTGGTCTTGATAAATAATTGTCAAATAACTAAATGTTGACTATATTCCCTGAATGGATTCTGTAGCCTTTACTGCAATCCGAACTCCCAAGGGAATTTTGTGAAAAACGCAAATACTTATGGGGTTTAACGTGCCCTAGAGCAGAGAGTGGAAATTTTCTGTGTCGTTGTGTTTGGCCGATGGCAGGCGTAAGGTGAGCAATAGTAAAACAATGGCTCACATTTATGAAGCATTCTGCACTGTATTTACATATAGGTCTCATTTGATCCTCTTAACAGCCTTCTCAGTTAGAAAGGGCACATTACCTGCCTCATTTTATAGGAGAATTAATATGCCAGTTAATAAGTGTAAAAGGAATGATGGAATTAGCAAATCATCATTTGGCAACTGACAAAGTGGCAATTGTTCCAGGCAATTTTAAACTAGTGGGTGAAATTCTGACGAGAAACGATAACCATAGAATCTCAAAGAATCTCTGCATAAGATTTGTACTAATTAAAAAGAGAGCAATAGTAATTTCACAGTGGAGAAATCTGACAGATACCACTTTAACCAAGTGATAAAAATGAACACTACTACTTATGGGACAAACCAACATCATGTCCCGCCTGGTATAGCCACTGAGAAGGACACAGCAGCACTTCTGTGCATAACTGAAAGCTAATCATGCATAAGGCACATCTTTCAATTCTACACAATGTATGGCCTGTACTCTTCACAAATGTCAAAGGCATGAATGAAGGAAAAGAAGAAGGACTGAAGACTGTTCCTGATTAATGGAGACTAAATAGAAGTGACAACCCCATGCAACTTGTGATCTTGCACAGAAAATCATTTTTTTCTTTTGTCAAAAAGAACATTTTTAGGTTCACAAGTGAAATTTGAGTAAGCTCTGTAGATCTGATAAATAATACTGCATGAATATCAATTTCTCAATTTTGATAATTTACTATGATTATGTAGAAAATGTCCTGCTTTTTAGGAAATACACACAGAAGTATTTAAAGATTAAGTAGCACCATGTCTTCAACTTACTCTCAGACAGTTTAGGAAATAATAAGAATATGTATATAAACAAATATATTAAGAACACATTTGTTCTCTACGGAGAGAATAAGAGTGTGAATGTGGTACAATGTCAATATCTGGGGATTCTGGGTTGTACTATTCTTTCAACTTTTCCATAAGTTTGAAATTAATTCAAAACAAAAAAGTTAAAAATTTGACAAAGGAAAAGAAAAAAATTTTTTTTTTTTTTTTCTGAGAAAAGTGTTCGACTGCTTTGAGTTCCATGCACAGAATAGGTAAGAACTATTTCATACCCAGGACTTCAGAACCTAGTGACCTTGGACACTGAGTTTTCTACCTTCTACTCTTTGGCAAGTTCACCTTCATAACCACTGGAGCAAAACAAAAACTCAAACCAAAGCAGTCAGATTCCCTCTTCTCTCCTCATCTCTACACCCCTCTCAACCTCCTCCTTCCCTATAGCCAAACCAACTTTTCCTTGATAACAAGCAAACAGAGAGTAGGTTTTAGTTGTTAGGGATGGGCTCACGTTCAAATGTGTTGTCCTCACTAGTTACCCCTCTGGGCTGAGGGTCATTTCAGATGCTGGTGTCCCAGCCTGCAGCCTGAATCTGAGGACAGCAAACCTTGACCTAGAGTTTTGCAAAGCCTGTCCTTTCCCCAAAGATTATCATCCCAAAATACTGGTCTTCTTCAGTTCCTAAGGTTCACATTCCTCTAGGTCATTGGACCAAGTCAGCCACAAACCAACACATACCTTTGTCCTCTAATAGTATTTTAGCCAAGATGCCACCTCTGAGTAACAACCCTGGGTCGGTCAGAGTCATTGGGAACATGACCTGTACCCAGAAGCTGATTGATGGCTGATTGGTTCATTGACCATCGAGAAGTAAATGAGTAACAGCAACTAATAGGTCTGCTTCAACCTTAGTCTGCCAGGTGTGGTCACCTCCACATAGTTCTCTGGTGACAGCAATTCAGTGACTCAGGACACTGACTTTAGTTGCTTGGGTTGTTTGCTTCTCTGTTGTGTTTTCCAATTTATCTCACACAAACTGCTTGGTAGGGGTACAAATCCCTTGGCAAGAAGCACCTGGGTCTGCAATAGTCCTTCTAGCACCCAGAGGCCGTGAGCCCCTTGACTCGTCAAGGACAAGAACCGAGTAAGAGAAAGCAGATCTGCAGCCCCTACAGTGCAGTGCAGAAGGATGGGTGAAATTCTGAATATAAGTCCTCTGAACTGGTCATGGAAATTTTTCTTAAGCCAAGATAAAATTTGGAAAAGCAAGGACCAAGGTCACACACACACACACACACACACACACACACACACACACACACACACACACACGACAATTAGAGCAGGGCTTAGGAGCCCAGGCCTCGGAATCAGGCTGGTAAAGTTTCAGTCTCAGTTCCTCCTCCATCAGAAGGCCTTTGGGTAAATTACTTTTGTTATCTTCACCTCCATTTTTCTATCTGTAACATGGAGATAATAACTTCTACCTTGAAGAGTACTTGGTGAAATAAAGTGACTAGGTGTGCTACACAGGAAGAACCTTGTCGTATGGCGGGATCAATCACTTTCACTTTGTGAGGGGGCTGCTCTATGCATTGCCCATATTTTGGGTTGGGTTCTCAACCTCAGTACTTCTGTAATTTTGGGTCAGATAATTCTTTGTTGTGGGGTTTGTCCTGTGTATTACAGGGTGTTTAGCAGCACCCCTGGCCTCTATCGTCTAGATGCCAGTAGACCCCCTCCCCGGTTGTGACAACCAAAAAACCAAAAGTGTTTCCAGACATTGCCAGATGGCCCCTGGGGATAAAAGCACTCCCATTTGAGAACCACTGGTCTAGCACTGCCTTGTCTTGGGGGCCCAGAACTGTACAGCCTCAGAACTACTTTTCTGGAAACTCAGTCGTTGGTTCCTCAGTAGTGCCACATTGATAAGAGTTCATATTTTTTTATGGTCTTACCAGAAAAGTTTTGTTATTTATAAATATTATTCATACCCTGCTGCTGTAAGCATCAATTTCTATGTTTATAAAAAAATAATTGCCTTTTTGTCATCAGGAGGATAGGAGGCAGTGAACAAAGCCAAATTTATGTGTGATACAATTTGTGAATTTAGAAATTACCAAATGAGCACTTACAGCTTTTATGAGGCCTAAATTCTGGCTGAACCTTTTGAGTTTGGACCTCTCTGGACTCCTCTGGGGCACCTTTCAGATGGGTGGCCTGCTGACTACAGAATTCAGAGGATGCTCCTAGAAAGCCATGGTCCTTGGGATTCCCAGTTGACCAAGTCAGGTAGAAATGATAATAACTCTATGATTTATTGAGTATTACCACATTCTAGGTGCTCTGCTAGGATCTAGAAATATCTTTCTCATTCAAACCTTACAGTAAAATTATCTGTATTTTATAGATGAGGAAACAAATTCAGAAATGCATGTTAATTGGCTCAAGATAGAATTGTGCTGTTCTGGGGACTGCTATGCAGGCCACTCAATCCCAGCATCCATGCTTTAATCCTCTGCTCCACTGCTACCTGGATTCCCACGCAACTCTGGGCTATGTGTACACTTCTCTACACCTGTGCATTGTGTGATAGTTGGTATTAAGTAAATAAATGTAGAAGGAAAGAAGGAGGAGAGGGAGAGAAGGAAGTTTCCACTTGAACACCAGGGTTCTAGTGATAATTGGATTAATCTTTGAGGCCTCTAAATCATCAGGGCATCATCAGCATCATTATCAGCGCCATATAGTCACACTTCCAATTTAGATAACGTTAAACATTTTTGAAAAGTGTTCAAATAAAATTTATCTCATTAAATTGTCAAAATACTTCTGTGAGCCAAGTAGGGTAGAGATGTCATACCTAAGTTCGTTTGCCAGAGAGTGGCTAGATCTAAAATTTTGATCTCAATTCCTAAACTGTGTAAAAAGAAAAGCAGAAATAGAAAGAGATGAACACATTATCAGTCAATAGGAAAAATGAAAATACATTCTCAGAATTCTCCACCATGCCACAAAGCCTCAAAAGGAACCAAGAAAGGAGAACTCATTTTCTCTTTCATCTGCACGTGAAGGGCTGAAGAGTAACTGCTTGGCTGCAGCTATAGGAAAATATTGCAACTCGATTGCTGACCTTGCCCACTTCTGCTTCTTTTAATTTTCTCTCTCTGGGTTTCTTTTCCTAGTAAAATATCTCAAATAAGATCCTTTGATTTCACTTCTCTTAGTCATCTTCCTCTGCCCTTTAAAAATAAATGACACTGGGCTTCCCTGTGGCTGGCGCAGTGGTTGAGAGTCCGCCTGCCGATGCAGGGGACACGGGTTCGTGCCCCGGTCCGGGAAGATCCCACGTGCCGCGGAGCGGCTGGGCCCGTGAGCTATGGCCGCTGAGCCTGCGCGTCCGGAGCCTGTGCCCCGCGACGGGAGAGGCCGCAGTAGTGAGAAACCCGCGTACAGCAAAAAAAAAATAAAAAATAAAAATATAAATGACACAGTTTAAAAGAAACAAAACGGAAAATAATGTCTTAACGTTTCAATGTCATTGCAAGGTATACTTTTTATAACAAATGTAGAATTCTTTCCATACAACTTGGTTTTATTTCCACAGAACTTCACAAAAGACTTTGTTTTAGAAAGCAATACTGAGTGAGACTAGTCAATGACACTGATTGTTAAGGGATTTTGTAGAATCTTTATTTTTTTTCCAATTTGTTGCAGTCATGGCCTGAGTTGAATCAACAACTAAGTTTTTATCAAAATACATCCAATAGACGACATTTAGCAATTGTTTTCTAAAATATTTTCTTTCTGAGGTTCTCTTGCACAAGCTTTCTTAGTGTTGACAGCAGTCTGACTGGACATGTATGTCCTTTGTACGTTTAAATATTGTAAACCTGGTTAATTGACACCAAATTCCTTTTTATTTTTACCTTTTCATTGAGTCAAGAAATTCTGTCACTAACCTAACTGGCCTTTCTGAGATTTCTGTGGCACTTTTCTTTAAGAAAAATGACACTTGCGCCTAATGACACAAACTAATTCGTATGACTAATGAATGATGTTCCTGTGAAAAAAATGTTCAAGTTGGGCACCCAGAAATCTAAAAAATTTTTTAAAATGAGGCTGAGGGACCTTACCTGAAATAGCCTTACATAAGGCAACAAACGCTCTGTTGAGGGTCTGATTAAAATGATAATGATTATGATGTCCCTGGTAATACGGCTGAGTGGTATTTATCCTTGTAAGTTCCCTCACTCAGTGGGATGACGAAGCTCCTCCACCAGTTATGTTCCTCTTGCATCCTGCTTCCTGCAGGAGGGAGGCGGCCCACGGTACCCAGTGTGCCCTGTGGAGTGGGACATTGACGTGTGGAGAGGGGTGTGCCTCTTTGCAGACTTATTCAGTGTCCTGGCAGAGGTGTGCCAGCCCACTCTTTTGTAGGGAAGACCTGACGAATTTACGTTTTGCATTCTTTAGTTCTAAGGAAAAAAGCATCTCTTTCTTTTGCTTTCTCTCAAAACTTTTAAATTATAATTGATAAAAACATCCATAATAATAAATAAATTAATGAATATTTCCAGTCCCTCCTAAGTTTATTTTGCCGATATGCTTCCTGACAGTACTGGCAGGTTAAGAATTGTTGTTAAAGCCATGATTACCTTATTTATGTTGCTGAATAAAAGTTGCTAATTGGAAGACATTGTATATTGTATTTTATTATAGCTTAGTTACAAAGCTTCAAGGAAAGCTTCGAATACAGAGAGAATGTTATGTAGAGATGCAGAAAGCGTGTTCAGATCTTCAGTATATTTCGTTTAGTCTCAGTTATCTTTGAGCAAAAGCAGAGTTTTTAAAGACAGTACCTTGAGAAAGTGACATGCCTTATAAGGGTTTTAGAACCAATTCCCATTTTCTCCATTTGATATGTATGAGATAATAATTTTTTCCTTGCATTTAAATATTGAGCTTTGTCCTAAACATTGGGCACACTTTTCGAATGTCTAAAGTACAACAAAGATGATACAACATTTAATTTGCATTTTATGCAGTATCTAGCCAAGGATTTTTTTAGAGCACTTACTAAGCTAAATAAAACATAATCCTTACCCTGGAGCTAATAGTGTAGCAGGACATTTCAGAACTATTTGTACAACCCTAAATTGAATTTTAATTTAAAAGTGTGTTTTCTTTAAACTTTTTCCCCAGCTGCTAAAAATCAACCCGCTGAGAGAGAGAGAGAGAGAGAGAGAGAGAGAGAGAGAGAGAGAGAGACACCACACTACCGTTCGCATCATAAAGCCTTTAACAAGGGCTGTCCTTGAAGCCACTAAACTGACTTTCTCCCTTTCTCATTGTGTGTTGGGAGTTTCAGGTAAAATCCCAACCTGAATCATAAAATGGAGAGTAAATATACGAAGTAGGTTTATTATTGTCATCCCAGTGTCCGGGAATCAAATGTGTGTTGAGGAATTTCCCTGCTTCCTTCTGGACTAGACAACATCTTTCTCACTCAGCTAGCGTGTGTGTGCATATTTGCCTAAATTGACATCTGAAAATATTGGTAAAGCAGGTAGACAAACAGACCTGACCTGCAGTTGGTAGCAAATCTGTTGTTCCAATCAGAAACTCAGCTAAGATTCCCACTCTTTTTGGAGCCTCTTCCCAACTCCAGTTTGCAATTAATTATAAGATTCACAGATGGTGTCAAATAAGCACAGAGAGATGAACTAGATGTAAATGTAATTGTAACTCTAGGGTGCTAAAGAACATTCAAAGAGAAACCTGGGGAAGTCCAAGGCAAGGTCTCGAGGGAGACCCTGAGATCATTTCTGTGGTGAGATGGACCCAGGGCCCGTTACAGCCTCCTAACATATCACTTTTTTTTTTTTTTTTTTATAGCAACCGTTGACTGCAGCATGAAAGACAACTTGATTCATTTTGTAAGACAAAACAGTTTGAGGACTGACATGAGAAATGAAGGAATAAATGACAGAACTCCATCATCAGTTACCTTATTTAAGATGAACGGGGACACAGAAGCTGGTGTGGACTGGCTGGGCTGCTTGTGACCTGCCCGATCTGCCCGCTGTGCTGGGGAAAGAAGGGTTGTGCCACCCTGACATCGAAGATCCTCTTAGGGTGGAGGTGCCTGGGCTCCTGTCAAACTCAAAGTACTTAAATGTGTGAGGAGTCCTCAGGTTCCCTCTTCGCTCTGTGAGTCACCCTTGCTGTGACTCGGGGTGATGACTAAATCTCTCTTCTGCGATTGAAGGAAGCCAAGAAGTTGTGGGTCACGTGTTTCCAAAGGAATCAGCAATATCTTTAGTAAATGAAAGATAGTTACTTTTAGAAGGGACTTACAAGTGATCAATAACACCACTTTCACTGTGAGTACTGAAATAATTAACATGGAGACATTCTTTTGCCCAGTGCATTGTTTTAATTATTTAATTTTTGAATTATGATTATTGTTCATGATCTCTAGTTATTTTTTTCCTCCCTGTTAACACGCCTTTGCTGATTTAGTACTCCTTCCCTCCTAAAAGTGTAGGTAGGGGAAACCAGTCTCTGATGGTTCGTTTTTATCACTTTTGTTGTTGTTGTTGTTATACATTGGAGAGCAAGGAGGTCAAAACATTTTAAGGAAATGAGAGAGTGGACTTATTTATAAGAAGTCTTAATTTGTGTTTTAAGGTATGACAAGGAGATATTACTGAAGTGGTCTCTAGAGCTGAGACCACTGGGAAGAGGAAAGGACACCCCCTCCCTGCCCAGAGTTGGTTTGTCTTAGGGTCATCACAATTGACCTGGCATATCCTGGGATGCAACGGAAAGCACCGAGGCTGCAGGTGCTAGTATATACACCAGCCCCACCCATCCCCAAGCCTGTCATCTTCACCCTAGGCACTCACGCTGGTACAAACACCACTGATTGTTTAGTTTCAGTCTCTTTATATACTGATTTATTGCTATACGTCTCAGATTTCCCAGGCTTCTGTGTCCCTTCTTTGAAAAACGCAGTTTCTTATGGTTGAGCTGAGATGAGTGGATGAATGAACATATCTGTCTAGGTAGAGTCTAGACAACTGCCATCACTCTTTAAATTACACAGGGATCTTTTTTTTCTCCAAAAGAACAAAACACCAAAACTGAAATTTACTCAGGTAAAGATTTAGTGTGTCCAAAATGTCCAAATATAGTTTTTCCCCTTTGACATTTCACATGTCAGAGTAAGGCTTAAATAGAAATCTTCTTTGAGAGATAATACATTGACTTACATCCTCATGAAGACAGGTATAAATGATTACTGTCTGACCTTTCCTGCGAGCAAGTTACTGTCACTGAGAGCTGGAGAGAGCCACAGACACCTGGGTGGTCATGGGGTAGAGATGGGAAAAGGGCCAAGAAAAGGCTGTAGGTTTTGCTGACTCAGCAATCGTGTTTGGTGCCCTGTTTTAAAATTTTCCCAAATAGACTTAAAAAAAAAAATCAGATGTTTTGACTGATCTGCATGTTGAGAACCAGAATTCTTGCCATGTGTCTGGATCCCTCAATTCCAGTAGACCCAATTTAGGAGTTCAGCTTCAGTAGCCCTGGCACCAGGGTTGGAACACTTGCTTCCTTTGCCAAATGATCCCATCTACGTGTTCAGTTAATGAAATCATTTGTCAGCAGCACCTTATCTGGACTGTTAACATATCTGCATTCAAATTCACTTCTTAAGTGCTAAGCTTTCTTTCATTTCCATTCCTTAATAAGGCAACATATGAAAGTGTTTTTTTGTTCAGAACTCTCCCTACATTAGACTTCTGGTCATCAAAGGTGATGTAAAAAATCCAGAATGAAACTGCCATTCCATTTTCTTCCTAGTTCCTTTTTAAAACAGAGATTGTATTGTGAATTTCACTCAAATGTAAATTTCGATGTTGATACTTGGGCTGTAATTATACAGGGGTAAGTCTAGATACTGCCATAGAAAAAACACTAAACATATGACTCTCCTTTTTCTTCTAAGTGTGTATGTCCCCCATATTTCCCTCTGATTTCTGCCCAAGGATGCCTCCTCCACTGTTTTCCAGACACCAAAGCACAAGGAGAATATCCGGATCCAACACTGTCTCAGAGGACATACATCAAGTTCCTTGTCACGGCACTCTGCTGGGGTGGTCCAAGCCACAGGTATTCTTAAAATGGGAGTCAAATGGAAAAAAGCATGTACCCCAGCACTGCAGGCTGTAGGGGATCCAATTCCTGGAGTATGGCTGGTGTCACTCTTGTAAGGGTTGCCAGAGAGAAAAGACTGTTTATGGAGTTTGCGTGTTGACTTCCTCCTTCCTGGCATAATAATATAGTCCTCTCTCCAAGGTCGCTCTCAGTGGAGTGCGTTTCTCTGAATAACCAATAATGAATTGGATTTATGGCTTCCTGGTAAAAACAGTACAGGCTGTAATTTCTACCTCCTTCCTTTGTCAACAGGCAGCTCCCTTACTTCTACTATAAAGGTTCCCCTGACTACACCAACAATGCCTCTGACATGCGAGGAGCTGAATTGCAAATGCTTTTCATAAATGCGTAGCTAGGCTTGGTCAAAACCAGGAGCTTTGTTATTCATTTGGCATTTCCTGACTGTCCCAACTGTAAGATGAAGCTGGGCTAATCTTTTGTTCCCCTACACTGTAAGATATTTAGGTATAATAATAAGGGACTGAGTCATGGGAACATTTGGTAGGTTATTTGAAGAAAGAGTCTTCTCATTTGCAGAATACACATCGTTTTAACTTACTCAAACAAGAGGTCTTGGTTTGAAAGTTGGGGTGAGGAGTATCATATTGGTGAGCATTGTCCCGTCAAGGCACATGGAGCAAGAGAAGATGGGTGAGAATGGAGGGAAAAGATCAGAAACACTGGGGATTCTCAGCAACAGGGAGACTTGCGAGAAATAAGGGTGGAGGTTTAGTAAGAAAAATGCGACTCTCACAGAGGGAGGGAGGTGGTTACTCCTTCTGGTGTGACCAACACACGTAGAGCATTAAACGTTTTTTTATCCCCTGGCTTAAGAATGATCCTCTTGCTAAGTTTACTGGTTTCTTCCTTTCCAAGACAACTTCCTTTTCCCAGAATCTTAACTGAGATGATAAAGAATCAAAGGAAATTATGAGCAGATGCTTGATGATATACAAGTGCCATCCAGTAGGAAAGAACTCACTGGGATCCAGGAAATGGAGAGGAGCTAAAAACAACATTTGGTAGTTAGAGATAACTGTCTTCAGACCCTGTTTTAAGGTCTTCTGAACTGTTTGTTCTATGCCACCCTGTGTTAGGCTCATGAGATGCAAGGATAAATAAGTAGGGCCTTTCCTATTGAGGAATCACTCACTATTGGCTCATTAATTGTTGATGAAGGAAGCCCACAGAGCTTTTTCCTCTCCTTGAATGACCGCTGCCCCTTGCTGGCTCCCAACATGTGACTCTCATCTGTGACTATTTTTGCTCCTTGAGACTGTTTTATATTGTCAGAGAAAGGGTGATCTCATCCTTGGCTGGTGGATATGTGAACCGCTACGGCCTTTTTTGAAAGCTATCTGGAAACATCTATTAAAATAAAAAATACATATTACTTTTTGACCCAGCAATCCCACTGCTGGGAATCCATTTTATAAAAACAAAGCCAGTATACATGTACATATGAACAAGAGGTGGCAACAAGATCCAGGATTGCCAAAGAGCAAAGTGATTGCCACCAAAAGGGGGATGGCTGAGTAAATCTTGGTAGATGTGTACGTGGAATATTAGTTTGAAGCCATTAAATAGAACAAATTACAGCTCTACCACTTGGCTTGGAAGGCTTTCCATGACCTCACTTTTGTAAAGTAGACAGGGAATCTCTATGTGCACATGTGTAAAGATATTTAAGTGAACAGGGAGAAAATATGGAGGGATATGCCCTGGGTTGTTAATATGGGTCACTTGTAGATGGGTGGTGTAGGTGAAACAAAGAGAGGATGAAACAAGAGAAAAAGGAAACGATACATATATATGTGTATATATAAATATGTGTGTGTGTGTGTGTGTGTGTGTGTATATATATATATGGTTTTATTTTTGGCTGTGCTGCATGGCTTGCAGGAGTTCCCTGACCAGGGATTGAACCCAGGCCCTCAAAAGCACAGAGTCCTAACCAGTTGACCACCAGGGAATTCCTGGAAAAGATATTTTTAAAAGACTGCACTGGGGACTTCCCTGGTGGCAAAGTGGTTAAGAATCCCTGCCAGTGCAGGGAACACAGGTTCGAGCCCTGGCCCAGGAAGATCCCACACGCCGCGGAGCAACTAAGCCCGTGTGCCACAGCTACTGAGCCCACATTTCACAACTACTGAAGCCTGCATGCCTACAGCCTGTGCTCTGCAACAAGAGAATCCACTGCAATGAGAAGCCTGCGCACTGCAACGAAGAGTAGCCCCCACTCACCGCATCTAGAGAAAGCCCACGTTCAGCAACGAAGACCCAGTGCAGCCAAAAATAAATAAATAGTTAAAAAAAAAAAAGACTGCACTGAAAATGATATGACCCAACACAATGCCAGCTAGGAAAAAGTCCTGCCATATCCCCAACCACCCAAAAAACCAAACACCAACACCCCCACCAAAAACCCCTTGAATCTCATAGAGCCTTTACATCCAATTACCAATTTATAGGAAATATAGAGAATAGGGGAAACAAGTCAAACTATATCTTAGGGGTTATAATCAATAAACCAATGAGGGAATCTTAAGGACAAACAACTTGATTTATTCAGTAAAAATGAATCACACACAAAATAATGGAGAGGGAATCTACTGATTAAAGGAGACTTAAAATATATAACCAATTGCAGTTTGCAGACCTTATCTGGATCCCGAGGGGACATACTTTAAAATAACAATAAATCTATTTATGGCAATTTTTATGGGACACTGGAATTTAAATTAACTGGGATAGGCTTCCCTGGTGGCGCAGTGGTTAAGAATATGCCTGCCAATGCAGGGGACATGGGTTCAAGCCCTGGTCAGGGAAGATCCCACATGCCGCGGAGCAACTAAGCCCGTGTGCCACAACTACTGAGCCTGTGTGCCACAACTACTGAAGCCTGCGTGCCTAGAGCCCGTGCTCTGCAACAAGAGAAGCCACCGCCATGAGAAGCCTGCGCACTGCAACAAAGAGTAGCCCCCGCTCCCTGCAACTAGAGAAAGCCCACGCGCAGCAGTGAAGACCCAACGCAGCCAAAAATAAATAAACAAAAAATAAATTAACTGGGATAGTTGATTACATTAAGTAATTTTTGTTAATTTTTCAGATATTATGATGGTATTAGAGTTATCAGTAAAGGAGCCCTTATCATTTAGGTTAATTACTGAAATATTAGTGGATGAAATAATATGATGTCTGGGAATTGTTTCAAAATACTATGGAAGTGGGAGGAATGAATGAGAGTGTGGCTGGGCTGATGATGTGTACGTGGGACTTCAGGATACTAATTTGTCTACTTTTATGTATGCTTGAAATATTCCATTATAAAAAGTTTAAAACATGATATAACCACACTTTGTTATTTATATAAAATTTTTTAAAGAAATTACGTAAATTAAAAAGAAAGACTGACTTTGAGATATTAAACATATCTATTTTATCAATGTTCTCCTGAATGAAAATTCAAAACTGAATTAAAGCATTACAGAAGAGGGGGCCATACTAGATTAGCTTCCAGTCTCATAACCTGTGCCTGAGATGATTATTTTGTTAAGAACAGACTGCTTACCTAATGGAAGGTATAGTTTTGCTGTAGGTGTTTTACACTCTAAATATGCTTTCAATTTGTCTCTGTTCTTTTGCCATAATGATGTCTAAAAAGTAAGATGCCTCATTGTTATTTTATAAAATGCATCAAATGCTTTCCCTATGGTTATGGAATTGAGCCTGTATTTGCAAGACAACAGCACACAACGTCAATTCACGTGTTTTGGATATTAGTCAAGAAAACCAATCTGGCCCATGTATTTCTTTTTATTTTTTAAAATTTAAAAAATTTTTATTTATTTATTTATTGGCTCTGTTGGGTCTTCATTGCTGAGCGCGGGCTTTCTCTAGTTGTAGGTAGTGCTGGCTACTCTTCCATGCGGTGTGCAGGCTTCTCATTGTGGTGGCTTCGCTTGTTGTGGAGTACGGGCTCTAGAGCACAGCCTCAGTAGTTGTGGCTCACAGGCTTAGTTGCCCCGTGGCATGTGGGATCTTCCCGGACCAGGGCTTGAACCCTTGTCCCCTGCATTGGCAGGGGTTTTTTTTTTTTTTTTTCGGTACACGGGCCTCTCACTGTTGTGGCCTCTCCCGCTTCAGAGCACAGGCTCTGGACGCACAGGCCCATCGGCCATGGCTCACGGGCCCAGCCACTCCGCGGCACGTGGGATACTCCCGGACCGGGGCACGAACCCGTGTCCCCTGCATCAGCAGGCGGACTCTCAACCACTGCGTCACCAGGGAAGCTCCTTCACTCCTTTTTGTAGCCAAATAATGTTCCATTGTATGGTTATAACACATTTTGTCTAACTATTCATCTGTTGATGAACATTTGGGTTGCTTTTGGCTATTATAAATAGAGCTACTATGAACATCCTTGTACAGTTTTTTTTGAATGTCTATTGTTTTTTAAAAAATATATATACCTAGGAGTAGAATTTCTGGGGCATATGGTAATTCTATGTTTAACTTTTGAGGAAGCACTGAACTGTTTTCTACAATGGCTGCACCATTTTACATTTCCACTAGCAATGTTTGAGGGTTCTAATTTCTCCACACCCCTGTGAGAACTTTTTATTACCTGTCCTTTTAATTTTAGCCAGCCTGGTGGGTGTAAAGTGGTATCTCATTGTGATTTTGATTTGCATTTCCCTAATGACTAAAGATGTTGAGTATCTTTTCATGTACTACTTGGCCATTTGTGTGTTCTTCCTTGGAGAAATGTCTATTCAAGTCCCTTGCCTGGTTTTTAATTGGGTTGTTTATCTTTTTGTTGTTGAGTTACAAGTGTTCTTTACATATTCTAGATACTAGATCCATATCATATATATGATTTAAAAACATTTTCTCCCATTTTGTGGATTGTCATCTCACTCTCTTGATAGTGTCATTTGATGCAAAAAAGTTTTTAATTTTGATAAAGTCTAATTTTTCTATTTTTTCTTTTGTTACTTATGCTTTGGGTATCATATTTAAGAAACCGCAGCAAAACTGAAGTCGTGAAGATTTGCTTATATATGTTCTTCCAAGTTGTACAATTTTTGCTCTTATATTTAGGTCTTTGTTCTATTTTGAGTTAATTTTAGTGTTTGGTGTGAGGTAGGAGTCCAATTTTATTCTTTTGCGTGTGGAGGTCCAGTTGTTCCTGCACCCTTTGTTGAAAGAAAACTATTCTTTCTAAACAGAAAACTCTGAAAATCAAACACTCTTCTTTCTAGAATCTGTTGTTGGTCCTTGCTGTGGGTTGTAGTTGTTTGTTTAGTGACTTTTCTAAGCTATTTTTGTAAAGAATGTATTCTTTGTTGGATCTCTGAAGTCTCCATTTCTTTAGCTTAGTAGTCAGCTAGTTGTTTGATAGTGACTTCTTTAAATGACTGGAACCGAGGAAAAAAGAAAAATGAAAAGAAAATTGTCTCCAGGTCTTTGCAGATTGGCTCTGTGTTGGGCCAATCCTCAGTGCTTAGCCAGGCCATTTACAACTCTGAATTAGCCTTCACTTCCTGCTTACGCTGAGCCTAAAGTTCAGCTAAAAGTGGGGAAATCCCTGGCGGTCCAGTGGTTAGGACTCTGTGCTTCCACTGTAGGGGGCACGGGTTTGACCCCTGGTTGGGGGACTAAGATCCTGCATGCTGCGATGAGCCCCTGCTCCCAGCAAAAAAGTGAAAGCTTACAGTCTTTTCTAAGTCTTTTCTGAGCACTCATGATGCCCTGGGCATGTGCATGGCTTTCTAGATTCCCTGGTATACTCAGAAGTTTTGCAAAGCCTTTATTCCCCAGAATCTTACTCCCCAGCTTTTTCTTCCTTTTGTCACGTCTATTGTTTGCTTCAACTGTTGATTTTTGTCCTAGGTGGCAGCAGCTTGTTCATTTGGCTGTCAGTATTTTCGAGGACCGTCCTCCACCCTGAGGGCATTCCAAGATAGGTGAAACAAGGCAGGCTCCTAGTGTTGTTCTTCAAGGAACCCATAGACACGTCAAAACAAACATGATTCCTTGGGAACAAGGTTTTCTCTACTCCGTCCAGTACCAGGTACTCGTACTTGGAACTCAAACTGCTATCTTGAAGACCACCATGTGGGGAGAAGGGTGGGGCAAGGCTAAGTTAAAATGCCACAGAGGGGCTTCCCTGGTGGCGCAGTGCTTGAGAGTCCGCCTGCCGATGCAGGGGACGCGGGTTCGTGCCCCGTTTCGGGAAGATCCCACGTGCCGCGGAGCGGCTGGGCCCGTGAGCCATGGCCGTTGAGCCTGCGCGTCCGGAGCCTGTGCTCCGCAAATGGGAGAGGCCACAACAGTGAGAGGCCCGCATAACGCAAGGAAAAAAAAAAAAAAATGCCACAGAGTTCTCTGACTATGTTTTAGTGGCCTTCTTCTGGTTAAATGTTTACTTGGTTGCTCTAAAGCTTTGTCTGTCTTCCAGAGTTCCAGTAAGGTTGATCCTTACAGTTTTTGCCAGATAATTTGATGTTTCCGGGGAGGGACAAGCCCCTTGTGGTCGCTATTGTGCCATCTTCATTGGTGTTACCAATCCACTTGGATGAGGCTTGAATCCCTTTTGTATATCTCCAGTTGGATAGCAGACTCGGTGCTCTGTGTTGACCTAGATGGGTGGGATGGGGCAGGGGGTGGAAGGTGGGGTGGGAGGGAGGTCCAAGAGGGAGGGGATATTGGTATACATATAGCTGATTCCCTTCATTGTACAGCAGAAACTAACACAACATTGCAAAGCATTTATACTCCAATAAAAAAATTAATAAAATAAAATAAAATAAAATGCTGCAGAGACATAGAAAACAAACTCATGGTTACTGAAGTGGAAAGGTAGGGGGGAGGGATAAATTAGGAGTATGGGATTAATAGATACACACTACTATAAATAACATAGATAAACAACAAGGATTTACTGTATAGCATATGGAACTATATTCAATATCTTTTTAATAACCTGTAATGAAAAAGAATCTGAGAAAGAATATATATATATGCATAACTGAATCACTTTGCTGTATACTTGAAACCAACACAATGTTGCAAATCACCTACACTTTAATTAAAAAAACACAGCAGAATGAGATATTATTTCTATTACATCTTAAATTTAATTAAAATGTAATTAAAATTTAAATGATAATATTCAGTGATGCTAGAACTGTGAACAGTGTTTTTTCCTAAGAAAAAAATGCATTTCTAGAACCTTGAAAATGCTTGAGTCCTGTGCCTCAGTAATTCCCCTTTTAGTAATTATCCTAAGGGCATAATCAAATTTGCAGTCAAACATTTATCAAATATTTATCTACTTGTCATCATTCATACGTCTTAAAAGTACATTCAAACTTTTTAAAAAAGTGCGATAATCTATGTTGAGCATGGTGGTTAAACGGATTGTGTTAAATCTATATCAGAGACTATAATGCAGTTTTTATAAACCTTGTTTTGTTTTGTTTTTTTATAGGTTTTTGTTAGATTCTTTGTTAACATTGGTTTCCCATTTACAAAATAATTCATTGTTTACAGTATTGCAGTACTGATCACAGAACTAGATACTGGTGAACATGTATATTTGTTTCCCAGACAGTCATATCTGTCATATATTCTTCTGTATATAAGCCTGATTTCTGCAGACTCTTTTTTTTTTTTAACATCTTTATTGGGGTATAATTGCTTTACAATGGTGTGTTAGTTTCTGCTTTATAAAAGTGAATCAGTTATACATACACATATGTTCCCTAAACCTTGTTTTTGATGAATATGTAATAACATAGGAAACTGTTACAGTGCTGTGGAAAAGGATGATATAAAATTAAATACGGTGTATATTTATAAAGTTTATTTTTAAATGCATATCAATTTTAAGTACACAGAAGAAGACTGGAATAATAAGCAGCCAAATGTTAACAGTGAAAAAAACAACTTTTGCAGTCTAACATACTTTCTTCTTTGATGATTATAGACGATAATGGCAGGATTTTTTTTTGTCTGGCTCAATTTCTGATTCTCTGATATGCTGAAAAGATGCTTGGTTATCTGAAAAACTTAGTTTACAGAATCCACTACTACAGACCCTTCTGGTTTTTAATCAACATTTCGAGAAGTCAGTTTTTAGTCTCCTTTGGCCCAACCTTAAATGATGGAGTCCTTCAGGGATCAATTGTAAAAAAATTTTTTCATTCTATACTCTCCAAGGGGATTTTATATTCTTCCAAACCCATAAATACTGCAGGTACTCCAAAGACTCCAAAATTAACATCTCCAGTCCATGGTTACTTGCTGAATTCCAGACCCAACTGCTACTCACAGTTGTCCTTAATATCTCACAATATCTCAAAATAAACTTATAAAAAACTGAACACTTAGTTCTTACACTTGCAATTATTTTTCTCCTCAGTTCTTCCCCATCTTAGTAAATGACAGTTCTATCCATCTATTCATTTATTCTAGAAATTTTGGAGTCATCCTTGACTCTCCACTCCTCTTGACCCACAAATTCTATTAATTTTGATAATTAATAAGTAATAATTAACCCTATATATATTTCTTTCTTTCTTTTTTTTTTTTTTTTTTTTGTGGTATGTGGGCCTCTCACTGTTGTGGCCTCTCCCCTTGCGGAGCACAGGCTCCGGAAGCGCAGGCTCAGCGGCCATGGCTCACGGGCCCAGCCGCTCCGTGGCATGTGGGATCTTCCTGGACCGGGGCACGAACCCATGTCCCCTGCATCGGCAGGTGGACTCTCAACCACTGTGCCACCAGGGAAGCCCTATGTATAGTTCTTGAAAGTGGCCAGTTCTTGACAACTCCACTATTAGCATCATAAGATAAGCTGCCATATCATATTTTGCCTTTATTACTCCATAGCCTTCTACCTGTTTCTCTGCTTCCATGCTTGCCCCCTTCAACTCACCCTGCAATGACTGAATGTTTAAAAATGAAAATCAGATCCCATTACTCTTCTGCTGAATCGTAACTCGTGAGTGTGGCTTTCAAAGTCCTGCGTGATCAGCCTTCCACCCACCTGTCCAGCCACAGGCCGTGCCACTCTCTCCCTTTCTCATCACTCTCCAACCACAGTGGGGTCCTTTTAGGCATTCAAATCTACAGGCTCTCTTCTGACGTAGGGCTTTTGTATGAACTATTTTCCCCTAACTGTTGTCCTCTTCTTTCTACTCTTTTCCTGGCCAATCCCTTCACCCTCTCTTTCTCAGGCCAGCCTCCTCCAAATCCTCAATCTAAGTTAAATCCCTCTCCTCAACTCTCCCATAGCCTCTTGAACATTTCCTTAATAGACTTTTTGACCTTTATCATCATTTCTATGCTTGTGTGATTATTTATTATTGGTTCTCCTTTGGATTATAAACTTCATGAGACCCCGCCTGTTTTGCTCATCATCTCTATCCATAATGCCTATCGAGATGCTAAGCTAATAGTCATTGATAAATGAATATTTGTTGAATGAATAAATAAAAGATTGAGTGGATTAGGGATCAGAAGCAGTCCTATTGTGATTTTTCCCAAGGGGTAACGGCATTAAGTATTTCTTGGGCACCTGTCCACATTACAGCAATGGGAGTAAAGTACTTTCCCTTTCCCCTCATATGTGGCACGAGTATGATGTACTTTGTTCAAAGACTGCTCTGGGATGGAGGGACTGAATGCCAAGATGAGCCAAGGGCAAGAGAGGAATCTTCTTTACGCTCAAGATGAACTAGTAATTACCATGAAGGAGAGAAGCTAAACCCAGTAGATTAAAAAAAAGGTTTTTTTTAATTGAGATATTTACAATTGAAGTTGATTTACAACGTTGTTTTAACTTCAGGTACGCAGCAAAGTGATTTATGTATATAAAAATATTCTTTTACAGATTCTTTTCCCTTATAGGTTATTACAAAATTTTGACTATAGTTCCCTGTGCTATACAGTAGGTCCTTGTTGGTTATTTATTTTATATATAGTGTGTGTATGTTAATTCCAAACTCCTAATTTATCCCTTGCCCCACCTTTCCCCTTTTAAATCCATTAGATTGTTTAAAAAGTTCAAAAGGCCGTAGGTTTATAAAGAGGGATTTATCAGAAATGTTATGATGATGTGAGTAAAATAAAAATGAGAGCAAAGGTCAGTGGAGTTACGACAAAATCTAACAGCTGTGTCAAAAAACACAGCTGCAGGCCCTTGCAAGGGGAAATTGAAAAATGTGAATCCAGCAGGAGGGTAAAGACAAGAGGAAGTGGTTTCTCAGTGTTGGGAGTTATAAGTAGTTCAGGGGCTTATAGATTTGAAGGTGATAATTGAGAAGCAACATTGGAAATTATGAGGTAAGATGTATAAACTTAATTATTGATGTGAATTTTAGCCTTATTATAAAAGCTAAATATGAATGTTCTGAAACTTAGGATATCATAGGAAATATTAGAATTGATAAATGGGGTTTCATGCATGAAAAAGGTGTAGGTATTTTTTATCATGCGTTATGTTATTTTATTCAGATACCAGTCTGATCACACATGGTCCAAGAACACTCAGATAATAAACCAAATATAATCAGATGTTAAAGGCTGGTCCTTAAACATTATAGCCAATAATACCAGGCTTGCCTATGATCTCACTGATATAAAGCCACAACCATGCCTCACTGGCCACCAGACTCTTCAGCACAGCTTCCTTAACTGTGAGCTACCTACAGCAACCAGTCTGAGCACAACTGATTATTTTTTCAGGCTCTAAGTAGTTGTAGAGATCTTAGCAGAGGTTGGAGAAACCAGCTCAATCTCAAGGTCATGCCAAGATGCGGCTAATCTAGGCTTTGAGTAAGTCGCAGCAGCTTTTATTTGCACTGGGGCCTTCTCAGTGAGGTTATGGACAAACTGTCCCCTTGAATGGCTGACTGTATCAGGTGTAGGGTATTTTACGAGGCTGATAAGAAGAAAGGGTTCCAGGAAGTTGAAGCACAGAGGAGAGCAGAGCTTACTGTTTTTCCAGTGGATCTGAGCTGGCAGTGACACATCAGGAATCAGGCTGAGGGAAGAGAGGGAAGTCAGTAATCACTTAGGTGGGGGAATCACTCAGAGAGGCCATGAGAAGTTGTTGGAATGAAGATTTGAGATGAATCATTGCAGAGTCACTTCGTTGGGTTGTCACTTCCTTTTTTTTTTTTTCTTACTTATTTTCTTGTGCCCTTTTCTGAATTCTCTATGATGAAATCTTCAGAATGTATAAAATTGTGTACCTGTGTCCCTCCTTGCAAAGTAATAATGCAATTTAATTTCTGGAGCTATCTAGGAATGTAAAGAGTTTCTGTTAGCATATACCTAGCTGCCTATGAAGGAATATCCTGGTAATGGTGGCTTAAATAATAAGAGCAGTGATTTCACAGTACATGAAATCTGGAGGTATTTGGTTTCAGGGTTGGTTCAGTGGTTCAATTATATCATCAGGACCCAGACTCTATCTCTCCACCCTGCTGTCCTCAGCATGGGGCTCTTCATTTTTCAGTATGTCATCACCTCATGATCACCAGACATAATTTCTTTCTCTTTTTGCTGTTGTTTAAATGAGGTTTTATTTATTTATTTAGGCTGCGTTGGGTCTTCATTGCTGCGCACAGGCTTTCTCTAGTTGTGGTGAGTGGGGGCTACTCTTCGTTGCGGTGCGCGGGCTTCTCATTGCGGTAGCTTCTCTTGTTGTGGAGCACGGGCTCTAGGCGCATGCTTCAGTAGTTGTGGCACGCAGGCTCAGTAATTGTGGCTCACAGGCTCTAGAGTGCAGGCTCACTAGTTGTGGCGCACGGGCTTAGTTGCTCCGAGGCATGTGGGATCTTCCCAGACCAGGGCTCAAACCCGTGTCCCCTGCACTGGCAGACGGATTCTTAACCACTGTGCCACTAGGGAAGTCCCCCAGACAAAACTTCTTAAATTCTGACTTAGAGGGAAATACCATAACTTAGAATATGATACATTGTGAGTTTTGTTTCTGCCTGGCATGCATGTGCACACACACACATACACACACTACACACACATTCATTTATATTAAAAATAAAGGCATATACAACAGTCCAGAGGAAGAACAAGAACTAGTGACTGTCCTTAGAATATGCCCATAAGGGGACTTCCCTGGTGGCACAATGGTTAAGAATCCTTCTGCCAATGCAGGGACATGGGTTTGAGCCCTGGTCTGGGAAGATTCTACATGCCACAGAGCAACTAAGCCCGTGTGCCACAACTACTGAGCCTGCGCTCTAGAGTCCACGCGTCACAACTACTGAAGCCCGTGCCTAGAGCCCGTGCTCGGCAACAAAGAGGAGCCACCGCAATGAGAAGCCTGTGCACCGCCATGAAGAGTAGGCCCCCTCGCTGCAACTAGAGAATGTCCACGTGCAGCAACGAAGACCCAACGCAGCCAAAATAAATACATAAATTAAAAAAAAAAGAAAGAATATGCCCATAAGGACCATGTGAGACCCTGAAATGAATTCCTGAGAATGCAAGCAACCAACCTTCCATACCCTATAAAGAAGTGAGGATGTGGCAAACCAGCTAGTGTGGGATAGGCTGTGGCCTAAAGGGAAGGATGCCTGACTGCATCCTGGGAGAGAGGAGCGTGGACTCTGACACGAGGTCTGCTGAAACCCCCTGGGCTGAATGGGAAGAGAGTCTCCAGTGTTAGGACAGCTGCCTCTGCTTCTCCGTCACAGTTGCATGCAAGTTGAACTTGGCTGCAAGTCCTCTATTTTGCTGTATGTCAGTTTGAGGTTTGATGCTCATGACCAGGGGCCCCTATTTAATCACTCTTAATCATTGCTATTTAAAATTGTGACATTCTCAAACATGCGCCTGGACAAGTGTCAGCGAGAAGCCATGAATGAGTGAATGAGGTCTAGATAGCTCACAGCTTTACAGCACTGTTTCACAAGCTATGTTTCCTGGTGTCGTAAGCCATTGCCTAGAGTTAGTAAGAGTGGAAATGAGGAGCCCTCAACAGCCATTTGCAACATAGCAATAAAAATAATGTGTCTGTCTTAGCTCTTTCTCCCCAAAGCTAAAAATACTAGTTTACCAACATCCACCGGGATTGAAAAGCTTATGTAAAGAACTGGATCTTGGTCATATGTGGCTATTGGATTGCTGTCCAAAGGCATGAAGGACTGATTTGGTAAGACTGGTTCCTCGTTGCCAATGTATGTTAAGAATGAATTGCCTTGCTTTAAGCTAGGGAGTAGTAGATAACCTCTCACACCCTATTTATAACCACATGGCATGGATTACTGTGAACTATGACTGATGATGAACAACCACCCATGTCTTACCGCCTCCTCTTCCACCCCAGCAAAAGAATGTTTCCAGGACTGATAGATCACTTTAAGAAGGGAGGTGTCCCACGGTGAAGCTGAGACATGCAAAGCCAATTCACCCAAGGCCTCAGGCAGGCCTGCCCCTCTCCAGTGAGAAATGCATTCATTTGACAGTTCAAATGATGACTCAGCTACAAAGACACAACCACTTGTTAATGAATTTTATTCTGTATCAGGAGTCTCTTTGATTTTCTTCTTCTTTATTAATTTCACCTATTCCTCTCCCTTCTCCAGTTAGTGATGTTCCCTCATAATTTTTATAACTGTGTGTGCAATGATGTATAAAAATGTGTATAATTTTTATAACTGTGTGTGCAACCGTGTGTATATTTTTGTGCTGGTTTTCCTCATTAGAGAGGAAAACAAAAATAGAAATTCTGACCAAGTACTGAGTGCTGAAGAAGATAAATAGCTGTGGAGTTCAAAATATTTCATTCAGATAATTGTAAGCTACAACTTGCTGAGAGTGTGATTAAACAGTCTTATTTGGTATTGTTAATTCTAAAGGGGGAGCATAAAGCATCTAAAAATTGAGGTTACTATATTATTATTGGATTTTAGTTCAGTGTTATAAATGTTTGATAGAATTCACCTGTGAAGCCATCTGGTCCTGGGCTTTTGTTTGTTGGAAGACTTTTTTTTTTTTTTGTGGTACGCGGGCCTCTCACTGCTGTGGCCCCTCCTGTTGCAGAGCACAGGCTCCGGACACACAGGCCCAGCGGCCATGGCTCACGGGCCCAGCCGCTCCGCGGCATGTGGGATCTTCCCTGACCGAGGCACGAACCTGTGTCCCCTGCATCAGCAGGCTGACTCTCAACCACTGCGCCACCTGGGAAGCCCTCAACTCACTACTTTTAACTTTGGTTCCCACAATCATCTTAAAGGAAGCATGATTTGAAGCCCATCATGAAGGGTTGTATGTGTCACGTCTTTTACTCTAAATGGTCAAACAGGTAGGGCCTGGAGGAGTTCCAGAAGCCAAGGCCATTCATGGCACGGGGTTGGGACAGACTGTCCATGGGGCCAAAGGGGATCGCAAGGGCTGTTCAGATTAGAACCAGCTTGTGGGAGAAGTGGGGTCAGGGGCAGAGGTCTGGAGGGAGTTGGGGCTACCTCCAGGTTCGGGACCATTGGGCCATACCACTGAGTAGGAGCTTCAGACACCACCACACTGGCTGGTCTACGTTAGGATAAACCAACATTGCAATGCAGGCAAAGACCTAGAATCCACAGAAACCTTGCTTGTGATGTCCAGATGAAGGCCCCATCTTTTCTGCAGAGGGTGAAGTCTTTAGGGAAGCAAAGCAAAGACTGAACTGAAGCTAGTATTTGGAGAGTGCCCAGAGTCTCTAGATATATTTAAAAAAATCCTTATTAGTATAAATTTTATGAAGCATCCTTTTAGGCATTACAGTTTGTCATGAACTTTATTCTTTTTATGTAATAACCTGCATATTACAGAAAGAGATAGTTTTCTCTTATTGTATCCAATTTAGCAGACCCAGAAAAGCACAAGGCAGAAAATAAAACTCACCCATGTTCACATTTTTATATCCTACACATAATCACTTTTATATTTTCATGTATTTTCTTCTAGTCTTTTTTACACATCTATAAAACAAAATTAGGAATATACTAATTTAGATAGATAGAAGTTTCACCTCCCTTCCTGCCTGGGGGTGAGTCACAGGATAAAAGAAAGTAGAAGAGGAAAAATCCATGGATTACTGGTTCACAGTGTTATCCTACCACACTGATCTCCAATAATCCCCACACAGCCATAGATCTCGTTGACTTCTTGGGAAGGGCTTCTACTCCACGACTATTGATACCTCATCATGGGCACCCTTGACTAGACAAAATGGGATCAAGAAACTTCATTAAAAATTTTTTTTAAATGTATATTTTTCATGGCAGAGCCAGCTGTAGGATGTGATTAAGGAGGGTGCCTAATCGGTGGCTTGGGGGATGTTGGTGTGTACATCCATGTGCCATCCAGATAGACTAAAATCTTAGACTCTAAACGAAAATTTCCTAATCTTAGGACATTGTCTCTAGGAGTCAGATCAACTTGGTGGTACCCATGCTGGAGCAGAAACTACTCTGCCTCCAGATCCAAAACACTTTCTTTCCCACATGCAGCATATTTGCTCAGGATCTATGGCACAGGGAAGTTCAGACAGGCTTCATCACCCTATACATCACTCCCATTTTACAGATGAAGAAACTGAGGCCAATGGAGATTAAATATCCTGCCCAAAGTCACTTGGCTAGTGTGTGAACTCAAATCATTGTGATTCCAAAGCCCATCTCTTGAGATTGGCTAGCTTTTAACCAAATCTCCTGTGCTCACAGCTAGACATCATCTCCCAGTCTCTCTGGCAGGTAGATGTGACCATGTGACAGAGGCCTGGCCAGTGGAATGCAGTGGAAGTGATTGATGTTATTTTCAGGTTTGGCTGTGGAAACTGTCCACACATAATGTTCCATATTTTCTCTTCCCTTGTGTGATGGCTAGATGCCAATGTACAGGGAGACCTTGAAAGCCACATGTTGAGGATATCGGCACCTCTGTCAGCCTGGGCCCCTGAGTGACTTGTGGAGCAGAGCACCTTCCCCTGCCACCAATTTTCCTTCACTCAAGACCCATTGGACTTCATAGGAGTCCAAGTATCATTAACAAGTCTCATTACCTTAACTAAATCACATCGCAAGTAAGTGGTAGAACCAGAATACCAGCCCAGTTCTTGTGGCTCCATAAACCTGTGCTTTTTTCACAGTACCATTCTGCCTCCCTCTGTAATCAACTAAACTACAGAAATTTTACCCTTCCCGGGAATTACCTGGCGGTCCAGTGGTCAGGACTCCGCACTTCCACTGCACGGGGCACAGGTTCGATGCCTGGTCGGGGAACCAAGGTCCTGCAAGCTGCATGGCACAGCCAAAAAAAAAAAAAAGGAAAAAACAAACAAACAGAAATTGTACACTTCCACACAGTTGGCTTTAAAAACACAGAGCTACCCAAGGGTGCTCTAATCTAGCCATTTTCCTCTCTACTAATCTCCATGCCACAAAAACACAGCCAGTTATGTGTTAAACTGATTCAAGTTGGCTTTTTGCAATTTATATTCATTTTCAAATGGTAATAACCAGACAAAAGAGCCCATCATTGTTGTACATGTGCAAGTTTCCCTGGACTGAAGTTCCAGTCTTAGACTGGCTGCAGCATCCCCTGCTGGAATCAAAATCCTTCCTTGCCGGACTTTCCCTATTTAAGCAAACTAGATGCCACTGTTGCCAACAAACAAAACACCGTTTTCTATTCTCTCCTCTCAGTAGACCTCTGGTCCTTCTCAATGCTGCCTGCATGTGTTCTATGACCTTGCTCACGCTTTACTTCTGACCTGGTCCTCCTCCTACTTTGAGACATAACTCAAATTTCCCCTCTTCTGAC
>NW_006779481.1:1516963-1519176 GCF_000442215.2 Lipotes vexillifer | reverse complement strand
CTCTTTCTCTGATGATTCCTGTCTCCACTGATGTGTCACATTTTAAATACTCGAGACGCATTGAACATTTTGACAGTTGATGTTGTTTCGTCTTTTTTTTGTTTTCCTTAATTGCTTTTTATGTGGAGCCTTATCTTCCCTTTAAGATTTGAACATTCTCAGGGACGCTAACTTAATGTTTACAAGTTGGAAATCAGCATAACACCTGACATGGTGTCTTGCAAATAGATGTTCAATAATTTGTTCTTAAATGGTTCAAGGAATGAAAGTAATGGTAACTTCTTTTCTTTCTTCCATAGTGAGTTCCCACAATGATCCTCAATATAATTTTTTAAACTGTTGGTTGAATTCTGTCTTAATGGTTTGGGGCCTTCCCTGAGGCATTTTGGTGTATGATTTTGAAACATGGTCCAAATTGGTCTACAGTGACCTCCAAGGCTCTACAATAGAGGTTCTCAAGCTTCAGCATGCTGGGGGCCGTCCGTAGAGTTTCTGATTCAGTAGGTCTGGGTAGGGCCCAGATTTTCCAGTTCCAAAAGGTGATGCTGCTGCCGCTAGTCTAGTGGCCACAGCCTGAGAACTACTGCCCTCCTTCCACCATACTGATACCGCCTGCTACTGCTCTGCCCACTTATCCTACTCTAGCTGCACGGACTTCTTGTGGTTCCTTAAACTTACCAGGTGTGCCCCTGCTTCAGGGATTTTGCATTTTCTGTTTTCCCAGATACTCATGTACTTTCTTCCTTATCCCAGGTCATTCCTTACATGTCATCTTCTCCAACCACCTGATTTAAAATGGCAACACTCTCTGTCCCCTCCCCTGTCCGCCACACGCACACATACACACATTCACACATACGCATGCTCCCTATCACATCCCTCTCCTGCAATGTTTTCCTCCATAGCATTTATCACCATCTGACATATATGTTTTATGTTTTTACTGTCTAGCTCCTCCCCCCACCAGAATATAAGGTTCCTGAGGACAGAGATTCTCATCTGTTTTGCTCATTCCTGTATCTCAGAGGATAGAACAGTGTTTGGCACATAGTAAGCACTCAAACAGTAGTTGATGTTTTAACTGGAGGACAGCAGGGACCACGACCTTACCTCTTTTCAGACCATAAACCATAAAGAAAACACACCTACTGCTGGAACAAAATAGGAATGATTAACACGGTATTCACTCTGCCTGGGCCAACCCTGTCAAGGGGCCAGAGTTGAAGGAGCAAAGGAAGTGCTCTGTCCTCACTTCTCATCTATAAGCTGAGGGGGTGGATGAAATATCTGCAACGTTGTTTCCTGCTCTAAAACTCCAGGCTCTATCTTCCTCCTGGTCTATATGCCCCACAAAGGGAGGTCTTAGGACAGTAGGACCAGTGAGAAGCTCTGCTCAGTTTTCTCCTGAGCATTTTCACCCTTTGGCTATTGTCAACAATTTCACCACAACAAAGTTAGCAAATTTCTATTGAGAATCTTCCCCCAATCAAAGGTACAATCCCACAGCTGTGCTGCCTTTTTGGTTTTTGTGTCAAGTTTTTTTTCCTGGGTCCTAATTGGTGCCAAACCCAATATTATTATATTTGCATTGTCTCAGAAGTCAACCTACCCCAGGGATTCTCAAACCAGTTTAGATAGGGGAACATCAAGAAATCTTTCTTGCCTTTGCTGACCTTGATATATTGAGATTTTAACATCTAAATATAATAACACAAAATTTGGGGCTAAATCACAAACTATCAAAATCTTGTATATAGATTCCAGTAGAGACAAATAGTAGTGGAAGCTGAATTTCAAAGAGAAACTCATGGCCAAAAAATTTTTAATTGAGAAAATTTGATCTTATCATTTAATTTGATCTTGCTTTCTGCAAACTGGGAAGCATTGGTCCATCCACGGCATTTCAGAGCATGGGGTGGAAGAGGGTTAGCTTAGAGTGGTCAGGAGCATAGGTTCTCGACCTACTAGTTGTAAGACCTTGGGTGGATTATTTCACCTCTCTGAGCTTCAGTTTCCTCTACTATAAGATGGGAATAACAATGATAGCACCTAACTCCTACGGTTACTGAGAAGTCCAAATAAGGTGGTACAAGTTAAACTCTTCAACTGAGTCAGGTCCCCAATAAAGTGATGACCAATGTTGGGTATTTACTATTCATTGCTGAAGGCCATAGCAAGGAGTGTTTAGGAAAGGGTTCACTCAGGTAGGGAAA
>NW_006779481.1:1505920-1516752 GCF_000442215.2 Lipotes vexillifer | reverse complement strand
CGGTCCGGGGCCCCCCCACTGTGGGGGCCTCCCCTGTTGCGGATGCGCAGGCTCAGCGGCCACGGCTCACGGCCCCAGCCGCTCCGTGGCATGCGGGATCTTCCCGGACCGGGGCATGAACGCGTGTCCCCTGCATCGGCAGGCGGACTCTCAACCACTGCGCCACCAGGGAAGCCCCATTTGAACCTTTTAAAAAATCGTTAATCTTTACTTACACAAGGCTTCATCTGGTGGGTAGAGCCTGAGGTTATTGACTGTTCAGACCAGGGTGCAAGGGTCATCTGAGCACTCAGAGTTTTGAGCAAAAGGCTGTTTCAGGTGTTCTTTGAGGTTATCTGTCTCCATGAAACTCTGGGACTGGGGCAGGAATATCAGTGCCTGTAACCGAAAGATTTTCCAAGAGTGATCTTTTAAATTGAGGAGGAAAAGCTTTAAGGTATTTTTTTCTGCCTTGTTATGTTTTCAAGCAACTCTTCAAAAATAATGGCCTATAAACAGAAGAGTTGCACATGGCCAGAATCACAGGGCTCTTGCTGGGCACCCCCTGCTGGTGTCTCACCTCTCCTTCGAAGCTGAATCAACACTTTCCAAAGCCTGTTGACACCCTCAGAGGGATTCCCAAGTGCACTCTGTGTTTGGGGTTATTATTTTGAGTGTGTTCAACCTTTCCTCAGATGTCACTGAACTCTGCTTAGGCTGGCCTTCAGGGCGGTGACCCTTAAGCAAATAGATAGTGTTCTCGAAAAAGCTTGAATTCTGTTCAGTGCTTTATAATGATGAAAACTGAAGTTGGAACGGGTTAGAAAACTATTTGACTCTCCACAGCGGAGTCTATTGTTTCTTCTGGCTTCTTCAATTTCACGTTCACAGGTAAGTGACGTATATCGTCTAGAGCACGTGAAGACGATGTTCTGCAAATTCATTTCCTCTAAGTCTTACTTTTTGGCGTGTTGTGTTTCTGATTCATTAAAGGCTGGCCTCTTGTTATGCAATAAACAATGCTACAGGGCTTGGCTAGGAACTTGCAGAATACATTAATGATTTCATAATATTATATATAATACAGATGAATCTTTGTTGCTATCTCATTTATAGTAATACTTTTCTTATGCATCAATTTTCTTGAGAATGTGTGTGCATGTGTGTGGCTTGTGGGTGTGTGTGGTGCAAATGGGCAAATAGATTAAATAATCAGTGCAAGTAAAAATGTTACTGAACTTTTTAAACTTGGCTTTATGAAAGCACAATTCTGTATGCACTGACCACCACAAATCTTACCCCAGAAAGCTGGTGCTGGTTTACTAAAGAACTATACCGACTCCATTCTCCTAGTTTTCAATAATTCAGATGCTGGAAAATATGAGCTCTGGATTCATGGCTAGAAGGGGAAAAGTTGGATTCTAGAATCTTATTTCCATTTTGTGGTTTCCCTAGACAGTAGAAATCACATGTTGCTGATGATTTGAACACATTGATCAAATATCATTCACATTTGAGAATGGGAATAAAGTGCATTTTTTCTAACGTTTTGAAGGGGGGAATAGCTTTCTAGACATTTTAGAGGCAAATTATAATGATTGTACTTAGAACTCAATATTGTGATCTAATAGTGGTTATTACTAAACTTTTAAGGTATTAACTTACTTACAGGCTATTTCTTTTATTTTAATACATTTATTTATATATTTATATATTTATTTATTTATTTATTTTTGGCTGCGTTAGGTCTTCACTGCTGCGTGCAGTCTTTCTCTAGTTGCAGTGAGTGGACATTACTCTTGGTTGCGGTGCCCGGGCTTCTCACTGCAGTGGCTTCTCGTTGCATAGCACAGGCTCTAGGCACGCAGGCTCAGGAGTTGTGGCTCACGGGCTCTAGAGTGCAGGCTCAGTAGTTGTGGTGCACGGGCTTAGTTGCTCTGCAGTATGTGGGATCTTCCCGGACCAGGGCTCGAACCCGTGTCCCCTGTATTGGCAGGTGGATTCTTTTTTTTTTTTAATAACATCTTTATTGGAGTATAATTGCTTTACAGTGGTGTGTTAGTTTCTACTTTATAACAAAGGGAATCAGTTATACGTATACGTATATCCCCATATCTCTTCCCTCTTGCGTCTCCCTCCCTCCCAGCCTGCCTATCCCACCCCTCTAGGTGGTCACAAAGCACGGAGCTGATCTCCCTGTGCTATGCAGCTGGCAGGCAGATTCTTAACCACTGTGCCACCAGGGAAGCCCCTACTGGCTACTTCTTAATAGAGGTTCTTTCTGTGTGCAGCCAACCCTCACCTTATGCCCCCCACCCCCAGACTTAGTTACCCTCCTACTCTGCCTGTACCACTCTTGTCAAGATCTGTTTGAAGCCTCCATCTCCCTGCCTAGCGGTTTACATGCCCTTCCCCCCACTGGATTGCAAGCCCTTGAATAATTTGTGTGTCCTACTACTAAGAGTAAGGGTGACAAATATTTGCTGATGAATGCTGGAAGTGGATTTGGAAGTAATTTAGGAAAAAAACGCTGCTCACTCTGTGGTTTTAAAAGACACTGAAATTGCTAGAAAATGCCGAGTTCCTTAGCAGGAATCAAGTATTAGATTTACCTTCCTTCATGAAGGTGAAAGAACTACACCTATAGAGACCAAGACGAAGAGCAGGGAGGAACTTTGGTCTTAAATCCTGTTTTCTTCAAGAGCACTTCCTTAGTTCTCCGTCTCATTTGCGATCCTGTGAAGCAGGCCTATCCATCTGCCCCTTGAGGATCACTGTGTATTTCTTTCCCTTCTCAGTCAGCTGTAGCCCCCATGGTTAAAGGGCCTCTGTTTCATCTTATTCCGGGACAGTGTCTCCACGTTGTTGACACACACCCGCTTATCTGCAAGGCAGTATTTTTCTATTTTTCTTGCTTCTTGGTATAAATCAATATTTCTTTTCTCCTTTAATGATCCTTTGGAGAAAGAAATCATTTGCTGGGTTTGATCATAATCAGGGTGCCCTTCCTACATACCTAAATGTCAGCAGTGAAAGACTTGTTAAGGGCTTTTTAAAAAAAAATCGGAATTTGTGGCTTCAAAAGGGACTTCCAAATTCACCAGGAGCAGGTGCAGTTCTGCTCTCTGAGCAGCTCAGGGAAGGGGAGAGTGTGGTGCTGGCGGCCTTGAATGGTTTTACAGAGGGGAAGACTTCACGAGAGAAAAGCTAAAACCAATATTCACAGTGTGATGTGAGGTGCGGAGGCTGTTCCAGCCCCGAGACTGGCCTCCCGCCCCGCAGTGGCTGCTAGAGCATTTAGATCCTCCTTACCATTGAGGCCTCAACGTGGAAGAATCTCAGCCTCTTCCTCTTGAATTCAGTCTAGGCAAGATCAACGTGTTTCAAAAATAGCATTCGGAAGAAGACGAACCGGAATGTAGAACAGAGCTCCACAGAGAAAATGCAAAGCCGAGAACACTGGTAGAGTTGAGAAGCTGAGTCCTAAAGTGACAAGAGCCTGGGCACCGTTGGCCTGGCTGTCTTGAGTCACACAGCCTGTTTCCTTTGGTCACCTCAGGCCTGTCTGCCCAGGAGTGAAATGAACTGCATATGCCCCTGACCTTGGTAAACGAGGGGGCACCGCTGCTGGGCCTGGGAGATTTCTGTCCTTCCCAGCCTGATCTCCCTGTTTCTCTGGGTGTGGGCTTATCAGAGTGTTGTGTTTTTTGAAAGTATAAATACGATCATATCTTTTTCTTGCCTAAAAGCCCTTACTAGTTCCCATTGCCCTGGGGATAAGGACCTAAGTCCTCAGCATTAAGGATTATGAAGCCCTGAGGAATGAAGCAGCCACATCCCCCGGAGCTGCCCCATCCACGTTCCCTCAGACTCACTGGACACCCTTGGCTCCTTGAACCTATGCATTGTCTTTTGAGTCTGGGCCTTTGCATGAGCCTGGAATGGCCTTCTCTCTCCTGTTCCCTTGGCTAACTTTCCCTATGTTCAAGGTCCCATGCTAACTGTGCTGGTTCCAGAGCCTTCCCTTACTCTCTAGACAAGGGCACGGCCCTGCTTGAGGGTCTAGGGGATGCCTGTACTTGTCTTTTACTCACAGTCACAGTACTTACTTCTTACGTGTCATCTGCCTTCCCTGTTGCAATGTAAGCTCCATGAGGACAGGCAGGTTGGAGGGCTGACGTGCCGTAAGATTTTTAGCTTGGGTAAATCAGCTCTCCAAAGATTTCTCCCTGGGCTTCAGGCTGTCCTGAACTGACTTCATAATGCAGGGGTCTGCAAACATATCTGTGAACTAGACAGTGAATGTTGAGGCATTGGCGTGAAGGTGGGAATGGTATCTGTCACAGCAACTCAACTCTGCCATTGTAGCCCCAAAGCAGCCAAGGGCAAAATGAAAACAAATGGGCATGACTGTGTCCCAAGAAAACGTTATGTACAAAAACAGGCAGTGGGCTGAATGTCCTGATTATTGTCATATCCTTCAGCCTGGAAGGATTCCAGCTACTGGGAGAACTGTTTTTACCCCAACCTGTTTCTTCCTTCCCTCCTTCCCTCCTTCCTTCCTCCCTTCCTTTCTTTTCCAATTGTTCTGCAGTATCAACAGCCAGTTGCTAGTGTTGACCCAGCTTTTGGTGAAGGTCAGCCCGCTCATCTGTTGCTCCAGGCTGGTGTCTTGAGGTCACACTAACAGCCTTGGTGTGATGGCCCATGATGGGCTCTGACGTGTTGTGTTGTCCTCAGGATCTTTTTTTTTTTTTTTGCGGTACGCGGGCCTCTCACTGTTGTGGCCTCTCCCGCTGCGGAGCACAGGCTCCGGACACGCAGGCTCAGTGGCCATGGCTCACGGGCCCAGCCACTCCGTGGCACGTGGGATCTTCCCGGACCGGGGCACGAACCCGTGTCCCCTGCATCGGCAGGCGGACTCTCAACCACTGCGCCACCAGGGAAGCCCTCCTCAGGATCTTTGATTTGCTCCTGGCACGGCCTATAGAACCCGTATCTCCTCCAGCTTTGACAGCCTCAACCCCCTGTGCCGCTGCTCCCTTAGCCCCTTCTCTGAGGTCTCTCACTGTCCCAGGTTCTCTCGGGCGACCATCCAGGTGCTTCTCTCTGTCTCCTCTCTCTCCTCCCCAGCAGTTGTCTTCCAGAATGCTGTTGCTAATGTTCTTAGGTAGAAAAATCCTTGCTATTACTACCAATAAAGGTCAGGAGACTGTTCTCTAATGTAGATTTCTGTGTTGATAAGATTACACATTTTATCAAAGAAAAAGAAACTTTGACCCTGGAGAGTTAAACAGAAGAGCAGGTAGTACTCAGGGTATAGACCACATACCATTTGGCAGAGGGGGAGACTGGTGTTGGTGTGGGCGATTCAGAATTCTTGCGGGACTCCATGATTAGGTGGCCAAAATCTGCTGATCAGTGCTTAGAAAGCTTGATTTCCTACTTTTAACTCCTAGATTCTCTTAAGTGTATTGAAAGACAATTTTTCTGGGAGACCTTGAAAATTCTCAATCTGTTCCCAAAGAGAGTTTTTAGAGGTTAAAATAATTTACTATATAAAAAGGCAGAG
Source organism: Lipotes vexillifer (assembly GCF_000442215.2). NCBI lineage: Eukaryota > Metazoa > Chordata > Mammalia > Artiodactyla > Lipotidae > Lipotes > Lipotes vexillifer. Next base: position 1,511,201 of record NW_006779481.1, on the reverse strand, counting down.
TGAAAAGGAAATAGCTTGGTAAGTTATTTTCAAATCTGAGTTCTTTTGTGTGGGTTAAAGTACAATTTTGTTATTGTAAATTGTTAAGAAACCCTAATTAAAGCTTCTTTTAATGCATGATACCCAAGTACCTTTCACACACTTCAGGCAGCTCAAGAACAAATTGTTAGCTTAAATCCTATAGATAATAGCTGAGAGGGTAGAATTAGATGACATGACATCTGCTTGCACTCTTAAATCATAAATGTACCAAGTGAGGAAGAGACATGCTCTCACCACCCTGTACAACAAATGTGCTTGTCACTGAAATCTAGATTCCCACTATGTTTCCAGGGTTTCAGAGACTGACAGAGATGTTCTCCAGCATCTGCTCTAAGAATTTCCCAGGATCTCATCTAATAAAAAGGGAATTAACCAGTGGGGAAAACATGGTCTAATGATACATCAGGGTACACTTATAATGGTATGAGGCCATTCATCTAACATCTAATTTTGGAAACATCGTTTTTTTTCTGGAAAATACCACAAGCAAAGTCTTCATTTATTCTTTCTAGTAATTTTAATATCTCATTGCACTTCTCCAAATGTAGTGTTACAAAATTGCTACTATCTTTGTGGGTGCACACAAGTAATTAACATTTTCAACACAATGGCCTTTAAAAGGCATCACGGAATTGAACAGAGATAAGGCAACTAGCTTCCGTTTCTTTTTTTCTCTCTTTTTATTATTTATTTATTTTGGGCTGCATTGGGTCTTTGTTGGTGCACACTGGCTTTCTCTAGTTGCGGCGAGAGGGAGCTACTCTTCATTGCAGTGCCTGGGCTTCTCACTGCGGTGGCTTCTCTTGTTGTGGAGCATGGGCTCTAGGCACGCGGGCTTCAGTAGCTGTGGCATGCGGGCTTCAGTAGTTGTGGCTCACGGGCTCTAAAGCGCAGGCTCAGGCTTAGTTGCTCCGTGGCATGTGGGATCTTCCCAGACCAGGGCTCGAACCCGTGTCCCCTGCATTGGCAGGCTGATTCTTAACCACTATGCCACCAGGGAAGTCCCCTAGCTTCCGTTTCTGACTGAGCAACCGATGCATGGCCTGTAGCACTGGAGAGAGTGTGTCTTTTAAAACATAGCTCCTTGGAGTGGACTACTGAAGTCCAGAGTGATGCGCTGAATGTTGAGAAAGAAAACAAACAAAGGAACAGTCTCAGATATTTGGTTGCTGGCCTGGCACTCACAGCTAAGCTGTGTTATTCTCCTATAAGAAATAAACAATCTCATAGAATACTAACTGAATTAGTCAGCGTTCTGCAAAGGAACAGAAAGAATAGGATTATATATAGATACATAGAAAGAGATTTATTATGAGTCATGTGATTATAGAGGCAGAGAAGTCCTACGATCTGCCATCTGCAAGCTGGAGACCCAGGGAAGCCAGTGGTGTAGTTCCAGTTGGAATCTGATGGCCCAAGAACCAGAAGTGCAGATGTCTGAGGGCAGGAAAAGATGATGTCCCAGCTAAAGCAAAAGGGCAAATTCACCCTTCAAAAAAATTAATTAGTTAATTTTTGAATTGATACATAGTTGACATATAGCATTGTGTCAGTTTAAGGTATACAACATGTTGATTTGATACATTTATTTATTGCAATATGATCACCACTGTAGCTTTAGCTAGTACCTTTATCACATCACATAATGATTATTTCTTTTTCGTGGTGAGGACATTTAAGATCTAGTCTCTTAGCAATTTTGAAGTACACAATACAGTATTGTTGACTGTCCTCACTGTGCTGTGTATTAGATCTCCAGAACTTACTAATCTTCTAGTTGCAAGTTCGTACCCTTTAACAACATCTCCCCAACTCCCCCCAACCCCCCGGGCCCTGGTAACCACCATCCTACTCTCTGTTTCTACAAGTTCAGCTTTTTTAGATTCCACATAAAAGTGAGATCATCAATATTTGTCTTTCTTTGTCTGGCTTATCTCACTAAGCATAATGTCCTCAAGTTCCATCCATGTTGTTGCAAATGGTAGGATTTCCTTCTTTCTCATGGCTGAGTAGTATTCCATTGACTTAAAACGTGGAGAAATCGGGGCCTGGAGAAAGGTTAAAAAACATATCCAACAACATAGAGTGAAGCCGTAGGCAGTACGGGGATCTGTGGAACTCCAAAGTTCACAGGCAAGACACCATGCCAATGGCCTCTAAACACTGCCAAATATTTGCATACCAGTGGAAAGAAACCTTTTTAAATGAAGAGCTAAGCCAGGAAAAAAAATAATTGGAGACTGGAGTTTTAAAAAATGTCTCATTTTGGGCTTCCCTGGTGGCTCAGTGGTTGAGAGTCCGCCTGCCGATGCAGGGGACACGGATTCGTGCCCTGGTCTGGGAAGATCCCACATGCCGCGGAGCAGCTAGGCCCGTGAGCCATGGCCACTGAGCCTGCGCGTCTGGAACCTGTGCTCCGCAGTGGGAGAGGCCACAACAGTGAGAGGCCCGCGTACCGCAAAAAAAAAAAAAAAAAAAAAAAGTCTCATTTTAAAATTAGGAAATGCAATATTACAACTATGGTTCATGTTGCTTTATTATTTTCTCATTATCAAAGAGTTTCTTGCTTTGCTTTTTGAAAAAATAATTTTGGTCAAAATTTCAAAAATGGTATAACCAGCAAACATTGCAGCCTGAATGTAATATTGCTATGTTAAAGAAATTGTTTTGTTGGACAAAAGAATTCTGAATTTGTTTTTTTTAGTATTTTTTTAACTGACCTCATAAACTACATAGTTAATGTTTCACACTCTGCATTTTTTTTTGGCTGTCCTGGGTCTTCATTGCTGCGCGTGGGCTCTCTCTCGTTGCGGCGAGCGGGGGCTACTCTTTATTGTGGTGTGCAGACTTCTCATTGTGGTGGCTTCTCTTGTTGTGGAGCACGGGCTCTAGGCCCATGGGCTTCAGTAGTTGTGGTGTATGAGCTCAGTAATTGTGGCACATGGGCTTAGGTGCCCCACGGCATGTGGCATCTTCCTGGACCAGGGATTGAACCCATGTCCCCTGCATTGGCAGGTGGATTCTTAACCACTGGACCACCAGGGAGGTCCCTCTCACTCTGCTTCTTAATATTGAGTTTATTTTTTAAAATTTATTTTGTATAAATCATGTTGATAGATACCATCATCTTGATAGTACATTTGATATGACGTAATGAGAAGGGTACTTTATCTCTGTGGTCTTCCTCCCCCAAACACACAACTCCTGTCTAATCATGAGAAAAACAGCAGATAAATCCCAATTTCAGGAACATTCTGTAAAATAACTGTTCAGTACTTCTCTAAACTGTCAAGATCATCAGAAAGAAGAAATTTATAAGAAATTGTCATGGCTAAGAGAAGCTTAAGGAGATTTGACAACTGAGTGTAATGTCTTTATATCTTCACAACACTTTGCACTATTGGATATTTAATCTTTGCCAGTATTTCAATGGATGGTTTTAGTATTTGTCACTGATCAGTACCCAAATTCATTCATTGGGTTGCAACATAATGATTTTTCTAATCTTATGGGCTTTTAAACATCTGGAATGGATATTAATTTTTACTGAATACTTTTTCTCCATCTATCAGGATGATCCAATTTTTTTACATTAGACAATCATTGCATTTCTGGGATCAACGTTGCTCACTATGTTTTTTTCATAAACTGCTAGATTATATTGAACATATTTAGCATTCTAAACTCTACTTTCAAAAATAATTATAATTCTATTTTTTTTCTTATAACATTTTTATTTGTTTTGAAGTCAAGGTTATACTTGTGTTATAAAATGAATTAGGTAGCAGTTCTCCTGGTCCATGCTGGACTTTCCACATTCTGGATCTAGGGGCTGCATTTACAGAGGAGCACTGAAACCTACCCACCAGTATTTGGGTGTTGTTGGTCAACTCTACTGACCCAAGAATGTCACCAGTTGGCTGTGCTCTTCTAGTGGTTTTTATTTTTACTCATTTAAAAAAATCAATCAATCAAACAAGCAAGCACAGATAAGCAGAAAGAACAAATAAATAAAAAACAACTATCCATCCAGCAACCAGAGAAAGTCATAATCAATGGTTTGGGTTCATCTTTCCTAATAATTAGACTCTTTCATGGGGTTATTAACCAATTAAAAAAATCTACTTTTGTCTGAGATTGTTAATGAAGATAATTTCTTGAACCAAATTATTCTTTCACTTGGCTACTTTGGTTAAGGAGGAGAAAATAAATAATAATCGCAATGATTCTTTTATTTTATTTTCTAGAGTTGTTGGCTGTGGACTGCAATTACCATGTCTGACTCAGTAATTCTTCGCAGCGTGAAGAAATCTGGAGAGGACAATCATGGTTTTGAGTCAGATAGATCATGTAAGTGGCTTTTTTCTCTTACTGTCTCTTGTACAAAGAGAGGTGAGAACAAAAGTGGAACAAGCTAGTGAAGGTTTAAGGAGAAGAGAAAAATCAATGGCAATAAGTAGAACTGTTACTGGATGGTCTTCTAACATCCTCTAGGTGTTTCTCCCTAGAATCCATCTAGTGGAATGGCTGAGAGTGCTAGGTAAGAACACACAAATCCTGGGTGAGTGAAAGCATCTCACCTATAAATATCTCTTCTCTGGGTAGAGTAGGGTTGTTCTAGCACTGAGTATTATTATTACCTTTATTCATATATTGTTATAATTGATTATAGTAGTAAATGTTTAGTGAGCGTTGCTCCCTGAGAGGAACAGTACAAAGACTCTGCTGGCCAGAGTGAGGTAATGTGTGCAGCACTAGTACATGGTGTGTAGTGAGGGCAGATGATTCTAAGCTATGTTTTTTTTTAATCCTATGATTTTACATTTTATAGAAGAGGAAACAGAGAGTTGGATACATTTTTGAAAACTTGGCAAAGATCGTGTGACTAATAATTAATGGAGCCGTAATCCTAATCTGGTTCTGATTCCCAAACCTAAGAGGTTAATCTCTACCTACACTGTAATGCGTCTTTACTCTTGGCTCCGGACGCGCAGGCTCACCGGCCATGGCTCACGGGCCCAGCCGCTCTGCGGCATGTGGGATCTTCCCGGACCGGGGCACGAACCTGTGTCCCCTGCATCGGCAGGAGGACTCTCAACCACTGTGCCACCAGGGAAGCCCCGCGTCTTTACTCTTAATGAAATGAAATGACATGAAATTTAAATGCCAGGGGAACCAGGATGTGCTGTCCTATGACAATGGTTGACATTAGCACCATGGGTTCCTTTCCTTGTGGTTT
>NW_006779481.1:1503834-1505907 GCF_000442215.2 Lipotes vexillifer | reverse complement strand
TCCCTACACTCAGGACCCTGAGCGCCCACTTTCACCTCCTCCCCTCCATCTGCTCTGACCTATGCTGGGGAAAATAGTACGTGGCTCAATCCTATGGCTTCTACTGGCATGGGGGTGTCAATGATATCTTATTGTTTAGTTGATTTGTGGTCCGCATTTTAAGTAGACAAATTCTGATGTTTATAAAGAACCAAACAAGAAATAAATATTCATTTTATTTGGTAGTTCAAAAAATCAGACTTTCTTTAGCTAATTTAGAAATGTTGGTCTTTAGTTGACATCCAGAAGGTAAAAAGATTTCATTTTCTGGAGAAAAGTTAAGAAATGTAGTCAAGGCAGCAGTCCTGAATGTGAAAAAAATGTCATCTATAATATGGAGAGAGAGAGAGAGAGAGAGAGAGAGAGAGAGAGAGAGAGACGAGAGAGAGAGAGAGAGAGAGAGAGATGAAAAAGCAAATAATTATTTTGCATTATTCCATGAATAAAAGTAATTATAGAAATGTTTTTCCAGAGCAAAATTGTTAATGACTATGTTTCATTTTGTCATTATTATTAACTGCTTTATGTGTTGTTTTTATCCTGACAGATGACAATGATAAGAAATCAAAGTAAGTGACTATGCATCACATCTTCAAAATAATTTCCTAATATTCCCATAAAAGGCACAAAGCAGAAGCAATATTTTTACACACATTGCACTGCCTACAAAATGGTATATATAATCCATTCTTTTTCTCTTTAAAACATTACTATAATTTGATTTCAAAAACCTTTGGGAATATTCCTTCTGGATTAGGTCCAAATCTCCCTTGTATGTCCAGGAACCCCACAGAATTTCTGACCTAAATGAGCAGAGGAAAAATTGGACAAGTATGATTTCATGGGCACAGAGAAGAAAGCCCAATTCTTCCCAAAAGCAAATAGTAGAAACCTAAAATGTAATTATTAGATGTTTCTCTTTAAGAGTTTAAATTCTCTTATAAAACAAATGCCACTTAATCATACTCGGCATGAGGGCAGGATTAAAGGAGTCTAATTTGGAAAACAAGGAGGTACCAGCTAAGTTTCTGAAATAGAGGTGGTGGAAAGGGAGAGATTGAAGGTATTTAAGACATTTTAAGTAATTCATGGCAGAGGGAGGTGGTAGTTGTGGTAACATTAGCTTTGGACTTGGAAGGTAGGGTCAGCTGGGTGCAGAAGAAGCATTCTTTCTCACTGGGTGGGAAAGAGATGGAAAAGGGCATGGATGCAGATGAATGAGCTGCAATGAGGATGAGCAGAAAAGCTGAGTGAGTGCTTTGGTTTTTCGAGGATACGAACCTTTCTCCTGATAAGTGTGGTAACGTAGGATGAGAAGATGACAGTGAAAATTTGGTAAAGCTGCTGAGGCGAATGGGAACAATCTGTAGAGGGATGAAATACAGTGCTGTGGGTTGAGCTGAGGTTGGAGACCATACTCATTCATTCATTCATTTCACAAATATTAATTGAGGATCTACTGGGCTTAGGTGCTGAGGATATAGAAAAGAACAAAGTAGGCAAAAATCTCTGTCCTTGAGGAACTCACAGGCCCTTGAAGAGCTCCCTCCCTTAATGAAGGATACATAATAAACACTATAAATAAATAAAATATATAGCATGGGAGCTAGTGATAATTTATCACTCCCTTTCTAAGAAGAAATAAGTAGACAAGGAAATGGAGATTTGAAATGATGTAGGGGAGAGTTGAAACTTTAAAGATTTTGGCCATGGAAGGTTCCATTGAGAAGGTGACTTTGGAGAGAAGGTATGAAGGAGGTGAGGGAGTTGACCATGCAGATATCTGAAGAAAGAACATTTTGGTGAGAGGAAGTAGCAAGTGCAAACACCCAGAGGTGGGAACAAATTTGGCATGGAGGGCTTCCCTGGTGGCGCAGTGGTTGAGAGTCCGCCTGCCGATGCAGGAGACACGGGTTCGTGCCCCGGTCCGGGAAGATCCCACATGCCACGGAGCGGCTGGGCCCGTGAGCCGTGGCCGCTGAGCCTGCGCGTCCGGAGCCTGTGCTCCGCAACGGGAGAGGACACAGCAGTGAG
>NW_006779481.1:1478975-1503688 GCF_000442215.2 Lipotes vexillifer | reverse complement strand
AAAAAAAAAAAAAAAAAAAAAAATGTGGCATGGACAAAAGTCAGCAAAGAGACCAGGTGGCTCGGGTGGTGAAAATTGGAGTGAAGTAGGAGAAAACAAGGTCAGAGAGTCAACTGGCCAGACCACAGAGGGCTGTGGATGTGTCAGCAAGGATCTGTGATTCTACTCTGAGCTGGAAGGGAAGCTTAGGGCAGCCAAGTGCTAAGCACAGCATGTTCAGCACCTTTCAGATGGCGGAGAGGTTGTCTCTAGCAGGCCCAGCAGCCTGGCTTCAGGAGGAGAAGGGGGAACAGCTGGCTGAATGCAGAGATAGGGTTTCCAAGGATGGATTTGGGGAAAAGGATTGAGGATGATGGTGAAAGTGTGGTCCAAATGGCCAGCAGTGGAACTTAGGATGCCTGAGTAAGGAAGCAACATCTCGATGGGGTTTAGTGATTGTAAATAAATGGAGAGTTTAAAGGACTGCGGGTCTCAACTGAGATGACAAATAGGTATAGAAGGAGGAAGGAAGTGAGAAAACAAGATGCATGCTCAGTCCCAAAGAGCCAATAGAGTAGACTAGTTCCTGGTGAAAACAAGACCTGGGGTATATTCATGAATGGATGACTCAGGTGAAGTGGAGATCCCTGGAGTTGAAAAGTTCAAGGATGGGTTGAGTACAATTTTATGAGCAATAAAATGAATAAGAAATAATAAGTAAATATGAGTTTATGGGAAGTATGGGAGTTTTTTTGAATTTTTTGTCATATTTAATGTAGTTGTAAAATTTTAAGTGCGAGAAGCAAGCTATAAATCAGATAATCCAACCACCTCAACTTACAGGGAAATGTAGGTAGAAAGAGGCCGAGGTTCAAAGCTGAGGTCCAATAGTTATTTGCTACTGTAACAGGGAGTACAGAGTACTTTTTATTTTCTCTTAGCACCTCTCTACTGAACAAGAGATACAGCTGTACTGAAATCTCTAGAAGAGGTAAATCTGAAAGTAATAGCCAGTTAAAAAAAATTTTTTTTTATTTTATATTGGAGTATAGTTGATTAACAATGCTGTGCTAGTTTCACAGCAAAGTGATTCAGCTATACATATAAATATATCTATTCCTTTTCAAATTCTTTTCCCATTTAGGCCATTACAGAATATTGAGCAGAGTTCCCTGTGCTATACAGTAGGTCATTGTTGGTAGTTTTTGTTTTAGTTTTTTTTTAAATAAATTTATTTATTTATTTTTGGCTGTGTTGGGTCTTCGTTGCGGTGCACGGGCTTCTCATTACTGTGGCTTCTCTTGTTGCGGAGCACGGGGTCTCAGCTCGTGGGCTTCAGTAGCTGTGGCTCGAAGGCTCTAGAGTGCAGGCTCAGTAGTTGTGGCTCACAGGCTCTAGAGTGCAGGCTCAGTAGTTGTGGTGCACGGGCTTAGTTGCTCCGCGGCATGTGGAATCTTCCCGGACCAGGGCTTGAACCCGTGTCTCCTGCATTGGCAGGCGGATTCTTAACCACTGGGCCACAAGGAAGCCCCCTGGTTAGTCTTTAAGATACCACTTTTGGAAAGAATTTCGCAGCTAGTGGGGGCTTTCTTTCTTACTAAAGAATGCCTCATAAAATCACCATCTAGGAAGAATTTCTCATTGTTTTGGAAAGGACGGTCTTTAAACCCCTGTGTTTTTCTCCTAAGGTTAGAAGATAAGAAGAAAGGTGGCAGCAGTCAAGTTGGCTTCTTTCAATTGGTAATAAAACTGTCCTGATTTATGGCACAGGTTTTGCCACTGTGAGTTGTTCAGGTGGCAGAGGAAATGTTATAGTCACATTGGCAGGTTTTTTAACTACGATGATCACTTTTTCAGTCACAAACTGTCTACGTGATAACATGTTGAATAGCAATTAGAAATTTATTGCTGATTAAACACACAAATTCTATCTGGTAGATCATAAAAGTGTTGTCGAAGATAATCTCTAAGCCCCTAATTATCATTTTAATAAGGAAAATTATCATAGTAATCACGTCATGTATACTTATTCTTATGATGTCTTTAGAAATTCCATAGTGTAGGTATTTTTCTCAAATTTGCAGAATGGAGGCATTTCTGGGCACAAATAGGCACTCTTCATTGTCAGTATCAGTTCTGGGAGCCAATTTATACAATTGCTGAATAACCCACACAGAATATCTACATGGCAATAGCATCTGTGCCAGTGATTGTTTCCCCCTTAAGCTGGGAATGAATATCTAAGAACTAAAGTCAGCTCCTGAGATAAAGAGAATGAATTAAGAGACTAGGAAAGAGATAACATGAGCTAACAATGTAAGAGTCTAATGATTTAGATAATCGATGTACCGTTTATTTCAATATTAGTGAGAACTCTACCTTTCAATTAAGATGATTCCCTTAAGACTTGGCGTTGAATACTATTTATCAGAATCTAGTAACTAAAATTAAATAGTCCTCCTACCTCTCCTGCTTTTCACCCATAGATGATCTCTCTGAATCCTTTGTTTTTCAAGTTTCGATTTTCTTCAAAGACTGACATTTGGCTGATGTCTGTGGGAAGTTTATGTGCATTTCTCCATGGAGTAGCCTATCCAGGCGTGCTACTGATTTTTGGCACAATGACAGATGTTTCTATTGAGTATGACATGGAATTACAAGAACTCAAGATCCCTGGAAAAGCATGTGTGAATAACACGATAGTATGGACCAACGGCTCCCTCTACCAGAACGTGACAAATGGAACGCGCTGTGGGTAGGCTGCTATTTTTTACTTTTCACTTTTTTGGCTTGTATCTTAGATTGTAATTCAAAATGTGTGACGAGAACCTTATGGACTGAGCTGGAGTGGTGTCTAACACAGAGCAAAAAGAAACATAAATTTACCCTTATTTCTATAAATTACTCTGCCCTGAAGTTCTTCCTGTCCTATCGGATTTTTAAAGCTTAATAACAACAACAGCAAAACCCAGAACTGGAAATTGCTCATTAAATACAGCACCCAGATTTCACCACTTTGTAGACCACAGGCTTGAGGATGACACTACCAATACTCGATGCAGTTGGAGGATGACCCATGAATTTTACTTGAGTCCTTGTCATGTCTCTTATCCAAGACTTCCTTTTTCCTCTTTCCTGTTTCCTCCTCCCTCCCTCCATCCCTCCCTCTTTTCTTTCTTTCTTTCTTTCTTTTTTCTCTTTCTTCCTTCCTTCCTTCCTTTTTCTTTCTCTTTCTTTCTTTCTTTTTTCTTTCTTTCTTCCTTCCTTCCTTCCTTTCTCTTTCTCTTTCTTTCTTTCTTTCTTTCTTTCTTTCTTTCTTTCCTTCCTTCCTTCCTTCCATCCTTCCTTCCTTCCTTCTCTTTCTTTCTTTCTTTCTCTTTTTTCCTCTCCTCCCTTCTGTTCCTCAGCTGCTGTGGCCACGCCAGATGACTCACTTGATCCCCAGCCTTCTCTCTACAATGGGAATTTCATCATTCCTGTGCTCTAGGACTTGGAATAGGGGCCGTTGGTCTCAGTTAGCAGTTGAGTTTCTGTGGAAGAGTGATGTGATGCTATGAACAGAAGACAGCCATGCAGAATTAACCAGAGCTCACCATGCTCCTGTTCTGTCTGTGATAAGCCCGACAGGCTGCCTTGTAATCAGTGAGTCTGTAGTGTACACAGAGTTGATTCACTGTCATAGCATGGAATTTGCAGCCTGCCTCATGCTGCCTCAGGGCCAGAACAAGCTCATTTGCACGTATGAACCCACTCAGGTTCAAGAACCAAGGGCAGGGCACATCCTAGCTAGAAAGACACTTGGAATGGCGCCCCCAAGTGAATTTATATTTTTCTCCTTCATTTAAAAATGTTTCTACAGACTTGATTCCAGATTATGACAAATCCTTCTAAATCACTGATGTTCTTCCATAATATTATTTGTTGTTAGCGTCTTTCATTCATTTACTAATTTAACCAAAATTTTTGGAACACCAATTATGTGCCAGGAAAATGTGTAAGCATCATGGATACAGTGGTACCTTATGAATCATGGTCCTTGTATTTGTGGAGCTTGGGTCTAGTTGGTGAGACCATAATGAAATCAACGACCATGCAAATAAGTACATAGTTATAAACTGGTTAGCACTTGACAGAAAAGTACAGGATAACATACAATGTGCAGAATTAGACTTAACAAATAATAAGCCTACTCATAAGAAATAAATTTCCAATGTCTAAATATGTATATTTCTCTTCTAAATTTGGAAGTAACACTCAGAACAATTTGCATAAAAGAGAGACTGTCTTCAATGACAGTATTATTATTATTTTTTTGGCTGTACCACGTGGCTTGCAGGATCTTAGTTCCCCAACCAGGGATCAAACCCGAGCCCTCAGCAGTGAAAGCACAGAGTTCTAACCACTGGACAGCCAGGGAATTCCCAATGGCAGTCTTTTAAGTCTTTCAGTTATGTTGGAGAACAGAATTGAACGATTTTTACAGAGTGGTATGACTACAAAATGTAAGCTAATCCATTTTCCCCCTTTGAAAAAAATTCATTCAGACTTATGTATGATGTAAATTGACCCCAATCATTAATAACGCATGAAGATAAATTCTTCAAGGGAAAATTCCTGAAAGGATATCCTCTTATGTCTTAAAAATTGGAAATAAATGTTAGAGGGACCAAAATTTGAGACATATTTTGTCTCAAATGGTCATAAATATTTATTAGATGAACTAAAGAATGAATCTGCCTTTAATGTCCACATCACTGGCATCCATTAGAAAGGAAATCACCGTGGCTACCCATTACTTTATTCATTTTTACTGGGTCCTATACTTGAGGGTGAGCAAATAATTCAGAGCAAATAGGGGTTTTCAGAAATTCCTTGGCTTTGGCTGAATTCACATGATACCAAACATGTAAATAGATATTTGATTGTGTAGACCACACCTTTCTCAGGCCTTTCCTTTACCAGGAACTCCATTGACGAGTTAAATATTTTAATCGTGAGCTATTATGGTCATTGACATGAATACTGTTTGTACACTTCTGAATAAATGTTTAGCTTTCGTGTGGTAAGATCACTGTGAAAATGGACTTGGGTGGGACAGAAGAGAGGGAGGGGACATTTTCTTACCTGTAAGTAGTAAACATGCCTCCAAAATTACCCAACTGTTTCACAACTTTCTTTCTTGGAAAAAGTATATCATTAAAAGTACAATGTCTCCACCTATTATAATTGGTGTGTTAGTCTTGTACTATACAAGGCAACTCAATGATTTTATCAACATAAGCATGCATGTATAATGTAGGAGCTGGATTTTCTCTTTCATTGTTTTGGTTTCCACATATCAATTGTAATCCATTGGATGGAATTTTAGGCTGGAGCCTTCCAAATGGCTCTCGGTGAATAAGGCTAAAAAGGATTACAGAACGTTAGGCCTCCTGATTAACTTCTCTGAATTTATTTGCTCAGAATAGTCAAATAATAAGGTAACAGAATGAAAGAAGAAGAAAGAAGGAAATATCACAATGCAGTTTACTTTTCTTTCTTTCTTTCCTTCTTTCTTTATTTTTGGCTGTGTTGGGTCTTTGTTGCTGTGCGCGGGCTTTCTCTGGTTGCAGAGAGTGGGGGTCACTCTTCGTTGCGGTGTGCGGGTTTCTCATTGCAGTGGCTTCTCTTGTTGTGGAGCACGGGCTCTAGGTGCAGGCTTCAGTAGTTGTGGCATGCAGGCTCAGTAATTGTGGCTCACGGGCTCTAGAGCGCAGGCTTAGTAGTTGTGGTGCACGGGCTTAGTTGCTCCATGGCATGTGAGATCTTCCCAGGCCAGGGCTCGAACCTGTGTCCCCTGCATTGGCAGGCAGATTCTTAACCACTGCGCCACCAGGGAAGCCCCATACTTTTCTTTTCTTTTATCCAGTTAAAGTGTAGAAACTCAAATGGAGGCTACAACGTCTTGTAACTTAATTGTGGAAGTGACATACTATCATTTCTTCCATTTTCTGTTGGTCACACAGACCAGCCCTGGTATAATTTTGGTGAGGATTACACAAGAGTGTGAATACCAGGAGACAAAAACAATCAAGGGCTCCTTGGAGGCTCACTACCACAGCCATTGGGAAGTTTGTGTCCTTACCTGCCCCACATATGGATGCATCGATGCAAAAATCTGTCTGTACTTTCTCTTGGATTTCAGTCTATTTTCTTAGCAATGTACATTTAGCTTATGCACTCAAGTACTATTTTGAAGTTAGACACTGTAAGACAATGTACTTTGAAAAACAGCTTTATTGAGATACAATTCACATACCATAAAATTCACCCACTTAAAGTATAAAGCTCAGTAGTTTTTAGTACATTCATAGAGCTGTGCATTCATCACCACAATCAATTTTAGAGCATTTTTATTAGCACACAACCCCCCTACCCCATATCCCTTAAATTTCACTCCCCAATTCCCCATCCCCCCTCAGCCCTAGACAACCACTAATCTACTTTCTGTCTCTGTAGATTCGCCTATTTTGGACATTTCATGTAAATGGAATCATATAATATGTGGTCCTTTGTGACTAGCTTCTTTAACTTAGCCTAATGTTTTCAAGGTTCATCCACGTTGTAGTGTGAATCATACTTCATTTCTTTTTATTGATGAATAATATTTCATTGTATGGATATAACACATTTATAGCGTGGATATAATGAGTGGATTTATCCATTCATCAGTTGATGGACATTTGAGTTGCTTCCTCTTTTTGGTTATTACAAATGATGCTTCTATGGACATTTATGTACAAGGTTTCCTGTGGACATATGTTTTCAATTCTCTTGAGTATATACCTAGGAGTGGAATTTCTGGGTCATATGATAAATGAATGTTTAACCATTTGCAGAACTTCCAGACTGTTTTTCAAAGTAGCTGTACCATTTTACATTCCCACTAACATGTGTGAGGCTTCCAATTTCTTCACATTCTTACCAACACTTATTAGTATCTATATTTTTAAAATTTATTTATTTATTTATTTTTGATTGTGTTGGGTCTTCATTACTGCGTGCGGGCTTTCTCTAGTTGTGTTGAGCAGGGGGCTACTCTTCATTGCGCTGCCTGGGTTTCTCATTGCGGTGGCTTCTCTTGTTGCGGAGCATGGGCTCTAGGCACAGTAGGCTTCAGTAGCTGTGGCACGCAGGCTCTAGAGCGCAGGCTCAGTAGTTGTGGCGCATGGGCTTAGTTGCTCCGCGGCATGTGAGATCTTCCCGGACCAGGGCTCAAACCCGTGTATCCTGCACTAGCAGGCGGATTCTTAACCACTGTGCCACCAGGGAAGCCCCAGTATCTATATGTTGACTGGAGCTCCAATAGGCTGAATAATGGCCCCCAAAGATATGTAGGATATCCCTGGAATCTGCAAATGTTACCTTGTATGGGAAAAAGAGTCTATGCAGATGTGATTAACTTAAAGATCTTGGGTTGGGGGAAATTATACTGGATTACCCAGGTGGGCCCTAAATGCAATCACTAGTATTTTTTAAAGGGACAGTTACTAAAAAGAGGCAGAAGGAGATTTGACTATAGAGAAGGAATGCCAGTAGCTACCAGAAGCTGGAAGAGGGAAGAAACTAGTTCTTCCCTAGAGCCTTTGGAGAAAGTACAACCCCGTCAGCACCTGAATTTCAACCCAGTGAAGCTGATTTCAGACCTCTGGCTTCCAGAAATGTGAGAAAGATGGAAGTATGTGTATATATCAAAGGGCAACAAGAGGAATCTTTGAATGATGAGAATATTCTGCTCTTCATTGTATCGGTGTCAACATCCTGGTTGTGATATTGTCCTATAGTTTTGCAAGATGTTACCATTGGGGGAAAACTAGATAAAGGGCATATATAATGTCTCTGTAATAGTTCTCACAATTGCATTAGCCATTCTGGCAATATGCTACCCTAGTGTGTGGGTATTCTATAAAGCAACTTTACCCAGTGATAAACCATTTGTCCATAGGTCAATGTCCCATGCATTAATGAACATGGACCTGTCAACATTTGGAAGTAGGATATGGACACATTTCTGCCAGTTTGGGTTGACACTGATATTCACTCTAAGGTGTCAATGCTACTGGGTCTACAGGGCATCAGAACCATTGAAAGGAGCGCTCCTGGTGAGGCATGCACCTTGTCATAAAGACCCTATATCGTTTTTAAATATCTTTTACCTTTTCCCTCTAATTGTCATTTCTCTCCCCTCTTCTCTCTTCAACAAATGCATCAGGGGAATCTTAATTTGTCCAAGTAGGCATGTATCAATTTTGTTTTGTTTTTCTTTTTGTTGAAAAGAAAGACAGTCTGTGGTCCAAATCACCTGTAAACTTTACAGAATCCTTACTAGGATTTTATAATCACAAGAGCTTTACACCATGCAGATGATGAAGTCTGATGTGCAGTCAAAGGAACCAAGTTGACGTCCCCTTTTCCTTCCTATCAGTTTTTCTGATAGGTTTGCTCTGTTGTCCCAGAAATATTCCCAAGTAGTCTTTAAAACTCTAATGACTCTAATGACTTCCTCCCAGAATCAAATAGAAGTGAGTTAACCATTCATCTCTGGGGTGCCTCAGGAGTGAAAACAATCACAGACTACACATGTCCTATCCACAGCCCCCGACAGTGATGTAATGCTCCTGAACTTTGCTCCAGTAAATCCCACAGCTGGGTCAGTGCTCAGAGCTCTTAGTCGAGTACATTCATTCATGACTGGCAGCTGCGTTTTTCACGACAGGCACTCTCACCTCTGCTTACAGTGTCTGTAGAATAAATGCACCACAGGGAATCTAAGTAAAACTTTTTGACAAATGCTCATAGTTTTCTGTTTTTGGACACCCAAATTTTATTTCACAAAAAGAAACCAAGAGTATGCACTCATTTATTTATTAAAAAATTTTTTTATTGGAGTATAGTTGCTTTACAATGTTGTGTCAGTTTCTACTGTACAGGAAAGTGAATCAGCTATACGTATACGTATATCCCCTCTTTTTAGGATTTCCTTCCCATTTAGGTCACCGCAAAGCACTGAGTGGAGTTCCCCGTGCTATACAGTAGGTTCTCATCAGTTATCTATTTTATACATAGTATCAATAGCATATATATTATGCAGTCATTTATACATTAGAAGTCTTTACTCATAAATACTGCATTATACACTCTATACAAAGATACTTAGCTTTTGTAAGGGCCTCTGATCATGGATACTTGTATACAAGTTTACGACTTTCTAGATCTTTTTCATTCTGGGGGTTCCCTTAAATCATCATGAAAGACTGGGAATGTGGTGAACACAGACATATTAGCTGGTTTGGAGATTGTCAGAGGGGTTGACCAAGGCAGTTGTTTCCCTTCCTCATTAGTATTTTGCAAGTGAAAGAAAAGTCAAGAAACATTCACTGAGTACCTACTTAATGTGTAAGGTATTGTACTGGGCTTTGGGAGTGAGAGCAAGCAGCCTACCTAGTCTTTGCTGTCAAGTAGCTGCAATTTACTAGCAAGAGAAACATGAATACACTCGATATAAATATATTCAATAAAAATACTGAATAATAGTGCAAGATGGCAATAAAATCTGCCATGGAATAATAGTTCGTTCTGAATTAAATAAATTATACTTAAATACTTGGTCTGAGTTCAGTAGAGGGAGAGACAATTCAAGTTGGGTCACAAAAGGAAGGCCTGATAGAAAGCAGAAAGCTGGTAGACTGAGAGCATCTAGGCTAAAGATGCTACTTTCTGATTCTCTAAAGAAATTGACATCATCTAGCTTATCCCTGAGGATCGGGTATATCAACAACCAATATGTTAATTTTTTCATGATAAAATTTCTTATTTCCCGAAAGCAATTTCAGAATCATTTTTTCTTCCCTCCCTGCCCCTGCCAGTTCCAAACCCTGTGTCACAGTGTGATACTTGTAATGGGAAAATACTGTGTAGATTTCTTGCTTTCCCACAAGTTCTTTGACTTCAGCCTTAGAAATTGTCCTGGGGAGGGAGGATTCCTGGGCTGTGGTCAGCACAAAGACTGGGTTAATAAAGTGTTTTTCTCTCTCTATGGGAAGATGACACACACATTTCTCCTAGTGTTACTCTGAGAGAGGAAGGAGTTGAAAAGCTGGCTTAAGATTGCTGGACAGGTAACAGTAAGCCTCCTGATTTACAGCACACATCTCTCTACCTGTGCCTTTCCAGACACTTGTCTGGCTTTTTAGAACATTTCTCTAACTGTGATTGCACTATCACTAATGATGAGCATGAGTGAAAGGGGCCTCCGTGGACAGAGCTCTGGGCTGCCATCTAGAGTCCCCTGTCTTCCAACAAATGCCCATTAATTATTTCACAACCCTCGCATCTCTACCTGTAAAAATGAAGGAGGTAGGCATCGTTGCTATGATGGATACCATGAGGCCTGTTTGAGGATTTGGATTGATTGTAATTCTACGCAGGTAAAACGCCTTATCCATATTTAATAGAAACATACAATATGTATATTTTAAATTCCTCTGTACTCACAAATGCAATATTTTTTAGCTAGATCCTACCTGTGAGTCTTACCATTTTTTCCCTCTTTTGAAGGTTTCTGGACATTGAAAGTGAAATGGTCAAGTTTGCCAGTTACTATGCTGGCATCGCTGCCGCGGTACTTGTCACAGGATATATTCAAGTTAGTGACGCCTCCATTTTATTTATAGATCAGCAGCTGGGTTCAAAGACGTGACAATGAAATGCAAAGTGTGTTCTTTAAAGCTATTCAGAAGCCCCAAGGACTACAGCTTTATTTCAGGCAGACAATAGACGGTGGGAAGGATTCTTCCTCTCAGTTGGGGAGGAACGCTTGTCCAGAGAAGTGGAGAATAGACTTTTAGCTCGTGTCTTGCTCTCCCCTGCCCTTCCTGCTTCATCCTCTCGTCTAAACTCAGAAATAGACAGCTGTGGGTGTGTTCGTACAGGGAGAGCAAGTACGAACCTTCTTCGTACCTGGAAAAAGCTGAGAGTGGGGAGTTGGAGGAAAGCAAGCTTGACTTTCTTTTTCTCTGTTTTTGCTAAAGTCACACCAAACTGCAGTCCAACCCAAGTTCTGTAAACTGAATCCATATTCTAGATTTCAGTTATGGGAGGGCTTGGAGTTAACTCTTATTAAGGAAGAAAAGTATTTCATCTTTTTCCTACTAACGTAGGAAAAATAATAAATCCCCCCTACTCTCCATTCACTTAAGAATTCCAGGAAGTTAGTGTTAGCTGTAAAGAGAAATGAGTCAGTTTTCACCATTCTGGCACTGGAGTTTTAATGACAGTCTTATTTTGCTTGCATGGGAAACTATCAGCAAGATTCCCTGCTTATGTCATAATGTTTGTCTTACTTTCTCTGAAAATCATTGTCCAGCAGCTGGAAAACAATGTATGAATGCTTATTGGCAGGCTTCTCAGGGGAAAAATTCATCAGAAGTGGCATGCAAAAGTAGTGATTTAAGAGCAATAATTTATTTTGGGTGTGATAAGCCTTCTTTTACACATGAGGGAAGTGAAGCTTAATACGGTTAACTCTGCAACTGGCCGAGCTGGATTCAAACCCAAGCCTCTGGCTTCCCTGTTTACAGTGGTTCGGCTCAGCCCCACTTTCAGCAGCAGATGTCAGAGCTCACACCTTAATTCCCAACAAGAGGCATGTTGTCAATTACTTTTGTCCTTTTCTCAACTGTCATAGTGAAAATATTTTCTTCTGAAAAGAGAAGGAATTAATGACTATTTTTATCACAATGCTAAACATTTCTTGCTCCATTTACAGATATGCTTTTGGGTAATTGCTGCAGCTCGTCAGATACAGAAATTGAGAAAACTGTACTTTAGGAGAATAATGACAATGGAAATAGGATGGTTCGACTGCAATTCAGTGGGAGAGCTGAATACAAGATTTTCTGAGTAAGTGGCTGGTAGGACATTTTAATGAATGTGTGACTTTTCGCTAATGAAACACTTGTTTCCAAATTAAATAACAACTGGAAACACATTTTCAGTTCTTTTGATGCATTTTGTGTCTTAAGTTGGGCTTTTATAGGGAGCATGGCTTTTTTCGTAGGTTTCATGGCTTCAACAAAATGACTATTTTTTTTTAACATCTTTATTGGAGTATAATCGCTTTACAATGGTGTGTCAGTTTCTGCTTTATAACAAAGTGAATCAGCTATACATATACATATATCCCCATATCTCCTCCCTCTTGCATCTCGCTCCCACCCTCCCTATCCCACCCCTCTAGGTGGTCACAAAGCACCGAGCTGATCTCCCTGTGCTATGCGGCTGCTTCCCACTAGCTATTTTACGTTTGGTAGTGTATATATGTCCATGCAACTCTCTCACTTTGTCCCAGCTTACAATTCCCCCTCCCTGTATTCTCAAGTCCATTCTCTAGTGGGTCTGAGTCTTTATTTCATTCCTAAGCCTAGGTTCTTCATGACGATTATTTTTTTGTTGTTTTTTAGATTCCATATATATGTGTTAGCATACGGTGTTTTTCTCTTTCTGACATACTTCACTCTGTATGACAGACTCTAGGTCCATCCACCTCAGTATGAATAACTCAATTTCGTTTCTTTTTATGGCTGAGTAGTATTCCATTGTACATATGTGCCACATCTTCTTTATCCATTCATCTGTCGATGGACACTTAGGTTGCTTCCATGTCCTGGCTATTGTAAATAGAGCTGCAATGAACATTTTGGTACATGACACTTTTTGAATTATGGTTTTCTCAGGGTATATGCCCAGTAGTGGGATGGCTGGGTTGTATGGTAGTTCTATTTTTAGTTGGAAAGGACCCTCCATACTGCTCTCCATAGTGGCTGTATCAATTTACATTCCCACCAACAGTGCAAGAGGGTTCCCTTTTCTCCACACCCTCTCTAGCATTTATTGTTTGTAGATATTTTCATGATGGCCATTCTGACTGGTGTGAGATGATATCTCATTGTAGTTTTGATTTGCATTTCTCTAATGATTAATGATGTTGAGCATCCTTTCATGTGTTTGTTGGCAATCTGTATATCTTTTTTGGAGAAATGTTTATTTAGATCTTCTGACCATTTTTGGATTTGTTTGTTTTTTGATATTGAGCTGCATGAGCTGCTTGTAAATTTTGGAGATTAATCCTTTGTCAGTTGCTTCACTAGCAAATATTTTCTGCCATTCTGAGGGTTGTCTTTTCGTCTGGTTTATGGTTTTCTTTGCTCTGCAAAAGCTTTTAAGTTTCATTAGATCCCATTTGTTTATTTTTGTTTTTATTTCCATTACTCTAGGAGGTGGGTCAAAAAGGATCTTGCTGTGATTTATGTCATAGAGTGTTCTGCCTATGTTTTCCTCTAAGAGTTTGATAGTGTCTGGCCTTACATTTAGGTCTTTAATCCATTTTGAGTGTATTTTTGTGTATGGTGTTAGGGAGGGCTCTAATTTCATTCTTTTACATGTAGCTGTCCAGTTTTCCCAGCACCACTTATTGAAGAGGCTGTCTTTTCTCCATTGTATATCCTTGCCTCCTTTATCAAAGATAAGGTAACCATATGTGCGTGGGTTTATCTCTGGGCTTTCTATCCTGTTCCATTTATCTATATTTCTGTTTTTCTACCAGTACCAGTACTGTCTTGATTACTGTATCTTTGTAGTATAGTCTGAAGTCAGGGAGCCTGATTCCTCCAGCTCTGTTTTTCTTTCTCAAGATTGCTTTGGCTATTCAGGGTCTCTTGTGTTTCCATACAAATTGTGAAATTTTTTGTTCTTGTTCTGTGAAAAATACCAGTGGTAGCTTGATAGGGATTGCATTGAATCTGTAGATTGCTTTGGGTAGTAGAGTCATTTTCACAATGTTGATTCTTCCAATCCAAGAACATGGTATATCTCTCCATCTATTTGTATCATCTTTAATTTCTTTCATCAGTGTCTTATCATTTTCTGCATACAGGTCTTTTGTCTCCTTTGGTAGGTTTATTCCTAGATATTTTATTCTCTTTGTTGCAATGGTAAATGGGAGTGTTTCCTTAATTTCTCTTTCAGATTTTTCATCATTAGTGTATAGGAATGCAAGAGATTTCTGTGCATTAATTTTGTATCCTGCTACTTTACCAAATTCATTGATTAGCTCTAGTAGTTTTCTGGTAGCATCTTTAGGATTCTCTAGGTATAGTATCATGTCATCTACAAACAGTGACAGCTTTACTTCTTTTCTGATTTGGATTCCTTTTATTTCTTTTTCTTCTCTGATTGCTGTGGCTAAAACTTCCAAAACTATGTTGAATAATAGTGGTGAGAATGGGCAACCTTGTCTTGTTCCTGATCTTAGTGGAAATGGTTTCAGGTTTTCACAATTGAGGATGATGTTGGCTGTGGGTTTGTCATGTATGGCCTTTATTATATTGAGGTAAGAAGTTCCCTCTATATCTACTTTCTGGAGAGTTTTTTTATCATAAATCGCTGTTGAATTTTGTTGAAAGCTTTCTCTGCATCTATTGAGATGATCCTATGGTTTTTCTCCTTCAGCTTGTTAGTATGGTGTATCACATTGATTGATTTGCATATACTGAAGAATCCTTGCATTCCTGGAATAAACCCCACTTGATCATGGTGTATGATCCTTTTAATGTGCTGTTGGATTCTGTCTGCTAGTATTTTGTTGAGGATTTTTGCATCTATGTTCATCAGTGATATTGGCCTGTAGTTTTCTTTCTTTGTGACAGTTTGTCTGGTTTTGGTATCAGGGTGATGGTGGCCTCGAAGAATGACCTTGGGAGTGTTCCTCCCTCTGCTATATTCTGGAAGAGTTTGAGAAGGATAGGTGTTAGCTCTTCTCTAAATGTTTGATAGAATTCCCCTGTGAAGCCATCTGGTCCTGGGCTTTTGTTTGTTGGAAGAATTTTAATCACAGTTTCAATTTCAGTGTTTGTGATTGGTCTGTTCATATTTTCTATTTCTTCCTGGTTCAGTCTTGGCAGGTTGTGCATTTCTAAGAATTTGTCCATTTCTTCCAGGTTGTCCATTTTATTGGCATAGAGTTGCTTGTAGTAATCTCTCGTGATCCTTTGTATTTCTGCAGTGTCAGTTGTTACCTCTCCTTTTTCATTTCTAATTCTGTTGATTTGAGTCTTCTCCCTTTTTTTCTTGATGAGTCTGGCTAATGGTTTATCAATTTTGTTTATCTTCTCAAAGAACCAGCTTTTAGTTTTATTGATCTTTGTTATTGTTTCCTTCATTTCTTTTTCATTTATTTCTGATCTGATCTTCATGATCTCTTTCCTTCTGCTAACTGGGGTTTTTTTGTTCTTATTTCTCTAATTGCTTTAAGTGTAAGGTTAGGTTGTTTATTTGAGATGTTTCTTGTTTCCTAAGGTAGGACTGTATTGCTATAAACTTCCCTCATAGAACTGCTTTTGCTGCATCTCATAGGTTTTGGGTCATTGTGTTTTCATTGTCATTTGTTTCTAGGTATTTTTTGATTTCCTCTTTGATTTCTTCAGTGATCACTTCGTTATTAAGTAGTGTATTGTTTAGCCTCCATTTGTATTTTTTACAGATTTTTTTCCTGTAATTGATATCTAGTCTCATAGCGTTATGGTTGGAAAAGATACTTGATACGATTTCAATTTTCTTAAATTTACCAAGGCTTGATTTGTGACCCAAGATATGATCTATCCTGGAGAATGTTCCATGAGCACTTGAGAAAAATGTGTATTCTGTTGTTTTTGGATGTAATACCCTATAATTAAGTCCATCTTGTTTAATATATCATTTAAAGCTTGTGTTTCTTTATTTATTTCCATTTTGGATGATCTGTCCATTGATGAAAGTGGGGTGTTAAAGTCCCCTACTATGATTGTGTTACTGTGGATTTCCCCTTTTATGGCTGTTAGTATTTGTCTTATATATTGAGGTGCTCCTATGTTGGGTGCATAAATATTTACAATTGTTATAACTTCTTCTTGGATTGATCCCTTGATCATTATGTAGTGTCCTTCTTTGTCTGTTGTAATAGTCTTTATTTAAAGTCTATTTTGTGTGATATGAGTATTGCTACTCCAGCTTTCTTTTGATTTCCATTTGCATGGAATATCTTTCTCCATACCCTCACTTTCAGTCTGTATGTGTCCCTAGGTCTGAAGTGGGTCTCTTGTAGACAGCATATATATCGTCTTGTTTTTGTATCCATTAAGCCAATCTATGTCTTTTGGTTGGAGCATTTAATCCATTTACATTTAAGGTAATTATCGATATGTATGTTCCTATTCCCATTTTCTTAATTGTTTTGAGTTTGTTATTGTAGTTCTTTTCCTTGTCTTGTGTTTCCTGTCTAGAGAAGTTCCTTTAGCATTTGTTGTAAAGCTGGTTTGGTGGTGCTGAGTTCTCTTAGCTTTTGCTTGTCTGTAAAGGTTTTAATTTCTCCATCAAATCTGAATGAGATCCTTGCTGGGTAGAGTTATCTTGGTTGTAGTTTTTTTTCCTTCATCACTTTAAATATGTCCTGCCACTCCCTTCTGGCTTGCAGGGTTTCTGCTGAAACATCAGCTGTTCACCTTATGGGGATTCCCTTGTGTGTTATTTGTTGCTTTTCCCTTGCTGCTTTTAATACTTTTTCTTTGTATTTAATTTTTGATAGTTTGATTAATATGTGTCTTGGTGTGTTTCTCCTTGGATTTATCCTGTATGGGACTTTCTGCTTCCTGGACTTGATTAACTATTTCCTTTCCCATATTGGGGAAGTTTTCAACTATAATCTCTTCAAATATTTTCTCAGCCCCTTTCTTTTTCTCTTCTTCTTCTGGGACCCCTATAATCCGAATGTTGGTGCGTTTAATGTTGTCCCAGAGGTCTCTGAGACTGTCCTCAGTTCTTTTCATTCTTGTTTCTTTATTCTGCTCTGAGGTAGTTATTTCCACTATTTAATCTTCCAGGTCACTTATCCGTTCTTCTGCCTCAGTTATTCTGCTATTGATCTCATTTAGAGTATTTTTAATTTCATTTATTGTGTTGTTCATCACTGTTTCTTTGCTCTATATTTCTTCTAGTTCCTTGTTAAACGTTTCTTGTATTTTCTCCATTCTGTTTCCAAGATTTTGGATCATCTTTCCTATCATTATTCTGAGTTCTTTTTCAGGTAGACTGCCTATTTCCTCTTCATTTGTTAGGTCTGGTGTGTTTTTGCCTTACTCCATCTGCTGTGTGTTTCTCTGTCTTCTCATTTTGCTTAACTTACTGTTTTTGGAGTCTCCTTTTCACAGGCTACAGGTTCATAGTTCCTCTTGTTTTTGGTGTCTGTCCCCAGTGGCTAAGGTTGGTTCAGTGGGTTGTGTAGGCTTCCTGGTGGAGGGGACTAGTGCCTGTGTTCTGGTGGATGAGGCTGGATCTTGTCTTTCTGATGGGCAGGTCCACGTCTGGTGGTGTGTTTTGGGGTGTCTGTGGCCTTATTATGATTTTAGGCAGCCTCTCTGCTAATGGATGGTGTTGTGCTCCTGTCTTGCTAGTTGTTTGGCATAAGGTGTCCAGCACTGTAGCTTGCTGGTCGGTGAGTGAAGCTGGGTCTTGGCGTTGAGATGGAGATCTCTGGGAGATTTTCACCGTTTTATATTACGTGGAGTTGGAAGGTCTCTTGTGGACCAGCGTCCTGAACTTGGCTCTCCCGCCTCACAGGCACAGCCCTGATGCCTGGCTAGAGCACCAAGAGCCTGTCATCCACACGGAAAAAGAGAAAAAGGGTGAAAAAAAAAAAATATATATATATATATAGTTGCTGCCAAAGTCCACCTCCTCAATTTGGGATGATTTGTTGTCTATTCAGGTATTGCAAAGATGCAGGGTACATCAAGTTGATGTGGAGATTTAATCCGCTGCTTCTGAGGCTGCTGGGAGAGATTTCCCTTTCTCTTCTTTGTTCACACAGCTCCCGGGTTTCAGCTTTGGATTTGGCCCCACCTCTGCGTGTAGGTCGCCTGAGGGCGTCTGTTCTTCGCTCAGACAGGACGGGGTTAAAGGAGCAGCTGATTCGCGGGCTCTGGCTCACTCACGCGGCGGGGAGGGAGGGGCACGGATGCGGGGCGAGGCTATGGCAGCAGAGGCCGCCGTGACGTTGCACCGGCGTGACGTTGCACCAGCCTTAGGTGCGCCGTGCGTACTCCCGGGGAAGTTGTCCCTGGATCCCGGGACCCTGGCAGTGGCGGGCTGCACAGGCTACCAGGAGGGGAGGTGTGGATAGTGATCTGTGCTCACACACAGGCTTCTTGGTGGCGGCGGCAGCAGCCTTAGTGTCTCATGGCCGTCCCTGGGGTCCGCGCTTTTAGCCGCGGCTCGCGCCCGTCTCTGGAGCTCCTTTAAGCAGCGCTCTTAATCCCCTCTCTTCGCGCACCAGGAAACAAAGAGGCAAGAAAAAGTCTCTTCGGCAGCTGCAGACTTTTCCCCGGACTCCCTCCCGGCTAGCCGTGGTGCACTAACTCCCTTCAGGCTGTGTTCACGCCGCCAGCCCCAGTCCTCTCCCGGCGCTCCGACCGAAGCCCGAGCCTCAGCTCCCAGCCCCGCCCGCCCCAGCGGGTGAGCAGACAAGCCTCTCCGGCTGGTGAGTGCCGGTCGGCACCAAGTCTCTGCGCGGGAATTTCTCCGCTCTGCCCTCCGCACCCCCGTGGCTGCGCTGTCCTCCGCGGCTGCGAAGCTCCCCCTCCGCCACCCGCAGTCTCCACCCGCGAAGCGGCTTCCTAGTGTGTGGAAACCTTTCGTCCTTCACAGCTCCCTCCCACTGGTGCAGGTCCCGTCCCTATCCTTTTGTCTCTGTTTATTCTTTTTTCTTTTGCCCTACCCAGGTACGTGGGGAGTTTCTTGCCTTTTGGGAGGTCTGAGGTCTTCTGCCAGCGTTCAGTAGGTGTTCTGTAGGAGTTGTTCCACATGTAGATGTATTTCTGATGTATTTGTGGGGAGGAAGGTGATCTCCGCCTCTTACTCTTCCGCCATCTTGAAGCTCCTCAAAAATGACTTAAAAATTGAAAGTCGGGGTACTATAATTTGGTTTGTAGGTCCTGGACTAAAATGCTAGAAATGAAGTATTATAGAAGAGAGTTTAAAGGATGTAGGGTTATTTGATCTCGAAAGAAGAAATTGAGGGATGTCACAATCTATGTACCCATAAGGAAAACAATATGATTAGAAAGAATTATCTTGCTTTGCCTGTTGACATAATTTCCACATATAATGACAAAAACAAAAAAAAATTCAAAATAGTTTGAGAAAGATTCAAACTGAAAAACTAGATTTAAATCCAGTTTACACCTAAATACTAGTTTGGGTCGTTAATAGTGCCCCCCCCCGTAATTTTTGAATGAGCTCTGAGTAATGAGAACCGTTGAACCGTCTTGAATTTAAGTTTGAGGTCCCATGAAAGACAGTGTGTAGTGTAGTGAAGATAAAAGCAGACTGAAGGGCTTCCCTGGTGGCGCAGTGGTTGAGAGTCCGCCTGCCGATGAAGGGGACACTGGTTCATGCCCCGATCCGGGAGGATCCCACATGCCGCAGAGCGGCTGTGCCCGTGAGCCATGGCCGCTGAGCCTGCGCGTCCGGAGCCTGTGCTCTGCAACGGGAGAGGACACAACAGTGAGAGGCCTGCGTACCGCAAAAAAAAAAAAAAGCAGACTGAATGTTGGGGCTCCTACACTCCAGCACTCATTCTGCCCTTTACTTACTTTGACCTTGAACAGATACTTAACCTTGCTAGAATACAATTGTGTAATCTGTCTGTAATGTCTAAGGTCCTTTTTTGCTATCAAGTCCTGAGCCTTGTTTGCTCCATCTGGACAAGAGATTATGGGAATGTTTCCAGGAATATGAATTTAATGTAATGATAGTCAACCAATACTCTGGAGCACTTACCCTATGCAAGGTATAAAGATATACCACAGAGCTCCTGATCTCAAGGAACTTACAGCCTAGTAGGAGGGATAAAGGGTTCAAGCAAATAATCAGAGCTAACATACATTGATTGTTTTCTATATGCTAGGCACTGGTCTACATATTGGGTTGGCCAAAATGTTCGTTCAGATTTTCCATATGTTACAGAAAAACCCGAACGAACTTTTGGGCCAACCCAATACTTTACGTGTACTAACTAATCCTCACTGCTACCGACTGAGGGAGGTTCTGTTTTTATCCGCATTTTATAGATGAGGAAACTGAGACACAGAAAGGCTAAGTAACTTGCCCAAGAAGAGTTTGTGTTTAAATTCGGAGTCTGGCTCCAGAGTCTGTGCCGTTAACCACAATTCTATACTGCTTATAAGCAGAAAGCAATAATTACATACACATACATATACACATGTATACAGATTAATTACATTGCTATGGTAACACAGGAAAGAAGTTATTACTTCTCCCTGGGGGATTATATAAATTTTTATGAAATAGGTGGTATGTGAGTAGAACCTTGAGGCTGAAAAGATTTAGCAGGTATAAAGGAAAGAAGGGCTGTTTAGGACAAACCAAGGATATTAGCTTTAAGAAAGAAAGGGACAAATAAGAGGGTTTCCAAAAGTCTTTGCCTATGTTGAATGAACACCAGTCAGGAAAACTGGATTAAGGACACACTCCCTTGGCTATGAGGAGAGAGGCTTGCTGCCCTCCCAAGCTGCAGCAAAATTTCCAAGATGTGAGAAGCTATTAAGTTTCCCAAGGGCAATGGGGTACAGAATAGGAGTGTTTAGAAAGGAAAGATTGTACTTTCTCAGCAAGATATTGAATTGACCAAATTCAGTTTTAGTGACCAAAGCCTCTCTTGTTTCTAGTGATATTAACAAAATCAATGATGCCATTGCCGACCAAATGGCCATTTTCATTCAGCGCATGACTACGAGCGTCTGTGGGTTCCTGCTGGGATTTTACCGGGGTTGGAAACTGACCTTGGTTATTACCTCTGTCAGCCCTCTCATTGGGATTGGAGCAGCCGTCATTGGTCTGGTAAGACTGTCTTCTCACTTCTCTCCATGGGAAGACTTTTGCACTGAGATACAGCCAAAAATGTGAAGCTTGATTCCCTTCTCCTGAGTATGTTTAGTCAACATCATTATCACCATTTTGATTTATTTTGTTTGGTTATTACTCAGTATCAAATAACATTCCATTATTAGATTAGGGATCAATAATGTTTTAATAACACAAATATTATTGTATCAATAACAACTACATTAATTGAATATTTACTATTTTGCCAGGCACTATTAGGAGCCTCAAGGACATGATCTCTAATTTTACAACAATCTTAGAAAGTATTAATGCCATTTTAAATATAAGAAATGGAGGTTCAGAGAGGTAAAGGAACTTGTCTGGAACTGCACAGCCAGTGAATGACAGAATAGGATTCAAATTCAAGGAAGCCTGATTCTAAATCCCCACTCACTCTGCAGTGTGCCTGTGGCTTCCCATGGTCTCCCAAGTTCAGATGCTTCCCTCAGAAAGGCCCAGCAAATAAAAGATTTCTGCAATTACACTGTGTTCTCCATTCCATCTGATCAGTTTCAGAGAGAGGATTATCTGACCCATTCAGAGAAGTATCCCAGTCACAGTTTCCATTCCCCAGGTATGCAGGCCAAGAAAAAGTATAGGAGTAGGAATTTGGGGTCATCCAAGTTAAAAAAACTCCCAAGGATTGAGAAATTATTCTATTTTACTTTTAGAGCAGCCACATTAGATAACAGGTTATGGGGTCAGGCACACTAATAATTTGCTGTAAATGAGAATAGAATTTAAGTGAAAAGCTGCACATACATTCACATCATTGAGCAACAGGTACCGATCTTCATGACTGTATTTTCTAGCAAAATACTCCCTACACTCCACTGGCTGTATTACTCAAATGTTTCCCAGGTAATACAGAGTGACAATAGCAAAGAGCTCATTCCACTTAACTAGGTCACCACCTGGCTCTACCACCTGGCTCAGGAAAGATATGTTCAACTTGTCAAAATATCAGTTTCCTCATCTTTAAAATAAGGTTAGTACCTCCCAAAGTCATTGTGATGACTCAAGGCATTATCCATGTTATGCACTTAGCATGGCATCTGGCACAGAATTAATTACTAAAGAGATATTAGCTTTTATTTTTTTCCCAATCCACCAAATCATGCAAGTTTTACAACAGTCTTTCCTACCAAATGCTTTTCAGCTGCACTCCAGGGAAGCCTCAACTTCCACAGAGGGTCACTGGGGAGTCTGCAAACATTTGATTCAGCATTTTTTTCCCTCCAAAACAATTTAATCTCTTTCTTCAAACCCACAAAAGATTAATATTCACACTCAACTGGATCATATGTCACGTTTTAACATGTTGGAGACCAACAACATAAACTGGTTAACTTGATTTCAAATAGGCTCAAAGCACAGTTTCTCTTGTTGTCTCAGTGTCCATATTTGAACTTCTTGTAAATGTGTCACCGATTTGGAATGTTGTAGCTCTGCACTTGTTTCTTCTTGAATTCAGGTGTGTGCATGTTTGTGTAAAATGATACGAGCAATTTCACTAAGCTCAATTCAAAAGCAGGACAAAAAAAGGTAGAGGGGGCAGTATATGACATATTAGAATATGACATATTAGAACTGATCGTAGGTTTTGTATGCCTTTGTATGACTTTTATATACCTACAATGGGAAACATGAACAACTGTTAGATATTTCCCAATATACATCTTTTAAGTTCCTATATCAGTTTAATTGAAGTATCAAGAGATTCTGTAATGTGCCATTAGAATAAAAACTGATAACATTCGCAACTACTTAATTTTCTTATTACTATGCTCATTACATATTTCAGAAGTAAATTAGAAGAGGATTGTGGTAAAAACTGCCATACCATCCAAAGTCAAATTTTAATGTTGATTAAAATAGCCTTACTTTCCTTTATTGTTGCCTTTCAATTCACAAGATTTATAAAATGCGGACTTGTGAAATAAATACATTGTAATAAAATACCACTTTTACTTATATGTTAAAATTCTGTCTAAGATTTTGTTTGATAAGGGTTTTGCTGCTAAAAGTTCGGGAAAACTTGGAAGATAAACTTCCTTAGTCTGGGTACTATATATTTTTTTAGGTTTCTGAGTCAGTTAATCTTTCACAACATTTGCTTCTTCCCCTTCTTGTTTCTTTTTTTTTTTTTTTTTTTTTTTTTTTTGCGGTATGCGGGCCTCTCACTGTTGCGGCCTCTCCCGTTGCGGAGCACAGGCTCCGGACGTGCAGGCTCAGCGGCCATGGCTCACGGGCCCAGCAGCTCCGCTGCATGTGGGATCTTCCCGGACCGGGGCACGAACCCGTGTCCCCTGCATCGGCAGGCGGACTCTCAACCACTGCGCCACCAGGGAAGCCCCCCCTTCTTGTTTCTTAATCTGTGCCAGGGAAGTCTTTGGTCGTTGATTCTAACTAGGACTCAATCCAGGTCCAATTTTAGAAAAACTTAACTTGTTTAATATTAAGTGCAACGTCTTTTTCTTTCCTTTTCGTAAAAAGCAAAACTAGTTAGTTGAGTCCCTACAGTTGAGTCAAGTGGTGTAATATTTATCTGAAGCTTTCTCCTATGGAATTACCTCTGCTGCATATGCCTTTTCATGCTCAGAACCTCTCCCTTATTCTATATTCTAATCAATATGACACGTGCATGGGCCTCTGGTCTTTGCATGTGGTATTTGTAAACTGTGACATGGCCTTTGGACAATAGCAATGAACTCTGACATGGTTTGACTTGAAAACGTCATTAATATGTTGACTGAAACGCTGTGGTCACGTAGAATGCCCTATTTAGTACATACTCTGTGAGAAGTTTTGTTGAGGCTGACTTTTAATGGAGTCATTTTGATATGTCAACAACCAAACACCCATGGATGAGGCTTAACATGGCTTAAACTTGGACCAAATTCTTTCCTCGGTAAACGCTGTTCCAGTGGGAATCTAGTCTTGTATTAAACTGTGCTACATGTTTGCTCTGCTAGACGAATCAGTGAATGGCGGAGTGACTTACCTAATTATCTGGTCTTCACATTTTATTTTTTTCGTTTGGACTTCAGAGTGTGTCCAAGTTTACAGACCATGAATTGAGGGCCTATGCCAAAGCAGGGGCAGTGGCTGATGAAGTCATCTCATCTATTCCAACAGTGGCTGCTTATGGTGGTGAGAAAAAAGAGCTTGAAAGGTTAGTTAATTGAAATGTCTGCCACTTTCCTGAACTTTGTTGATCTGCATACTACCCTGAATCTTCCCCATTTTGTATAAAGTGGCAGATTCACCTTGCTATGGTACCCTGAGGGAGCTTTTGTTCAAGAGGTAGCTAAGCTAAGCAATTAGATTGGTCAAAGCACCTACAAAAGACTCCCAAGACTTTAGCTCTGTGTTCTTGAAGATGATGCAGTTGGTGGCTTTTAGAAAGCCATCTTAGGTTGGATATTTGTTTCAAACTCTGATGGTGTGTGTGTACACACACCATACTTCATGCCAGTCTAAAACACTGTCTTCTGACATTAAGGAAAAGCCTACCTGATCTAAAATGCAATTTTGCACATTTTATTGAGCACTTTTTTTTTTTTTTTCCTGTTTGTTTGTTTGTTTTGTGGTACACGGGCCTCTCACTGTTGTGGCCTCTCCCGTTGTGGAGCAAGGCTCCGGACACGCAGGCTCAGCGGCCATGGCTCACGGGCCCAGCTGCTCCGCAGCATGTGGGG
>NW_006779481.1:1478182-1478948 GCF_000442215.2 Lipotes vexillifer | reverse complement strand
CCCGTGTCCCCTGCATCGGCAGGCGGACTCTCAACCACTGCGCCACCAGGGAAGCCCAATTGAGCACTTTTTTATTCAATGTGTTTTATTCAGCTACTGTACTATATGCTCTTTTTAAGTCTAAGATTTCCATTTAACCAAATAAAATTTAGCATTGATATATTATAGACCATCATTCTAGGAGATTAGCTGTTAATGAAAATCAAAACCTAAATGACCAAAACAACACAGTTGTCAAAACTTTGATTTTATTTATTCTTCCATTTATCTAGTATTTGTTGAGTGCTTATCAGGTGCCAGGTACTGATTTTATAAAACAGCCACCAATTTAACTAAACTTTTATTTCATATGTTGTAGATCTAGTATGATCACATTCTCAGTTGCTACCAAATTCACCAAATGAAAAAGAGAATAGGATTTACAACCTCTGATTATCCTCTTTTCATTTTTTTTTCTTTTGCTTCTTTTGTTTGTGAAGTGATTACCTTACTTCTCATAAAAAATTGCATTAGCATATTTCCTCCACTATGGAAGATATTATCTTTCATGTCATGTGACTTAATGAGAGAATTCAAACACAAATAATACTAGACCCCTCATAGTCAAACATTAGTGTTGAAAATTCTTTTGGGGCAAAGCTTACCCCACTGTACTCATCCAAGAAGTAATCAACTATGAGGCTTTGTTAGGCATCATCCTTTCAACACATTGTCATTGCCAGGTTGAAGCAAATTTTAAGGAACTACACAGGCGTTATTGTTGTTT
>NW_006779481.1:1474323-1478172 GCF_000442215.2 Lipotes vexillifer | reverse complement strand
TTTCCCTAAAGCTGCTCTGTGTTTGGAATGATTTTATAAGCATTGATTAAAACCACTGCATTGTGGCCTGTTTTCAACATTTTAACCTGAACTGCTGCTGCTGCTGTTGCTGTTGCTGAAATAGACTCAAATGTTTTCTCTTCACAGGTATGAGAAAAATCTTGTGTTTGCCCAGCGTTGGGGAATTAGAAAAGGGATAGTGATGGGATTCTTTACTGGATTCATGTGGTGTCTCATCTTCTTGTGTTACGCTCTGGCCTTCTGGTATGGCTCCAGACTTGTCCTGGATGATGGAGAATATACAGCAGGAACCCTTGTCCAGGTACTTCTGTCTTGATGACCTAGATAGAACATTTCCTGCCGGTATCTCAGAGAAGTCCACAGTGAAGGCATTCTGTTTATCCCGTTAGTGTCTGAAGGAGGAAAGCCTCAACGATTTTATGGAGTCCATCTGTTGAAACAGCAATACTTATGCCTTTTGTAGTAAAGGGATGCTGAGCATTAGAGTTCATGAGACTCGTGATTTCATGCTTTCCAATCAACAGAAGATTTTATAGCTGTAAAACAATGATTTTTCTGATTGAGTCCAAAAGATGAAAATGGAAAGTCAGGGATCTCCTAGCTAAAAATTAACAACTTATGTGGTTGAGCTTAATAATGGCATAAGATATGTGCTAATGGACATAGTTGTTAAATACACTCACTCATAGTTACTAAAATACAAAGCCAATAATATCCTCAACTGAACAGGTAATACAAGTATATTTTATTTCTCACTTGCACTGTAGCCATGCTATAGCTAATGCCTTGGCTACTTTAATTTCCAGTATCTTTTCAGTTGTCCTTTCAAGAATTAATTATTGAGCATCTACTATATGCCAGACTCATACAAAGCGTAGAGAATTCGGTAGTGAGCAAAAGAAATGTGACATTTGCCTTGATGGAATTTACAGTTTAGTGGGGAAGCTAAACAATAAATAATCACATAATGCGTAATGACGATGGTATTTATATGCTGCAGAGGACAGGGACCTCGGCAGTGAATAGCAGGTGTGGATGGAGTCAGGGAAAGCTCTGTCTCCTGCTCACCTTTCCTCCTTAGCTTACAGCGCCTCTCCTTACAGTTAGACTGTTGTCATTGTTCAAATTCCCAACTGGATGGCACTTCCCCAGCCAGGTCTTCCATGCTCATCCAATCCTTTATTCTCCTGCATGGTTTGCTGAACTTTTCCTTCAGAGTCCTTGAATGAATCTGAACACTTTCATTTATTTACATTTGTTCCTGTCCCTTCCCACCCTCACACAGTAAGCTCCATGAGGTCAGGGAGGTAAAGCATATGTTCCATTTGGTCTGTTAATTATTCAATAAATTATATTAATTTAAAAAGTATGGAAGTGGTTTCATATAATATTCTTAAAAAATATTTTGGCTCCAGATTCTAGGTAGGACAGGCATCAATTAAATAATGCAAAATACCAAAATTTTGAGCACCAGAAATTTGCTAGCCAGAAGCCTGCAATTTAAGACCTACTGCTGGGCTTCCCTGGTGGCACAGTGGTTGAGAGTCCGCCTGCCGATGCAGGGGCCACGGGTTCGTGCCCCGGTCCGGGAGGATCCCACATGCCGCAGAGCGGCTAGGCCCGTGAGCCATGGCCGCTGAGCCTGCGCGTCCGGAGCCTGTGCTCCGCAACGGGGGAGGCCACAACAGTGAGAGGCCCGTGTACGCAAAAAAACAAAACAAAACAAAGACCTACTGCTTTTATATAAATACATATCTAGGGAAAGTTGAATAGAAATTTCACTTGCAAATAGAAATGATTATTAGAGGTCAGACCATAATCATTCTAAGGCACTGACTTTATTTCATTAAGAGCATGGTAATACACTAAGAATGACTTTTTAAAATTCAGTTTTTCTTTGAAAGATAAACAGCTGGCATCACTTGAAGTTTATTTTAAAAATTAAATATGATAAATCATGTTAAAATGTTTTATAAACCTTAAAGGGATAGCAAAGATGGAAAGTGTTACTATTATCGTAATTTAACCACTTTCTTAATAACTTTAATATAGCTTTGCACATTTGAAAAGACAGTGAAAGTACTGTAGGTCTAAAATCTGACTGTAAAGTCCTTTGTCTTTATTGACCTAATGATTCTTAAGAACTTTCAGCATTACCAAACTAGAAATACAAGTAGTTGACTTTAGTCTCAGCAGCTTGTATCTGCTCGCTCTGCAGAAAGATATGCACTGAGAAAAGACATCCTTCTTTTGATTCCTTGCCTGCAAGGAGGGGACAGAAGTGTGTACAAATAACAGTTCAGAGGGAAAAATGAAAAAATGGTAAATTGAAAATACACAATTCCAGTTGGAATCACTGAATTACCACTGAGTTACCCCTGGTAACTCTCCAGCGAAGATCCAATTTTATGGTTCTGTTAAAAGATAAACTGAGGCATATTAAAAGTTTTAGAAGTTTGTTTGAGAAAAAATAATTGCTATTGGGCACACCAAACCAGAAGTGGTTAGAGGGGGTCTATTAATAAAAGCTAGGGGAAAGACTTTTATAGAGAAGAGGAGGAAGCAAAGCAAAGGAATTATTTGATCGACTGTAACTTAAGTAGTTGCCTTATTGGGGAAAGCCTAATTGGCTGTTCGTGATTGGTTGTCCTTAGGTTTTGATTTCTTAGCCTTGAGGCATGCAGTCTTAGGTTCTGGTCACTTATGTAGGCTGCCACATTAGGTGGCATTAAAGCCACCTCGGTCTAACGGCGTCCTTGTTTAACTCATTTAACAAGTTCTCACCTTCAAGTTTCCTGCCCATTGGATTATAGGCTACTCTATACCTTCTGTAAATAATTCCTTCTCTCAACTGATATTTCTTGAGTACTTACTATGTGCAGACATGGCACACTATGTGTCTCTAACATTTTAATCATCAATAACTAACCTCACCTCCTTTTCCTAAACTTTTCCTTGCAAGCCTCCACTTACATCTTAAGAAACTTTTCTTTGGGAAGATGAGAGACATTCTTTAACAGTATAATCATTGGTAAGCATTCCCTTTCTGGTTCTCTCTCTCCCTCTCTCTCTCCCTTTCTCTTGAGCGTGCATGCACTTTCTTGGCCATGCTCTGAGCAACAAACTATAAAGGCTGAGTTTGCATAAGCTGAGTTGAGTGTTTTTAATATGTTAAACTAATTAACAATTAGGTTAATCTAACACATTTTGTGATGCACAAAATCATTATTGGCTGCACGGTAGTTGGGCATAAATGGTAAGTATTTCACATAAATGACTGTAATTAGTATCACTTGTACATGGGCAAAAAACATACTCTATGATCTATTACAAAAAAAAGATGAAAGGGAACTGAATGGTGCTGATGACTGCTCTTTCATGCCCCTCTTAAGTTTCAGGACTCGATAATGAAAAAATAATAGCAGTAATAGAGAGGAACATTATTCAGTGTATACAAGGTGTCAAGCACTGAGTGCAGTATTTAATATAATTACCATGTGTAATACTCACAACTTCATTCTGTAATTGATGCCATTATGCTACCAGTTAAAAATGAAATGGAGCCATGAGGTTGAGAAATATATGCCAGATAGCACAGGGTGGGATTTGAGCTCAGATCCCTGTGACTCTGAGGCTTGACCCATTAACTACTGTTTTCCTGTTTCTGAATCTCTTCCAAAGGGCCACAGATCCCTTTTAATTTAATTTATTTATTTACTTATTTAATTGAACTCTAGTTGATTTACAATGTTGTGATAGTTTCAGGTGTAGAGCAAAGTGATTCAGTTTTATATATATATATATATATATATATATATATATATATAT
>NW_006779481.1:1473711-1474093 GCF_000442215.2 Lipotes vexillifer | reverse complement strand
ATGTATATATATATATATATATTTTTTGAGATTCTTTTCCATTATAGGTTATTACAAGATATTGAATATAATTCCCTGTGCTATACAGTAGGAACTTGTTGTTTATCTATTTTATATATAGTAATGTGTATCCATTAATCCCAAACTCCTAATTTATCCCTCCCCCGCTTTCCCATTTGGTGACCATAAGTTTATTTTCTATGAACAGATCCCCTTTTCTCCAGCACAGCACACCCACAGATAAATTATTTCCCAGAGGTCTCTTTTGCCCTCCCTCTTCCCACACCACAGTCCATAGGGCTGAAGAGTGAGATATTTGGGGCGAGAAATGATGCGTGCTAGCTACTACGATGGTATTAGGATGTGTACCTCTGTCTGTCTC
>NW_006779481.1:1472323-1473701 GCF_000442215.2 Lipotes vexillifer | reverse complement strand
TCTTTCCCTGAGGACCCTGAGAGAGATGTTTGCTTGAGGTAGTGCTTGCAAAGCCAGGCTGAGCAAGGGTTTGACTCTAAACTTTAGTTCAGGCCACTAGTGAGTTAGTCTAGAATCAGCAAACCATGGCCCACAAGTCAAATCCAGCCTGTGGCCCATTTTTGTAAATAAAGTTTTATTGGAACATAGCCACAGTCATTCATTTCCTACCGTCTTTGACTGCTTTTGTACTACATAGTCGAGGAATTGAGTTGAATAATAGCTTCAGCCCATATGGCCTAAAATCTTTACTAACTGGCCCTTTATAGAAAGTGTTTACTGACCCCTGAACTAAGACATGTGGAAGGCTTCTTTTGCTCAGTTAGAAAGACCTCTGATGAGGGTGGTCTTAACACAAATTAGACCACAAGTACTGCTCTGTCTGTTCATCTTCTCACTTCCTAAGTGTGGAATCTCACTTCTTTCATCATCATCATCACTATTATTTATGTGGCTGACATTGGATTAATCACCTTTACACACATTATCATTTACTTCTCATAACAATCCCTTGAGGTATATGCAATCATTATCCCTGTGTTACAGATAATGAACTACTGGGGCTTGAGAGAGTAAGTAATCTGACAATGGGAGGAAGTACCTGCCATAATTAAGGAAAAGGACAGATGGACAGATGAAGGACAGTTGAAGAGAGAATGTTTGTCCCCATGCATAGAATAGGGAATTCAGGGAGAAGGTAAGAAGGAGCTGGCCCACAGCATCTGGATATATGGAATAGAGAGGTTACTGAGAGGGAGGAGATGCCTGACTGGCTTTGAGGAGCCCCATGGTCCAGCCATAAGGGAGAAAGAGAATGGGGAGGGACTCAGGTATTTTGCCCTGATGTGCTATAACCCGTGGGAAGAATCCAGCTCATGAAACCACCACAGACTAGGTTCATTTGATTACCCGAAAAAGACTACATTCATGCAGGTGCCAACCTTTATCTTAGCTCAGAAAATAACTCCAGTCCTCAGTAGATGGTGGCCAACGAAACAGCCTCCATGTGAGTCACGTGACTAAAGCTCATTCTTTGGTTGAAAGGGTGAAGTCTTGTGCTTCTCCTAGAGGCCAACATGAGGAATTGCCTCTTTGCTTCTTTATAAACAGCACTGATTAAAAACAGAGTGCTGACCTACTAGAGAATGGACTTGAGGATATGGGGAGGGGGAAGGGTAAGCTGTGACAAAGTAAGAGAGTGGCATGGACATATATACACTACCAAACGAAGGTAGATAAGCTAGTGGGAAGCAGCCGCATAGCACAGGGAGATCAGCTCGGTGCTTTGTGACCGCCTGGAGGGGTGGGATAGGGAGGGTGGGAGGGAGGGAGACGCAAG
>NW_006779481.1:1429776-1471870 GCF_000442215.2 Lipotes vexillifer | reverse complement strand
TCATACAGAGTGAAGTAAGTCAGAAAGAGAGAGACAAATACCGTATGCTAACACATATGTATGGAATCTAAGAAAAAAATATGTCATGAAGAACCTAGGGGTAAGACAGGAATAAAGATACAGACCTACTAGAGAATGGACTTGAGGATATGGGGAGGGGGAAGGGTAAGCTGTGACAAAGTAAGAGAGTGGCATGGACATATATACACTACCAAACGTAAGGT
Organism: Lipotes vexillifer; assembly: GCF_000442215.2. NCBI lineage: Eukaryota > Metazoa > Chordata > Mammalia > Artiodactyla > Lipotidae > Lipotes > Lipotes vexillifer. Next base: position 1,471,646 of record NW_006779481.1, on the reverse strand, counting down.
AGATAGCTAGTGGGAAGCAGCCGCATAGCACAGGGAGATCAGCTCGGTGCTTTGTGACCGCCTGGAGGGGTGGGATAGGGAGGGTGGGAGGGAGGGAGATGCAAGAGGGAGGAGATATGGGGATATATGTATATATGTAACTGATTCATTGTGTTATAAAGCAGAAACTAACACATCCTTGTAAAGCAATTATACTCCAATAAAGATGTTAAAAACAAACAAAAACAAAACCAGAGTGCTGTTGGGTAGGACCATCTGATCATGATCAGGTAGCCTTCCCCTAACTTAATGAGATGGCCAGGTTGGTGAGTCAAAGAAGAGCTTCCCCAGCTCTGCACAGGAACCTGGCCACTCCACTTGTGTGCAGCAGCAGTAGATGAGCCTGGGAGCTGGACAAAATGTCAATCAAGAGCCTGGATTCAAATAATGCTCTACCCCTTAATACACGTTGAGACATTAGGTAAGTTAGGCAGCCTCCATACACCTCTGTTTCCTCTTCTGTTGTAAGGATTAAATGAAGTAATACGAGTAGAGCACTTAAACACATACCTTACTATTATTGTTATTATTGCTAGTATTAGTATAGCAGTAGTTATCCTAAAAACTAGTTCACTAGTAGCGGGAATATAGCAGTAGCAGTAGTAGTAGGCATATTTTGCATGTACCAGTCTCTAGGACAATCAGGCTAATCACAGTGTCTTTATCAACAAGCCTTTAACCAGAAGTCTTTAACATTATAAGGCTGTTTATATAATAAATCAATTATCGTATCACTACTCTAACCCACTCAGTGTCTATGTGCTGCCTTGCTTAGACCTCTTACTGATCTAAAAACATGTTCTTTTTTGTAGAATAGTGATGTTCAATCAAAAATTATGTAGACTTTTAAATCAAAACAGTAGAAAAATTGGAGATACTTTGCAGAACAAAAACTGTTCCTAGTGTTTCCAAAGAGCTATTTAGCTTTCAAACTCCCACAGAAGAATATTTCTGAGAAATCTTTGAGTTCACATGGGCAGCCCAAATGACAGTGAAGACTATTTACAAATTGATGAAAACTATGTTTGTCTCTTTTTATTACAGATTTTCCTCAGTGTCATAGTAGGAGCTTTAAATCTTGGCAATGCCTCTTCCTGTTTGGAAGCCTTTGCAGCTGGCCGTGCAGCAGCCACCAGCATTTTTGAGACAATGGACCGGGTATGTAAAAGCCAAAAGTAAAGGCCGTTAGCAGGCTGGGGCTGGGGGGAGGAATGAACTCACGAGGAATTTATCCTCAATGTTAAAAAATATGAGAAACTATCACAATGCCCTTAATTCAGCAGTACTTAAATAAGTGCTGTCATGAGCCAGACCCCGTTCTGAGCTGGCAGTGCAAGAGTGAAATAGAGCAAATAAGGCCCCTGCTCTCATATCATATGGGAAATAGGCAATGCCGAAGTAGGCACATTCAAAGATAAGATAATATTAGATGGTGATAAGTACAAGGAAGGAAATAAAATAGGTCAGTGTGATAGTGGTTGGGATGGGGGAAGGAGCATTTAAATTGAGTGACAGTGACACCGTTTCTGAGCTGAGAACTGAAGGAGGTGAGTCAGCCATGCAAAAGGGGGCTCGTGGGAGGAGAGATGCCTGAGAGGTGAGAGCAGGGAGGTATTCATGGAAGAGATCTCCAGGTTGGAAAAGGGCTTGGTGAATGCAAGGAACTAAAAGTCAGTGTGACTGAACAGAGTGAGCAAGAGACAGAGGCTGGAGGAATGGGAAGGGGCCAGATCACGCAGGACTTTAAGAACAAGTTCATAAGATTAGATTAACTTCTAAATGTGACAGAAAGTCTACAGGCTTGTAAAGGACCTTGGCAGCCTGGCTAGGTTTTCCCTGGTTAAGTTATTGAAGGACATAAGTGGTCAAGCTAGAGAGGTCAAAATTCAAGAACAGAACGGGGGAGCTGGCAATATGTTGTTTTATATTTTGGAGTTTCATTTATTGGGGTATAAAAAGATTGTTGAAAACCACATAGAGCTATCCAAAGTCTACCTCATTCTTAGGGTTGTTGCATGCTCAAATAAGATGACGAGTCTGAGAGGCCCCTGAAACGATTACAAAACATTAAGGCATTTAAAAATTATTTTATTATTTTTACTAGAGACCAAAGAAGAAATAGATGACACTGTAGCCCCAAATAGAGATATGATGGTGAATTTCTCTCACTAGTGAGGGAGAGGGAAGAAGTTGACCCTGGAGTGTTCTGGTAGATGGAGATGACCCTCACTCGTCTGATGACCTAACATGGTTAAGTTCTGAATTAGGCTCACCACTACCAACAACAGAGGTGGAATTCAGCACATCAGTTGAAAGTTGGTATATTTGAAGACACCACTTGAGGACATTAGTTTTAATCATCATCTACAATAGATACTTAAATGTTGGGTACTACTGGACCTTGGCCTCTTGAGATGCCTCTGCTTCCTCAAGTGAACAAATGGGCGTATCACCTGTCTAGTTAGGTTACAGTGATGATTACATAAATGAAAACAGCATATTGAAACACCTTGTACATTGTCTTCTGTGGTATCTCAATTTACAATACTCCATAATAATATCAATATATTATATACTAATATATTAATTATAGATCAATACTATATATTTCCATAACATCTTATGGAAAAACCCAAACGAACTTTTTGGCCAACCTATTATATTATTTTATTGTCATTATGTAATAATATATCATAGTAGTATACAGTAAATACTAATTAATTAAATTAATGTGATAATATTTTATACCAATTATATGATCATTGACATTTTATATTAATTATAATTAATTGTATATTAATTATTTATGTAAGTTTGGTTATATATAAATATATGTAATATATTAATACTACTATATAGTGATAGTAATTACAATAATAATAATGTCACATTAATTTCTCGGTGAATGGTAGTGAATATTATTACTATCATTAATGCATATTTAATGTGGAAGCAACTTATCTTTGGCATATCACTGCAGTGTTTTACCTGGTTGTTGTTCTGTTTTATGAATCAGTTCAAACCGAGATGGACAGTAAATGCATATAATACATGCTGTTGCTATATTCCTTTTATATTCTACTCCAGAAACCCCTCATTGACTGCATGTCAGAAGATGGTTACAAGTTGGATCGAATTAAGGGTGAAATTGAATTCCATAATGTGACCTTCCACTATCCTTCCAGACCAGAGGTGAAGGTAAGTGCCAGTTTCTTCTTTGATGATTCATTCCCAGAGCCACAGAATAATTGTTTTCATGAAGCACGACTTATTTTCCAGGAACGAGGCAGGGAGACACGTTTCTCTGGAAGTGACCTCAGGTGTCTTGTCATTCCTCAGGCCACAAAAACCATATTCCTTGTGATAATAATATATGCAAATCTCTCTGGTGGGAACACAGTCTGGTAGCACATTCAGGTTAAGTCAACTGAGTGATGCTCTGTTAAGATGAGTGGCAGATCCTGTCACCGTGAGTGCAAGCTAAACAAACTGCAAGACAATCAAAACAGTCCAGAAGGATGGCTTATCAACCACCTCCTTAAAGCCTGCAGAAGGCGGGACACTGAGTGGGTAGAGGGTATGAAGTGGCAAAGGAAAGCTGCTGTCTTTGACATTTTTTATTTCCTATCCATAAGTTCACAAGGATCTCCAGATCAGTCCCTGAAGGAAAGGTAATCTTGTGATATTCTGGTCACATGTCTTGTACTAGGTGATGGTCCTGGGCACATGGTGAAGAAAATTTACAGTTTTTCCGCACCTACTGAGCAAGTATCTTTAAAGCCGATTTACCCCACAGGAAAATTAGGATCTACTCCCCAAATGAACTGGCTTTGGGAGGAGACTTATTCCTCATTTTTAAAAGAGTATCTTTAGCCACCCTTTCTTTTTATTTTTTTATTTGAAATATAGTTGATGTACAATATTGTGCTACTTTCACGTATACTACATAGCGATTTGACATTTGCATACATTATGAAATGATCACCATGATAAGTCTAGTAACCGTCTGTCCCCATACAAAGTTATTACAATATTATTGACCATATTCCTTATGCTGTATATTATATCCACGTGCCTTTGTTTTATAACTGCAGGCTTGTACTTCTTTATCCCCTTCACTTATTTCCCCTCTGGGAACCACTCCTTTGTTCTCTGTATCTCTGAGTCTGTTTTCATTTTGTTTTGCTTGTTTGCTTATTTTGTTTTTTAGATTCCACATGTAAGATCATACAGTATTTGTCTTTCTCTGTCTGACTTATTTCACTTAGCATAGTACCTTCTAGATTTATCCATGTTGTTGCAAATGGCAAGATTTAATTTTTTAGAGCTGAGTAATATTCCATTGTGTGTGTGTGTGTGTGTGTGTGTGTGTGTGGTGTGTGTTTATATGTGTATACCACATTTTCTTCATTCATCTATTGATAGATACTTAGGTTGCTTCCATATCTTGGCTATTGTAAATAATACTGCAATGAACACTGGTATGCATGTATCTTTTCAAATTATTGTTTCTGTTTTCTTCCGGTAAATACCCAGAAGTGAAATTGCTGGATCATATGGCAGTTCCATTTTTAATATTTTGAGGAAACTTTGTACTGTTTTCCATAGTTAGCTACCCTTTCTTAATACTATTTCTATTACCCCCACAGAACTCAATCCCATGCAACTTAATTCTAATACTACATACTTATAATGTAGGTAAATACACACACACACACACACACACACACACACACACACCACACACACATCTCATACATATCTGTATATAAAATATAGTTACATATATTCTGATAACATTTCTGAAGTATATTTTTGATTACTGTAATGTAGTGCTATATATCTATATAAACATTAAATGTCAACGTATGTAAAAGTGCTTTGTGAAATATAGATCACAAGGTAGTACTTACTCAGTAAAGATTTTTGAACAGATGACTGAAAGCTTCATTTATAATATCTGTTCGGAGCTAGTTCATAATAGCTGTTCAATAAATACCGGTTGAATTGAAATACATTTATGTCATTTCTGTTTTATCTTCTATCCCCAATGCCAGTAGTTCGTTTTAATAAAGTCTTCTACTGCTAAGTGGCTTTCTCCCCTAAGCTAATTGGGACAGTCTCCTTGAGGTATCCTGACGTGTCAGAAACATTTTAAATTAGATTCTAGAACATACTTTTCAAATTCGGCCTGGCTTATTTACTTCAACAGTGTTTTATTTGTTGGTTACAGCTATCAGTTTATTACTAAGTAGTGTGCTAAATGCTAAAACCACATCCTTGGCATCGTTTACTAATTTTTCTGGTTATTGAGGGAAATCAGTGGATATTGCTGTGAGGGCATAAGTAAACACATACACAGTGTCCTCAGAAAGCATTCTAACTTGTAGCCTAATTGACAGCAATCTGAACATTGCTCTTTTCTTTTCTCTGCAGATTTTAAATAACTTAAGCATGGTCATTAAATCAGGCGAAATGACAGCTATGGTAGGATCCAGTGGAGCTGGGAAAAGCACGGCACTGCAGCTCATTCAGCGATTCTATGACCCCAGTGAAGGCATGGTGGGTATTTTCTAGAAACTTCTTAATCCACGGGGGTAGTATATTGCAAATGGTTATACATTGGTCAGACACAAAGGCCTAGCATACACTGAGATCATCCTGACATCTGCATAGTTGACAATGATTTTTGACGGAACCAACTGGACTAATTCCCTCCATGGTGGTTGTGTTCGATAAATAACCAGTCCATATGCTCAGTGTATGAGCATACACTGAATGTGCAGATACATTCAAAATGGTATTGCTGCCTCTCTTTCTTCTTACTGTAACAAAATTATTATTGTTCCCTAAGGTTCTCCAAACGCTAAGTATAAGAAAGCTTACCTGACCAGAATTAACAGAGAACAGCTCTTGATTATTGCTTTGAGAAGTTAGGTTAAAAAACTACTGTTTCTTTCTCCTTGTGTTTGTCTGACTATCAACATAGGTTGAAAGTAAAAAAAAATATTAATAGTTGCTTTTCATCAATATTATATGTCAAGTGCTTTATGAAAATCATCAGTTATTTTCACAGTGACCTCCAAAGATAAATATGCCCGTTTTGCAAAGGAGGAAGGAGAGAGATTGAGATCTGAACCCAGATCTGTTGGATGCCAAAGGCTATGCGCTTTTCACTCTGCCTCAAAATCATTCTTGTCAACATCTCCTTGATGCCTTTAGATAGGATCATTTGACTGTATATTAAATGACTTCCATGCAATGAGCTCTATATAATGCATGTACTGTCAGAGTGACATGGCAAATGTGATAGAGTTCTCTTTCTTCACAGACACTTTGTTCTCTGATTGGGTATTCTTTGCTACATACCACCATAACTATGTTCTGAATATATAGAAATCATGTTTTCTTGATGTAAAATTTTTACTTTTTTCTAATAGTAATATTTATTTACTTATCGCACTTACAGTTTCAATTGCTTTTGAACAGCCAAGTGTCATTTGATGAGTCTGGCCAGAAAGTAAGATTTTGTTCTAAACATATATATACAAGATAGAGATCATTGCTTATTTTCATTGTGTCTTTTGAAGTTCATTTTGGCCTCAAGTCAAAAGATAAAAATATTCAAAGTATGGTGAATAACTGACTCTACTCTTTATTAAGGAATTAATAACTTTTCTACTCCTGGGCCAATCATGTTAAACTATATCAAGTGAGCTTTATACCAATTGTGTTTCTACAGTGAATTGTCCTATAGCTATACTTGATTTCAATTTATGTTGTCATCCTTATATTAACAACCACATTGTAAGAGGAATTGTTTCTTTTACAATCTCATTGGTCTCTTTTTTTTCTCCCCATAGGTCAAGTACAACCTAGTAGTATGGCTCAGAACTCTGAAGGATTCCAGGAGAAGTGACCTTGTATTCTTGTTCTCTAGGTGACCTTGGATGGCCATGACATTCGCTCTCTTAACATTCAGTGGCTTAGAGCTCAGATCGGGATAGTGGAGCAAGAGCCTGTTTTGTTTTCCACCACCATTGCAGAGAATATTCGCTATGGCAGAGAAGATGCAACGATGGAAGATATAGTCCGAGCTGCCAAGGAAGCCAATGCCTACAGCTTCATCATGGACCTGCCACAGGTATCCCTAGCCTCTCATTCCAGCGGGAAACCCAGAAGTCATTGAAGGCAAACAAATTACACAGTAATGTGCATTTCTTTTCATTTGATTCCTAAATTATTAAAATCTTAATGTCATGTTTTACTTTTATGCCCAGAAATATATCTTGAGTTTCTCCCCTTTGTCTGAAAATATGTTGTTGTTAATATATTAAAAACCTACCAAACTGGGGTAGCTTTCTTTTAAAAGCTCCTTTGACCCAGATACAATTTCCTCATTCTGTCTGTTAAGCATTTGTCTAAGCGGATGATAAGTTTGTCATGTGGCAGTAACTTTCACAATGCCCTTTTGATGGCTATCATTGTCACTGCTCTTTAATTTTCTTGTGCTTGGGCAGCTAATACTGTGTCTTCAGTACTGTATCTCACATATTCAAAATTTCCTCATTTATCTTCATTTTATACAACACGACAACAAAAACCAACTCCCTAGTAATATACTTGTATGGATTTCGCGGCCAATGGTCTGCTAAATGGAAGAGTTATTATTACTAGTTTACACATAGTTAGTGCTTACTACATATCAGGCACTGTTCTAAGCACTTTAAATCTATTAATTCATTTAACTCTCACAATCATCCTGTCAGGCAGCTACTATTATTATCCACATCTACCAATGGAGAATTGAGGTTCCAAGAGATCAAATCACTTGCTCAAGGCAGGAGAGACAAGGATCTCATCCAGGTGGTCTGGCTCCAGAGTCCGTGCTCTAGAATACTTCCTACTCAGCCTTCTAAAATGTTTGTATGAATAGGATTTCAGCTGTGAGTATTATATAGTCTAGTGGTTAAAAAGTATAAAGCTTTAGAATCAGTCTGCCTCCATACAAATCCCAGCTTCTCTACTTGCAAACCTTAGGAACTTGTGCAAGTTACTTTGCCCCCTCAGGCCCCAGTACTTCCTTATGCATCAGTTGAGCAGAATAATAGTACCTACCTCATGTGGCATCTGTGAGGACTAAATATGATGATATGTGTAGAGGGCTCAGATTCATGCTTTCTACATGGTAGGCGCTCAACTCATGTTGGCTAATAATAAGCAAGATAAAAGTCTGACCACAATGCCCCATTGTGAGATTCCAATATAACGCTAGACATGCAAGATACTCAGTAACTGTTTGCTATTCATAATGATTTTAAAGCTACTTTGATCTTTCATTCATAATATATAGACAGTTTTCGCATTGTGTTTTTCTGTGTTGTCTAGCTAGAAAAAAGAGACAATGCTTTGATACATGCTCTAATCCTCTAAGATGGATTTTCAGGACCCTGATCCACTTTTATTGTGGTGGAAACATTTTATTTGAAGTTGAGCTAAAGAGAAACATTTTTATATCCCAGAATGAAATGATAAATCATTATCTTTATTTTATACACAAATATTGATTAGATAATACCCTGTTTCAGGAAAGAGTCTTTTTAAGTGAAATGCGGACCTGTGAAAATTCATGCTTGAGGAGGAAGCTAGAAAGGACCTTTGTAAAGAATCGGTCAGGATCCTTCAAATTCTTCCTCTTCATTACTGATGTCACCTTCCTCCTAGCAATTTGACACTCTTGTTGGAGAAGGAGGAGGCCAGATGAGTGGCGGCCAGAAACAAAGACTAGCCATTGCTAGAGCCCTTGTCCGAAACCCAAAGATCCTACTTTTGGACATGGCCACCTCGGCACTGGACAATGAGAGTGAAGCCGTGGTGCAAGAGGCACTGAGTAAGGTTTGTTGAAAGTCTGAGTTCCTTTCATAAGTCTGTGTGGAAATTCTTGTGTTGCTGTAGGAAAGGCAGCTGTGGAGAGAGGAGAGACAGAAAGAGGGACAGAGAAGGACTACATGGGTCAGTGTATCCATCTGGAAAATATTGGCTCACCACTATGTTCCTCACAGTTGAATGGAAGACATTATGATTTGCTTCTAAAAGCTTCATGTGTGGGCTTCCCTGGTGGCGCAGTGGTTGAGAGTCTGCCTGCCGATGCAGGGGACGTGGGTTCGTGCCCCGGTCCGGGAAGATCCCACATGCCGCGGAGCGGCTGGGCCCGTGAGCCATGGCCGCTGAGCCTGCGCGTCCGGAGCCTGTGCTCCGCAACAGGAGAGGCCACAACAGTGAGAGGGCTGCGTACCGCAAAAAAAAAAAAAAGCTGCATGTGTAAAATTTTAAATCTTGTTAAGTCTAACATAAAATATGTGATTTAAAAAATTTCCATTTTGGTTTTCAGCTGTTGATTAAGAGCAGCAACTGGACCAATTGCTGATTGGTGTGATGTGATGTGATGGCATTTATTAGCCACAAGAAAGCACGCTGGCATTTTCTAATGTCTGTACAGCCTATTTAAGGATCTTCCCAGGAACTGAGGCTCTGCCTTAACTTGTGGATTCAGAGACTGCCCAAATGTCAATGTCAGCTCTGTCTTACAGTCTGGCTTAACTGTGCACTGTACACTCTTACAGGTTCAGCATAGGCACACAATCATTTCTGTCGCTCATCGCCTATCCACAGTTAGAGCTGCAGATGTCATTATTGGTTTTGAACATGGTACAGCAGTGGAAAGAGGCACCCATGAAGAACTGTTGGAAAGGAAAGGAGTTTACTTCACTCTAATGACTTTGCAAAGTCAAGGATATCAAGCCTTTAATGAAAAAGACATAAAGGGCAAGTGCCTTTTCCATTATGCTTGTACATTATATTAAATAGTCAGCTATATATAATGTTTTTTGGATTTCTATGCATTTTAATATACAGTATCTTATTTGTTCTCCTCAAAGCCCTGGGAGACATTACATAGATGATAAAGGAAAGAACAATGCTCAGGAGGTTTATTGTTCAAGTCATAGAGCTAAAACACAGGTCTTTTGTGGAAGAACTTTCAATTCCATCCCTTTTTTCCCTCACAGTTTGCAAATAGGAGAGTCTTCCTAGAGTGTCCTGCACTCAGTAGGAGCTCTCCTCTAGTTGGCTGATTGAATTAACCAATGACTAAAAACGTTTATGCTTATTTTCATTAATGTAGATAGATACTTCAGGCCCTAGTGTACCTTCTCTTTTTCAGTCTGAATTTTCAGGTTTGGTGGTTTACCTCAACCTACGTTAACCAAATATTCCAAACTTTCTCTACCATGTCACATCTGGATTTGTGAACACTATTGGGTAAAATGACTGTATACATTTAACACATGTGATTTATTCTGAAAAGTTTTGGTTTTTTTTTTAACTTGGTGCGTCTATCATTATTTTTTTGACCACCTCTAGTGGGCTCCTCATAAGTTTTTTTGTGGTTCATATCGGCTATATCTATAGGTTATCTATTTCTGTGGTGATAACACATAGGCTATCATATAGTTCAAAAGATTCAATCTTGCTCAGTATTTTTATTTTTTTGTTGTTGTTTTTGTTAGAATGTGCTGGACAAGTGCTAACTTTCATTTATTGCAATAAAGTTAATAGACTGTTTTAGCATCAGACATAGTAATGATATGCTAGGGAAATATAGTAAATAATAATTTTATTTTGATATGGTTCTGTTTATTGTATACACTAAGGGATCACTTGTGTTGTGTTGAATAGGAAAAGATGAAACTGAAGATACCTTACTTGAGAGAAAACAGACCTTTAGCAGAGGGAGCTACCAAGCTAGCTTAAGGTAAGCTCAAGTCACGGGGCAGATTTTAAAGTTTTCAGATGTTCTTAGAGCCCTCTGCAGCTAAGATCCTCTGGCAATACCTCAGGTACAACCTGGAGAGCCCTTACTTAAGCACAGCCCCAGGTCTTGTGTAATAATGAACATGCAAATGAATCCTTGCTTGCTATATTGACATTTCTGTCTCCAATTCATAGAGACTTTTTGTTTAAATTTGGCTTCTCATTTTATTGAGGGTAGGGGTCATGATAAAGATGCTCTGTAGTTAAAATGTTGTTTATTAAGCTTAGAAAGGGAATTTTAAAAAATCTGTTCAGACTTGTCTCCCAAAGCTGTGGTATGAAGCACTGTCTTAAATGGAGGTCAAATTGATGCCTTTAGCTTCATTCTTTAACCTACTGAGCTGTAATTGAATTACAAATATTTCTGCTCCCAGAGTTACCCATCCAAAGTCAAATCATTCTTTAACTAGATGAAATAAGAGAGTCATTGTCTGACGTTTAAAGAGAATTTTCCTAAACATGAATTTTTTTTTTCCTAGATCAACACATGGGCATTGACTTCCAAAGCATATTTTTGGAGCATGCTATATAGCAACACTATAAATTTAGCTTTTCATTCTGGGTTAAAAGTTTTTAAAAAAATAGTTCCTTTAATGTTAAAAGTCTATGTATTAAGAATAATTCTGCCCAGGAGTATTTGTCTATATTTGTGAAAATGTTATTCAAGATCTTTTTTTCTTAAGGTAGGAAACTATTTGTAGGCAACAGACTAACAGCATATTTCTCCATCATGGAGTTTACCATTTCTAGGACATTTAATTCAAAGCTGTGCTCTGAACAAAGACTCAGTTTAGGACTTGCTCATTCAAGGCAGCTAATTGTTTATTGAAAAACGGTTAAAGAAGCTTAAAATATAATATTCAGGTAACAACTCCAAGTAGTTCAAACACAGATTTACTTATTTTTAATATTCACTGATTTTTATTTTTCCTTTTAAGAACAAGTCTATTCAGAAAAATTCTAAGAAATGCTAGTTTTATTGAATTTTTTGAATTTGGAAAGTAATAAAACAATAGCTTCATGTTTCTCTGTAAAATAAAAGATATAAAATAAAAGATATAAAAATTGCCAAAAATGTTAGGCAATTTTTATAGACATCTGGTATTATGTTTAACCAGCTTTTTTTCTGATTGGAAGAAAAATAATTATAAAGGTCATTAGAATCACAATCTGAAGATACCAACTAACTTCTTAAAGACAGAAAATGACTAGGCAACTCTTTTGATCACTAAAGGTTGCAAAGAGGAGATGTATCTCATGGTCATGTCAACAAGAAAATTAATATTTTCTTAATTTTTCAGATGAACAAAATTTTTCCCATTCTACATAGTTTACTTACAGTTTACTATTAGGAACAGATAACCATTTTTAATATAAATATTTCCTATTTGGCTATTAGTTCTCACAAATTCTCCATCTGGGTGACTAGGAAGAGAAACACAGAAATACCACCTATACACAGAAAGTAGCTATTAACCTCCTGCAGAGAAAGATTTATAAGTTTAAGTAAGAAGGTCTGTTAAAAATATCTTATTGTGTATGCTGACAGATCTTTTTTTTAAGATGACTCATTGAAATGTTCATTTGTATCATATTTCCTTGGCTTCAGTCCTTCTGATGCCTAAGTCTCTCTTTAGTAATATATTTTAGGTTCAAGAACAATTTCATGGATGACAGTAATTTCCTAAATAATAATGTTGACAGAGAGAACATATATTCCCAAATTAGCTGTTTTTATTTGTGGTGAGAAGTGGCACTCGGCTTCTGAGGAAGGGAGGGGCAGATGTTGTAGGTTTCTGAAAAGGGGTGTGATAGAATTCTAATGCTGGTGTTTATGGCATACCAGAGGGGGCAGGTCAGGCCCCTGTCTCGCACCCTTACTGCCCACAGTCTCACTGGGACAGCTTATGCTAGACAGGTGGAATGGTGGGCAACAGGGAATGAGAGAAAGAGAGATTTAAGAAATATAAGATAAAGTGGTAGAAATTTGAGGGGACGAGGATCAAGGTCTTCCATGCTCAGAACTGGGCTGTAGGCAGCTATATTTTGATGCCCTCTCCTTCTGCACATACTCCTACCTTGGCTTCTACTGCTCTGAGTTTCTATGTAGGCCCATAACCTTAAGTCTCAGCCCTATCATGCACTCTGCTCTCTCTAGCTGACACATACCTATTTTTCACACTTTTGGGAGATGACCTCTCAACCTTAGTTAACCTAACTTAAAGAGATGACTCTATTGTTGCAGAGTTTCAGGCCAAGTGGGAGGGGATTGGGGCCAGTGTGGTAGCAGGGAATCGGAGTGAGGTGTGGTTTCATGCCTGATCACAGTGAGACTTGGCAATAGTTTGAGCAAGAGCAAGGAAGATGGAGGACTTGACATAAATGCGCCTGTTGAACCTGGTGACTAAGGGGACGGCGATGCCATCAACAGAACGTGGGAACAAATTAGAGTCATGCAGTTGATGCATTGCTGCCTTCTCAAGAAGGCTAAATGAGCATCAATAATAGGGAGGCACCACCTTGGTATTTGTTTTAGTCTAACTTCACCTGGATACGGATGCCAGAGAGAGACTTATGAATAGCTCCATCTAGATCACACTGCCACAGCTGATGCACGTCTCCTCATCTCTAAATCATTCTCTTTACGCCGTACTTCTCCAGATTAAGTGCTTTGATAGTGTAACTTCTATCCTCTCAAGTCTTCAGGATTGCCTCTATTACTTAAGACTCTGTTTGCAAATGGCTGAAAACCTAAGCCAACCTGGTTTAACCTTTAAAGGGAAAGAATAAGTTAACATAACTCAATAAATAGTCCAAGGAGGCTTTGGCATCAAGCAAGGCTGGGGCTTCGACGATTTGTCCAAGATACATACAGTTTCTTTCTCTTTCCTTCTCTGCTCTACTTATTTTTCAGTATTCATTTTTCAGGAAGCTTCTTTCCTTGACATAATTGCCAACAGCTTCCAGTGTCGCATACTTTCAAGTTTAATCTAGAGGAGAGTAGGAGTCTCCTGCCCAGAAATCTCAGGGAAAAAACAAAACAATTTGGATCAATTACTTCCTGTATCTGCTCTATACTAAGTATATATAACTGGTAACTCTGTCTCCATGCTTCTCTTTATACTGTTCTGTCAATCAGCAATGCTCTTCCCTCCAGCCTACAGATACCCAGATCCTACTTTAACCACCTCCTCTGTGAAACCTTTTATGGTAACACCTGACATACATTCCTTTTTCCTTTAAATTTCCATACTGTTTATTTAAATCTGCCTTATAGCACTTAGCACATTCTCCCTTACATCAGGGTTGGATGCATGCATTGCTCTTCTATAAAGTTTTAAGCTCCTTAGGGAGAAGTCTGTAATTGACCAGTCTTTGTATCCCCCAAAGCACCTGGCACTGGTTTCCATGTTGTAGGTGCACAGTAAGCTTCTGTCGAGTGAATGAATGAACACACCAAGTTAAATTATATTTCAATAAAAGATTTGTTAACTAAATCCATCCCTATGGGCAGTATATAGCCTGGAGAAAACCTCACTAGTGGCCCTCTTTCCTCCTACGGGTCCATTTGTATCCAGGTGGCATTATGCTAAAGCAAACATCAGGGTGAAAGAGAAAGAGAGAGAGGGAGAGAAGAAGAGATATCAAAACTACAACCTACAAACAGAAGGGAGGTAACAGTGATGGACCATTGCCATTATAACAATTAGTAGAACCATGTGAGTTTGGAATGGATTTGAGTCTTGGACCTTTTTCTGGTGGACTAGTGGAACAACTTTGGCCCCCTTCTCTTTCTCCCTCCTCGGTTATACTCTGAATCAGGGTCTAGCCTGCTGTCCACAGCAACCAAACTGATTAGCTTTGTCTTAAGAATAGCTCTATCAAACTTGATCAGGAAGCTCCCTTATCTGGTTACCATGTAACCTAGCAAACATTTCTGTTCATTTGACACAAGTGATGTAAACTCGGAACCAGCTGAGTCCTGTTCCAACCTGCCCATAATTTATAGGCTAATTCATCTTTCTGTTTACTTACAGAGCTTCCATCCGGCAACGGTCCAAGTCTCAGCTTTCTTACCTGGGGCCTGAACCTCCATTAGCACTTGTAGATCATAAGTCTACTTATGAAGAGGACAGAAAGGTCAGGTACCGATCGCTCATGGGGGGATGGAAGAAGTCTCTCCTGGAGACTACTGTACGCCCTTTAAGCGAAGATGAGTTTTCAAGGCCTTTATCTAGTATTATTTCACTAAGTCAAACTAAATGGGAGACTCCATTAAGACCTGATGGAAACTCTAAATTTTACGTAATGTTTTACATGCTATTTTAAAAGAAACACAAATTAATTAAATACTTTTAAGAATACGTGGTAACTAAAACTGAGCTATTAAGGGTTAATTGGTAGTTCTTAGATGAACCATTCTAATAAACACAAGCAAATTACAGGTTCTTAGCAGATTATTTGATTATGTAGGTATCCTTTAAAAATTTTTAAGGATATCTGAAAACGGTTTTTGTAAAATTTTAAATCTCCTTCTTAAATTATAGTAACCTTGGCAAAAGTGTTTGACAACAGAAATGTTTGATATACAAGTTATCACAAATTTTAAATTAATGGGGACTGATTAGGTTTTATGGGCATTTGTTCAGTTCATACAATTTTATAATAATTGTTTAATAGTGCATTTAAAATTAACGCTATTAATTTTCACATCATTCAAAACAACATAAAAATGAAAGAGATAGGAGAAGAATCAACACATATAACAATATTAAATTTTCTTCATCAGGATGTCTATTGCTGTGGTGGATACAGTCTAACTTTCACATAAGGTGACCATCCCTCCTCCTCAAATCCTCGCTTAATCACTGAACTTCATTCTTCAGCCCTGATACGCCCAGTTTTGATCCCCCATTACTCTTCATTTGAATCTTTTCATGGCAGGTTTCTTATTGAGGCTTATTTCAGGTCATGTTGTCTTATCCTGTTACTAAATTATAAGCTTCTTAAAGTTGGTGACTATATATTATTTATGATTGTATCAACTTGGGCACCTTGCCTTGCCCTGAGAATAGCTCTGTCAAACCTAACCGGAAGGTCCTTTATTTGGTAACCATGTGACCTAGCAAACATTTCTGTTTATTTGATACATGTAAACCCAGAATCTGTTGAGTCCCGTTCCAACCTGCCCATGATCTACAGACTCTTTGATCTTTCTGTTTAGTTACAGAGCTGCACGTAGTAGGACATCAAGGGATTTTAAAACTAGGATGAAAAATTAAATATTTATAGTAAAATAAGGTCCAAACCACAAGATATATAAAGAAAATGAGTCAGAGAATATTTTAATTACAAGCACATCCATTGTACATGATGTAATTTTAAATTGTCTTTAAAGAATTTCAGTATGAGAATCCATTTTGGGAGTAATTATAAACACTGATTCACATGCCAAATTTGGAATAAAGTACTACTTAACAATCTTATAACTATGATGGAAGGATTATTAAGGCTCTCTTTTGGCTTTAATATATTGATAATAAATAGATAGAAGTCTCAATATCTAATAGAGTTGGTTTAAATAAATTTCATAGAAGAACACCTTGTGTCAGGAGCAGAAGGATGAATCCAGTGAGAGAAAATGTTGAGCAAGCATGGTTGCTTACTGCGTCTTACAATTAAGGACTCAGCACCTCTTCTAGTTCTAGAAACAGGTTCTTCATTTATGTCCATGGTGCTGCCAGTCATAACTACAAGATGCATTATGTAAGGAGTTTAATAAGCTTCAAGGGAGAAGGAACTAAACACTGCGCTGACGTTTCAAACATAACATAACATTGAATCGTATTTAATTTTTTAAAATAAATTTATTTTATTTATTTATTTTTGGCTGCATTTGGTCTTTTATTTTTAACATCTTTATTAGAGTATCATTGCTTTAAAATGGTGCATTAGTTTCTGCTTTATAACAAAGTGAATCAGTTATACATATACATATGTCCCCATATTTCTTCCCTCTTGCATCTCCCTCCCTCCCACCCTCCCTATCCCACCCCTCTAGGTGGTCACAAAGCACCGAGCTGATCTCCCTCTGCTATGCGGCTGCTTCCCACTAGCTAGCTATTTTACGTTTGGTAGTGTATATATGGCCATGCCACCCTCTCACTTTGTCCGAGCTTACCCTTCCCCCTCCCTGTATCCTCAAGTCCATTCTCTAGTAGGTCTGCATCTTAATTCCTGTCTTGCCCCTAGGTTCTTTCGACCTTTTTTTTTTTCGGTACGCGGGCCTCTCACTGCTGTGGCCTCTCCCGTTGTGGAGCACAGGCTCCGGACGTGCAGGCTCAGTGGCCATGGCATACGGGCCCAGCCGCTCCGTGGCATGTGGGATCTTCCCGGACCAGGGCACGATCCCGTGTCCCCTGCATCGGCAGGCGGACTCTCAACCACTGCGCCACCAGGGAAGCCCCTGACCATTTTTTTTCTTTTTTTAATATTCCATATATATGTATTAGCATACGGTATTTATTTTTCTCTTTCTGACTTACTTTACTCTGTATGACAGTCTCTAGGTCCATCCACCTCACTACAAATAACTCAGTTTCATTCCTTTTTATGGCTGAGTAATATTCCATTGTATATATGTGCCACATCTTGTTTATCCGTTCATCTGTCATTGGACACTTAGATTGCTTCCATGTCCTGGCTATTGTAAATAGAGCTGCAATGAACATTTTGGTACATGACTCTTTTTGAATTATGGTTTTCTCAGGGTATATGCCCAGTAGTGGGATAGCTGGGTCATATGGTAGTTCTATTTTTAGTTGCTTAAGGAAACTCCATACTGTTCTCCATAGTGGCTGTATCAGTTTACGTTCCCACCAACAGTGCAAGAGGGTTCCCTTTTCTCCACACCCTCTCCAGCATTTACTGTTTCTATGTATTTTGATGATGGCCATTCTGACCAGTGTGAGATGATATCTCATTGTAGTTTTGATTTGCATTTCTCTCATGATTAATGATGTTGAGCATTCTTTCATGTGTTTGTTGGCAATCTGTATATCTTCTTTGGAGAAATATCTATTTAGATCTTCTGCCCATTTTTGGATTGGGTTGTTTGTTTTTTTGATCTTGAGCTGCATGAACTGCCTGTATATTTTGGAGATGTCCTTTGTCAGTTGCTTCATTGGCAAATATTTTCTCCCATTCTGAGGGTTGTCTTTTCATCTTGTTTATGGTTTCCTTTGCTGTGCAAAGCTTTGAAAGTTTCATTAGGTCCCATTTGTTTATTTTTGTTTTTATTTCCATTTCTCTAGGAGGTGTGTCAAAAAGGATCTTGCTCTGATTTATGTCATAGAGTGTTCTGCCTATATTTTCCTCCAAGAGTTTGATAGTGTCTGGCCTTACATTTAGGTCTTTGATCCATTTTGAGTTTATTTTTGTGTATGGTGTTAGGGAATGTTCTAATTTCATTCTTTTATTTTCCCAGCACCACTTATTGAAGAGGCTGTCCTTTCTCCACTGTATATTCTTGCCTCCTTTATCAAAGATAAGGTGACCATATGTGCGTGGGTTTATCTCTGGGCTTTCTATCCTGTTCCATTGATCTATATTTCTGTTTATGTGCCAGTACCATACTGTCTTGATTACTGTAGCTTTGCAGTATAGTCTGAAATCAGGGAGCATGATTCTTCCAGCTCTGTTTTTCTTTCTCAATATTGCTTTAGCTATTTGGGGTGTTATGTGTTTCCATACAAATTGTGAAATTTTTTGTTCTAGTTCTGTGAAAAATGCCAGTGATAGTTTGATAGGTATTGCATTGAATCTGTAGATTGCTTTGGGTAGTAGAGTCATTTTCACATTGTTGATTCTTCCAATCCAAGAACATGGTATATCTCTCCATCTATTTGTATCATCTTTAATTTCTTTCACCAGTGTCTTATAATTTTCTGCATACAGGTCTTTTGTCTCCTTAGGTAGGTTTATTCCTAGATATTTTATTCTTTTTGTTGCAATGGTAAATGGGAGTGTTTTCTTGATTTCACTTTCAGATTTTTCATCATTAGTATATAGGAATGCCAGAGATTTTTTTTGTATTAATTTTGTATCCTGCTACTTTACCAAATTCATTGATTAGCTCTAGTAGTTTTCTGGTAGCATCTTTAGGATTCTTTATGTATAGTATCATGTCATCTACAAACAGTGACAGCTTTACTTCTTCTTTTCTGATTGGATTCCTTTTATTTCTTTTTCTTCTCTGATTGCTGTGGCTAAAACTTCCAAAACTATGTTGAATAATAGTGGTGAGAGTGGGCAACCTTGTCTTGTTCCTGATCTTAGTGGAAATGGTTTCAGTTTTTCACCATTGAGGACGATGTTGGCTATGGGTTTGTCATATATGGCCTTTATTATGTTGAGGAAAGTTTCCTCTATGCCTACTTTCTGCAGGGTTTTTCTCATAAATGGGTGTTGAATTTTGTCGAAAGCTCTCTCTGCATCTATTGAGCAACGTGTATCACGTTGATTGATTTGCGTATATTGAAGAATCCTTGCATTCCTGGAATAAACCCCACTTGATCATGGTGTATGATCCTTTTAATGTGCTGTTGGATTCTGTTTGCTAGTATTTTGTTGAGGATTTTTGCATCTATGTTCATCAGTGATATTGGCCTGTAGTTTTCTTTCTTTGTGACCTCTTTGTCTGGTTTTTGTTTCAGAGTGATGGTGGCCTCATAGAATGAGTTTGCGAGTGTTCCTCCCTCTGCTATATTTTGGAAGAATTTGAGAAGGATAGGTGTTAGCTCTTCTCTAAGTGTTTGATAGAATTCACTTGTGAAGCCACCTGGTCCTGGGCTTTTGTTTGTTGGCAGATTTTTAATCACAGTTTCAATTTCAGTGCTTGTGATTGGTCTGTTCATATTTTCTATTTCTTCCTGGTTCAGTCTCAGAAGGCTGTGCATTTCTAAGAATTTGTCCATTTCTTCCAGGTTGTCCATTTTATTGGCATAGAGTTGCTTGTAGTTATCTCTCGTGATCCTTTGTATTTCTGCAGTGTCAGCTGTTACTTCTTTTTCATTTTTTCTGATTCTATTGATTTGAGTCTTCTCCCTTTTTTTCTTGATGAGTCTGGCTAATGGTTTATCAATTTTGTTTATCTTCTCAAAAACCAGCTTTTAGTTTTATTGATCTTTGCTATTGTTTCCTTCATTTCTTTTTCATTTATTTCTGATCTGATCTTTATGATTTCTTTCCTTTTTCTAACTTTGGAGTTTTTTTGTTCTTCTTTCTCTAATTACTTTAGGTGTAAGGTTAGGTTGTTTATTTGAGATGTTTCTTGTTTCTTAAGGTAGGACTGTATTGCTATAAACTTCCCTCTTAGAACTGCTTTTGCTGCATCCCACAGGTTTTGGGTCGTCAGGTTTTCAGTGTCATTTGTTTCTAGGTATTTTTTGATTTCTTCTTTGATTTCTTCAGTGATGTCTTGGTTATTAAGTAGTGTGTTATTTAGCCTCCATGTGTTTGTATTTCTTACAGATTTTTTTCCTGTAATTGATATCTAGTCTCATAGCATTGTGGTCAGAAAAGATACTTGATACAATTTCAGTTTTCTTAAATTTACCAAGGCTTGATTTGTGACCCAAGATGCGATCTATCTTGGAGAATGTTCCATGAGCACTTGAGAAGAATGTGTATTCTGTTGTTTTGGGATGGAAGGTCCTATATATATCAATTAAGTTCATCATTTTTAATGTATCATTTAAAGCTTGTGTTTCCTTAATTATTTTCATTTTGGATGATCTGTCCATTGGTGAAAGTGGGGTGTTAAAGTCCCCTACTATGATTGTGTTACTGTGGATTTCCCCTTTTATGGCTGTTAGTATGTCTTATATATTGAGATGCTCCTATGTTGGGTGCATAAATATTTATAATTGTTATAACTTCTTCTTGGATTGATCCCTTGATCATTATGTAGTGTCCTTCTTTGTCTCTTCTAATAGTCTTTATTTTAAAGTCTATTTTGTCTGATATGAGAATTGCTACTCCAGCTTTCTTTTGATTTCCATTTGCATGGAATATCTTTCTCCATACCCTCACTTTCAGTGTGTATGTGTCCCTAGGTCTGAAGTGGGTCACTTGTAGACAGCATATATACAGGTCTTCTTTTTGTATCCATTCAGCCAATCTATGTCTTTTCATTGGAGCATTTAATCCATTTACATTTAAGGTAATTATTGATATGTATGTTCCTATTCCTATTTTCTTAATTGTTTTGCGTTTGTTATTGTATGTCTCTTCCTTCTCTTGTGTTTCCTGTCTAGAGAAGTTCCTTTAGCATTTGTTGTAAAGCTGGTTTGGTGGTGCTGAGTTCTCTTAGCTTTTGCTTGTCTGTAAAGGTTTTAATTTCTCCATCAAATCTGAATGAGATCCTTGCTGGGTAGAGTAATCTTGGTTTAGGCTTTTCTCCTTCATCACTTTAAATATGTCCTGCCACTCCCTTCTGGCTTGCAGGGTTTCTGCTGAAAGATTAGCTGTTCACCTTATGGGGATTCCCTTTTGTGTTATTTGTTGTTTTTCCCTTGCTGCTTTTAATATTTTTTATTCGTATTTAATTTTTGATAGTTTGATTAATATATGTCTTCGCATGTTTCTCCTTGCATTTATCCTGTATGGGACTCTCTGTGCTTCCTGGACTTGATTAACTATTTCCTTTCCCATATTGGGGAAGTTTTCAACTATAATCTCTTCAAATATTTTCTCAGCCCCTTTCTTTTTCTCTTCTTCTTCTGGGACCCCTATAATTCGAATGTTGGTGCGTTTAATGTTGTCCCAGAGGTCTCTGAGACTGTCCTCAGTTCTTTTCATTCTTTTTTCTTTACTCTGCTCTGCAGTAGTTATTTCCACTATTTAGTCTTCCAGGTCACTTATCCATTCTTCTGCCTCAGTTATTCGGCTATTGATCCCATCTAGAGTATTTTTAATTTCATTTATTGTGTTGTTCATCATTGTTTGTTTCATCTTTAGTTCTTCTAGTTCCTTGTTAAATGTTTCTTGCATTTTGTCCATTCTATTTCCAAGATTTTGGATCATCTTTACTATCATTATTCTGAATTCTTTTTCAGGTAGACTGCTTATTTCCTCTTCATTTGTTAGGTCTGGTGGCGTTTTGCCTTGCTCCTTCATCCACTGTGTGTTTCTCTGTCTTCTCATTTTGCTTAACTTACTGTGTTTGGGTTCACCTTTTCGCAGCCTGCAGGTTCATAGTTCCCGTTGTTTTTGGTGTCTGTCCCCAGTGGCTAAGGTTGGTTCAGTGGGTTGTGTAGGCTTCTTGGTGGAGCAGACTAGTGCCTATGTTCTGGTGGATGAGGCTGGATCTTGTCTTTCTGGTGGGCAGGTCCATGTCTGGTGGTGTGTTTTGGGGTGTCTGTGGCCTTATTATGATTTTAGGCAGCCTCTGTGCTAATGGATGGGGTTGTGTTCCTGTCTTGCTAGTTGTTTGGCATAGGGTGTCCAGCACTGTAGCTTGCTGGTCGTTGAGTGAAGCTGGGTGCTGGTGTTGAGATGGAGATCTCTGGGAGATTTTCACCATTTGATATTACGTGGAACTGGGAGGTCTCTTGTGGACCAGTGTCCTGAACTTGGCTCTCCCACCTCAGAGGCACAGCCCTGACGCCTGGCAGGAGCACCAAGACCCTTGCCTCCACATGGCTCAGAATAAAGGGAGAAGAAAAAGAAAGAAAGAAAGAAGAAGATAAAATAAAATAAAGTAAAATAAGATAAAGTTATTAAAATAAAAAATAATTATTAAGCAAAAAATTTTTTTAAAGTGATGAAAAAAAAAGAAAAAATCGGACAGACAGAACCCTAGGACAAATGGTAAAAGCAGAGCTATAAAGCCAAACTCACATGCAGAAGCATACACATACAGACTCACAAAAAGAGAAAAAGGTAAAAAATATATATATATATTGTTGCTCCCAAAGTCCACCTCCTCAATATGGGATGATTCGTTGTCTATTCAGGTATTCCACAGATGGACGGTGCATCAAGTTGATTGTGGAGATTTAATCTGCTGCCCCTGAGGCTGCTGGGAGAAATTTCCCTTTCTCTTCTTTGTTCGCACAGCTCCCAGGGTTCAGCTTTGGATTTGGCCCCGCCTCTGTGTGTAAGTCGCTTGAGGGCGTCTGTTCTTCGCTGAGACAGGACGAGGTTAAAGGAGCAGCTGATTCGGGGGCTCTGGCTCACTCAGGCTGGGGGGAGGGAGGGGCATGGATGCGGGGCGAGCCTGCAGCATCAGAGACCGGCATGACGTTGCACCAGCCTGAGGTGCGCTGTGCGTTCTCCCGGGGAAGTTGTCCCTGGATCCCGGGACCCTGGCAGTGGCGGGCTGCACAGGCTCCCGGGAGGGGAGGTGGGGATAGTGACCTATGCTTGCACACAGGTTTCTTGGCGGCGGCAGCAGCAGCAGCCTTAGCATCTCATGCCCGTCTCTGGGGTCCACGCTGATAGCCGTGGCTCGCGTCAGTCTCTGGAGCTCCTTTAGGCGGTGCTCTTAATCCCCTCTCCTTGCGCACCAGGAAACAAAGAGGCAAGAAAATGTCTCTTGCCTCTTCGGCAGGTCCAGACTTTTTCCCGGACTCCCTCCTGGCTAGCCGTGGCGCAGTAGCCCCTTCAGGCTGTGTTCACGCAGCCAACCCCAGTCCTCTCCCTGCGCTCCGACCGAGCCTCAGCTCCCAGCCCCACCCACCCCAGCGGGTGAGCAGACAGGCCTCTCGGGCTGGTGAGCGCCGGTCGGCACCGATTCTCTGTGCGGGAATCTCTCCGCTGTGTCCTCTGCACCCCCGTTGCTGTGCTCTCCTCCGCGGCTCCGAAGCTTCTTCCCCCCTCCGCCACACCCAGTCTCTGCCCGCGAAGCGGCTTCCTAGGGTGTGGAAACCTTTCCACCTTCACAGCTCCCTCCCACTGGTGCAGGTCCCGCCCCTATTCTTTTGCCCTACCCAGGTACCTGGAGAGTTTCTTGCCTTTTGGTAGGTCTGAGGTCTTCTGCCAGCGTTCTGTAGGAGTTGTTCCACATGTAGATGTATTTCTGATGTATTTGTGGGGAGGAAGGTGATTTCTGCGTCTTACTCTTCCGCCATCTTGAAGCTTCTTCATTTGGTCTTTGTTGCTGTGCACAGGCTTTCTCTAGCTGCGGGAAGCAGGGGCTACTCTTCGTTGTGGTGCTCGGGCTTCTCATTGCAGTGGCTTCGCTTATTGTGGAGCACAGGCTCTA
Organism: Lipotes vexillifer; assembly: GCF_000442215.2. Lineage (NCBI taxonomy): Eukaryota > Metazoa > Chordata > Mammalia > Artiodactyla > Lipotidae > Lipotes > Lipotes vexillifer. The sequence continues at coordinate 1,447,468 of NW_006779481.1, read as the reverse complement.
GGCATGCGGGCTTCAGTAGTTGTGGCACGTGGGCTCAGTAGTTGTGGCACATGGGCTCTAGAACGCAGGCTCACTAGTGGCACACAGGCTTAGTTGCTCCGCAGCATGTGGGATCCTCCCAGACCAGAGCTCGAACCCCTGTCCCCTGCATTAGCAGGCAGATTCTTAACCACTGTGCCACCAGGGAAGTCCCAATCATATTCAATTTTTGCATTTTAATTTTTTCCTCCTAGTTTCTGGGTAAATATTCGACAATAAAAGCAAGAGCGTTAGGAAGGAAGGAAAAGAAAATTCAATTTTGTTGTTTTTGTTGAAGCTGGTAGATGGCTCAGCATTGTTGCAGAGAACAGATTTCCTGGAGGTCGGAAGATCATGTTCCCAGAGTTCTCATGAGGCAGGGGAAACTCAGAAGGGAGATATTTAAATAAATGGAAACCTAAATCAAATATAGAGATTGGTTTTAGAGAAACAAAAATGTTCCATAACCCAGTGCAATTTTATTAAGTTGACACTCTGATTTCTCTTTCTAGTTAAGGAAGGAAAAGGAAGAAAGGAAGAAAGTGACAGGGACACCAATGCGATTTTGCTAAAGCTTGAAGTGAATAAAGGTCTTATGCTTATATATAATACTGCTCATTTGTAGGATAATTATATTAGAATCTTTTTGATTTAAAAATTAAGTATATTTTAAAAGTAAACAACAGAATCAGGGTTAATAAAATTTAATCCTGTTTGGTTAAAGTATGGACTTTCTCATCCAAGTACATTTTAAAGTTTTTTAATAGTTAACTGAATTCTGTAAGATTAAGCACTGGCAAAATTTTTTTTTTTTCTTATTTTGATGAAGCAGCTCTAACCTGACCTTCTGTTAATTGGGAGATGTTCTACCTTCTGTGGCAGTGCAAAAGTTTTACTTATATAAAGGAGTTATTTCCACCTTGTGGTCTCTTAGAGTTTTGACTCCAAAAACTTCAGGAAATGGTTTCAAAAGTCTGTCCTTCCAAACTCTAAGTGGGGTGTCTGACCCAACATCTCATAGTTAGCTGGTGACAGAGCCATGACTACAGCCTGTTTTCTCTTCCTCCCCAAGCTATACTCTTGGCTCTCATAAATGGAGTCAGATCTTAGTTACAATGCTGACAACATTAAGAGTAGGATTAGGGGAAACCTGCAGGCTAGAGGTTCCAGTCTCTGATATCTAGGCATCTCTTTTAGGGAAACTAAAAAGGTAGAATATATAGGAGATTGAGTCAAGATTAAATATTAGAAATCCATAGCTTCATCATAGCCAATTTGGAGACAGGGTTTAGGCAATGGTTGAGAGATAGGGCAGAGGATCTATAAAAATGACTATCCGTTTTTGGTTATTTGGAGAGTCCCTGCTTCTTGGTCATAGTTACCATTTCCTATCATCATATCTTAAAGTCGTTATCAAGGCAGGAGACCCCTATGGATTGTCATGACAAAGTCAATGTAACAAAGTATAGAAATCGGGACATAAGATTTAAGTAGGAAGTTATATTTTCACCTGACCTACACAAGGAGATGGAAGGAAGGAAGCTGGGAAAAGCTCATTGTCTAGCATTGTACCATCTACATTGTGAGTGAGTGATCAGTGTTTTTTAAATAAATGTTTTGTTGCATGTATGCACCACGGGCATAAAAGCTTCATTCATTCTTTCATCCAATAAACACTGATTGCACACCTATCACGTGCCAGGTATTGTGTTAGAGATGCAAAGATGAACAAGAGCCACTGTCCTTCTCCCTGCACTGGAGCTGCTAGCAGGATCCTTCATGACATATGACAAATAAATGAGCACCGTGCAACTTGACATTGACACAATAGAGGCAGGAACCCTGCAGTGAGGAGGCATATATAAACTTCTATAATTGTATCTCTCTGTGAGTTGCTGGTTTGCTGTGTATATATATATATATATATATAAAATCTTTAGCTTTTTAGCTTTTTTTAGATGAGTAAATTTGTCTTTAGCTTTGCAAAATCCCAGAGGTAAAAACCCTTCTGTACATAGTGACTTTAATTTTCTTTTATTCTTCTACTGTCTTTTAGCAATATTAAATAAAAGTCAATCAAAGGTCAATTACTCAGGGACAGATTTCCTGGTTTTTGCATCATTCAGTCTTAATAGCCTAATCTTTTTGGGGGTTGGGGCATAGTTTCCTTTAAAGTCAAATTTTTAATGAAAGGGGAAAAAAGAAAATTATTCAAATTAATTAAATTTTGCTTCCTGTTAGCCTATCTTGGAATGTTAACTACTGGACAAAAGGTACTTCATACTGCTTTTAGATGTCTTTGGTTTTGTTGTTAAGGTTTTAGGGATACCTTCAGATATCAGAAGACCAGGGAGATTTGTATCATGTCAGACTGTGGGTGGACCATCCTGTGGGACAGTGGTTCCAGGAAATGTTGGAGTTTAATGTCCCTAGATGGTATAGCACAGCTGACACTTTCAAAACGTTCAAACATGGCACCCCAAACATTTAGTTCTGGAAGGAGTTTTGGAGATTGTGTACTGTTGAGGACCTCAAAAAATGGGCTTTGTCATCAGAATTACCTGAGGAGTATTTTTTAAAACACAAATTCACACTTAGGCTTACTAAAGTAGAATTTCTGTTGATGGGACCCAGGTGTCTGTAATTTTAATCTTCGACCCACATGAGCCTGGTAAGCATCCAGAACTGGACACCAACCACTGTTTAGAACTGTAAAGGGTCTGATATTTTGCTCTGTTGCAAGCTATAGCCTGACCCAATTTCATGGATGCTGGCAGAATACACAAGAGCTCTGCATCAGAGACAAACGACCTTTTACTCAGAGCACAAGCAGGAGCCAGAGTAGAGCATTTGCACTAGTTCCCCAGCCCAACCCCACTTCCCATTAAGTTGATGCAAAGAGAGCCAGATGATACCAGCAAATGAACGGGGAGAGGAATCCTGGGCTTGAGGAGCCTGATGTTTTTATAATGGGCAATAAGCACATCTGTCCTTTTCTTGGGATGGAGACACTACCTCTGTCCTCCAAGGCTATTTGCTGTACAAATATCCTTGAAGAGATAGCCTGAACAAAGGAAGTCAATGCCTCTTTTCACAAGATGTGCAGAAACATGAGAGACCCATAGAGAATTGTCTTCCCCACGCAACTTTCCTTTTGAGGAGGAGGTAACTGAGCCTCAGAAAGTTAAAGAACTCAGTGATATATTCCATTAGTGGCCATATGAGGCTCATCCAAGAACCCCATTCTTTCTACACCTGTTTCCCTCATGCTTTCCCAGCCACCTGTCTTCCTCTCTGCATTGATTTCCTAGAGTTTAGTAAGATGTCAGAGATGAAATCATTGAAGGATTTGCTGCATGAGTGAGTAGTAATGACAAGTGCCAACTGTTGAGGCCAGACCAAGAGAGAACTTGAGACGGAGGCATTGACAAATCTATCACCAGCTGAGCTGCCTTCGTCCATCCTATTTGGCTTGCAACTAGAATGAGAGGGACACCAGCCTTTTATTTCAATTGACTTGGTAATGTAGACTTTGACTTTGGAAGCAAAAGGATAGTATTTGAAGTTCCTTGCTGTCTTCTGTTCCTGACATTCAGCTCCCTAAGGGTTAAATGCGTATTAATGAAAGAGAGCACTAATAGTTTTGTAGTCAATTTGCTGTAGACATTTTTAGTATATTTTAATAGAAAAAGTAAAAAATAAATCAATACAGATCTATATACGTCACCTAAAACCCTTTCTCAAACAAAGTGGGCGATAAATTTAACAAATTATTGAATAATGGGCCTAAAGACCAAGCACTGAACAATATCTATAACAAGGAAAAATGATGGTAAAAGGGATGATGTTCTGAATATATTTGCCTTTAAGAGGATAAAAATTTGCTAGCTCTGACACTTTAATGGCAACTAAAGAAATTGGAATAGGGAAATTTTGAAATAATTTTTACTCCTTGTGAAGAAAATGCAGAATTTAGAAATCCAAATTGATTACCATTTACTTCTGGGCACTAATTAAGGAAAACCTTAGAGAAAACATGCAATTGATAACCGTCGACACCACTTAATACATTTTTTAAATTATTTTGCCTTGTTTAGATACACTGGCCTGCCTTAGAGCTTTAGCCAGTTACAAGATTTTAGAGCTTTGACATTAATGAAGGACATATCTTGAAAATTTCACAAGTCCTCAAATATGTAAATACCACTATAGCACAAAAACTTTTTAAAATTGGGGGGTTATTTTTCTTACAAATCCAACATATTTATTACTCCCCAAGAGTTAATACCTATGCAATTGTGAAATGCGAACTACGAGCTCACCTTCAGATGAGCAGACACTCTAAGATCGGTCCTATCCAAGTTGCAGCATGGTGGCAAGCAATTCAGAAAGATTTTTCACAAAATAACAAATCACTTTGTCTCATAGATCTTTAAGGTCACTCATAACCAATCAAACCATGACTCAAATCTGTGAATGCCAAAGGGTCTGCTGTATAACAAAAGAGTATATGCAGAAATTTAGATGATTAACGTAACTCCCTCTTCCCTCAAGGACAAGAACATTCCTGTGGAAGAAGAAATTGAACCTGCCCCAGTTAGGAGGATTCTGAAAGTTAATGCTCCAGAATGGCCCTACATGCTGGTAGGGGCTGTGGGCGCAGCTGTCAATGGGACAGTCACACCCTTCTATGCATTCTTCTTCAGCCAGATTCTTGGGGTAAGCAAACAGCTGGACCAGCTTTATCCTACCTTTGGTTTGTCTGTCAGTGGATATTGTCATTTTTGATAGGTTGGCTCTTTGTTGCAATGGATTTAGCTCTTTTTTATTTTTAAGCTTTTTTTTAGCTCTTTTTTCTCATCTCTAAAGGATTAAAAATGTCTCGAGTCTCCATCACACAAGAGGTAAGAAGGTGAAGCGGTATTTCATTTGGGCTGGCAGCACCCTCCAACAGGCATCATGTCTGTAAAAAAACAGCACTATGGCTGCAAATTTAGTGTCAAAAGAGGGCAGTTTACCTATATGCAAACCAAATCAGAATGCAAAGCAGGTTGGTTGAATAATACAAAAGGATTGGGGGGCCATTTTGATCTTGCTGAACAGCTGAGGTACAAAGTTTGACTTGTAATAGCAGGTGTTCATGCATGTTGTATAATGCTCTTCTCTTCTGCTGGTTGCACCATTGAAATGGGGAGGTGGGGAGAAAACAGGAAAAGGAAGAGAGAAGTAAAATGAGGCATGGATAAAGGATAAGCTTATTTCAGTTTTTCACCTCCTAGGAGTTTTGATATTCTCCAGCTGACTTCATTGTTATAATAAAATGATAATAATGACTACAAACAATAATTAGGCACTATCTAAGAACTTTGTATACAATAGTTCACTAAACTTTTCTAATAACCACCTGTGGTAGGTACCTTATTGTTCCCATTTGACAAAGGAGCAAACCAAGGCGTAAAGAACTTAGGGGAGTGAGTGGTGGATCTGGGATTTAAATCCAGGCAGTGACTGCAGAGCCAAGTTCTAATAAAACCTTATCATTGCAAAATTAGTTCTCAATAATGCTATCACATTTTCTTAGTTGAAATTTACACACACACAAATCCTGTGAGATCAACAAGGAGGCAAACCTAGAATCTAGAGAACTGGAACAACTTGTTCAAGGTGACACAGGGTCACATTGGGTGATGGGACCAGGACTAGCACCAGCTTTTTTGAAGGATTTGTGAGAGTCCTAAGTTTTAGTTTCCTCCTCTGCTGTTCTTTCTCTCTTGCGGTCGCTCTGGCAAAGTTCCTGACCAGAAGTTAAGTTCCCTCAGGCATGAAGTGTATAGAAAGACTTGTATAGTCCACAAGCAAAATCAAATCAACCCTATAGGGCTTCCCTGGTGGCGCAGTGGTTGAGAGTCCGCCTGCCAATGCAGGGGACACAGGTTCGTGCCCCAGTCCGGGAGGATCCCACATGCCACGGAGCGGTTGGGCCCGTGAGCCGTGGCCGCTGAGCCTGCGCGTCCGGAGCCTGTGCTCCGCAACGGGAGAGGCCACAGCAGTGAGAGGCCCGCGTACCGCAAAAAAAAGAAAAAAAAAAAAAAAAATCAATCCTACAGGGAGGGCCTCAGCCACTGCTTCAGTGTTCACACTGCCCCCTTGTGTTAAGTGAGGACATCATCAGAAAGGTAGGAAATTGGAAACACAGGGGCCAACTCTGGTGAACTGAATTTCTGGTTATGTTGAAAATATTTTAATAATTAATTTATATTCATTAATATCTAGTCAATACCATACCCTAAACATAATAGAAATGTTCTTTCATTCACTCAATAGGTATTTGTTGTTTATCTCCCCTAGACTAGGGACTTGGGAACACAGTGTCAGTCAGGGCACATTCCCTAATGCAGTTTCGAGTCTATGAGGAAGACAGACATTAAACCAAAAAATCCACTCATCAGGGCTTCCCTGGTGGCACAGTGGTTGGGAGTCCGCCTGCCGATGCAGGGGACACAGGTTCGTGCCCCGGTCTGGGAAGATCCCACATGCCACGGAACGGCTGGGCCCGTGAGCCATGGCCGCTGAGCCTGCGCGTCCGGAGCCTGTGCTCCTCAACGGGAGAGGCCACAACAGTGAGAGGCCCGTGTACTGCAAAAAAAACTCATCATTCATCAAATATTTACGGATCACTTACTGTTTTCCAGACACTGTTGCTGGTATTAGGAGGAGCAAGAAAACCAGAGCCCTCCTGCTCTCATAAAGTTGACATTCTACCAGGGAGAGGCTCTGGAAATGCATTCCACTGAACAGTGATGCAGATGTAGAGGGTGTAGGGGGTGGCACTGAATCTGTTAAGACCCAAGACTATGTCCTAGATATTCACTTTTAAAATAATTCCAGGATGTCAACTTCTTTGCTGATCATCTCTTTCTCTCTTATAAATGCAGAGTATGGAATGCATTCACTCAACTTCACCCAAACCCTGTGTATGAACTGCTTTGGGAAGAGTCCTGGGTTCCCTGCCAGGAGACTTTTTTTCTGCCCTGGGGTCACATCATGCCACTTTTCTGGATCTCAGTTTCCTTAACTATAAAAGGAAGGATTGACAAAGATGATCTGTAAGATAACTTCCAGCTCTAGTGGTCTATGAAATGGCCAAGTCAAAAAAAATTTGATGATCCAGTTATAACCCCTGCCCTTGGTTATTGGTGGTGAGAATATTCTCTGTGATTCTTCTGGTCACAACCAGAAAATCCTAGCCTGAGCAATTCAGCTTTTCACTTAAGGACCGAAGGATCAGAGTAGCAGGATCTAGTTGGTGAAATCCAAAATCTGCTCATCGTTAAGGCTCTCACAGGGTTATATTTGCTAAGAGGATAAAGCTTTACTATTTTTCTTCTTTTATAAAGAAGGATGTTTTTGTGTGCCTCTTAGCATAATTATCACATATTCATCATTGGGTTCATGATGCTTTCTTTCATCTCATAGGGTATAATCATGAATCAGATAATAGTCTGGTTTTAATTGCACTGTTTTCATTCTGACGTATCTAAAGGGCACAATATTCACAGTTGGTACTGAGACCACAGTTTGGAACGAGGACCCAGCAAATGATTGGGCGTTAGGGGCCTGGTTGCTAATCTAGCGAAGCCTCAATGTACACGTAAAGCATAATTTCTGTGGTTCATTTTCCCTGGGTTTATTTGACTTGGAAAAGGTGCCAAGTGTTCCAAGCACTGCATTTTGGACATAGTGTGCTGGGGAAAAGCATGAACGCTGGAGTCAGCCAGCCCTGGGCTTGCCGCAGGTCTCTGCTCTGTGCTGTCTGCATGCATCTGGGCAAGTGGTTTCCCCTTGATGAGTCTTAGCTTCCTTATCTATTATATAGGGCGAGAAAATCTACCTCACTGGGTTGTTTTAAGAATCCTAATTTAAGGAAATCCTCATTTAAGTTAAAGTAGGTTAAGTAACACATTTGCATCTGGTAAATAGCAAGAGTCTAGAGAATGTTCATTTTCTCCTTAAACAAACTTACCTTTACAAAATGATGTAGATGTGTGCTTGAACTACAGCTAGTCTAAAAACAGAAGAACCGGGGGATGGGCAGCCCTTTGGGTTGCATTTCAGTAAGAATGTACAAAGAACTCATGCAGTAGAATTTGTCAGTGGGGGGCGGGCGGGGGAAGATTACAGACAGCTGATGCCCAATCTTGAATTTAATATTAGCCAAACATTCTTTTTTAACCCTGAGAAGACGGGTAATATCAAGAGCCAAGAGAGCGTGCCCAGAAGAAAACCACTGCACTGGAATCTGGAAACCAGGCATTTCCTTATCTAATAATAACCACCAGCTAAATGAACTTGGACAAAGGACTCGATCTTGTGGGCTTTAGTTTCCCATCTATAAAATAGGAGTTAAACTGGCTAATATGCAGTACTATAGTCCATGATTATAACAGGTGACCTTAGAGAGGAATGAGAATTGTGGCATCACCGTTTGGGGTTTGTGGGGATTTGTATAGTGATTTTTAAAACCAAACTGAAATATATCTTTAAGTCCTTGTGTTTGTAAACTGTAAAGTAAACTTACATGAGTTATTCCATGGTGGGGTGAATGACTGTGGCATCTTTTGAACCCACTTCATTCATTAAGAATGAATGTATTCTTTATTGCTAAGAACCATAACGGGCCCAAAAGCTCTGTCCTAGAAACAGTACATCTCATTAATTTAGAACCCCTCCCCCTACTTTGGAATTTGTGATAATTTCAACGGTTTACTTCTGCTTTTAAAAAAAGGATTTGTTAATGGAGTAGTTTGCATTGTTTACAGGAGATTTGTTTGGCATATAGCAGGCATTCGGTAAATATTTGTTGAATAAATGATTTCCTCTGAGCAACTGCTTTCTGGCATTGTTCTAGTTACTCAAATTAATGCAGAGCAATAAGTAAGGATTTATTGTCCAGCTCTCTAATAAATAGCTTTTCTGAACTTTCACACTTCCCTCACTTAGTCTGAATTAGGAGGCTTTTGATGTACCTAAGATCTATTTCACTGTAGGGCAATGTCATTAGAATATGCAGCTATTCTTTCCATTTTCTTATTGCAACAGCATGGGTCCCAATCAGTTACTTGAGCATGTGCCTGTAAGTTCAGAATATACTTATGAGTATAGTTTACCACTTATTATAGACTGAAAAAAAAAACCCGCTCATAATTTCCATAGTTTTTTGAGGGGAATGTCTTTAGCTTCTGGTGATTTAGAAGCAACAATTTCAGCCTCTGATGGATGGAAGCTTTTCTGTCCCAAGACAATTCCAGTCAATGCCTTGATAGCTAGTTGGTTTTTTTTGTGTGTGTGCCAGCTGCTTTTATAATGATGCTATTATGTGTATATATATATAAGTAATCTATAAAACTAATAATAGGCGAGGTACCTGAGTGTGAAAGCCGTCTTTATTATTGGGGAAAGACATAGGTCATATTACTTTGAGTTTTGTCCCAGAATAATATTCTCAGATTCTCAAGTAACTTCCCCCCTTCTTTCCTTCCTCCTTTCCTTCTTCTTTTCTTCCTCCCTTGCTTTTTTTCCTTGCCTTATTATGTAAAGAATTTGAGGCATTTCATCATATTTTTCATCTGTATCAAAGAAAAGCCAATAAAATTGCCTACATCAGGCAAAGAAACGAGACAAAAATTCTGTCCGTCATAACCACTGGGTTTCGTTCACCAGCCTTCCTTCCCCACAGAGAATTAAGTGCACATGTTCATAGTTAACTTTGGTTTAACACTAGTATGTTTAAAGTGAACTGGTTTTTAACCCAAAGCCTAAGAGAAATTTCTCTTAAACATATTTGAATTGATTTATTTTGCTATTGTTTGTTAATACTAAAGTTACTTCCTTGCTTACTGTCTTGCAAAGATTTTTTCAATTCCTGATAAAGAAGAACAAAGGTCACAGATCCATGGTGTGTGCCTGCTTTTTGTAGCAATAGGCTGTGTATCTTTTTGCACTCAATTTCTGCAGGTAAGGAATTTTATTTTTCAGTAAGCGATTTAGTTATTTTCCCCCTTTTCCTGTTAAAATATCACTAAAGACTCCTTTATGTTTCAGGGATATGCTTTTGCTAAATCCGGGGAACTCCTCACAAAAAGGCTACGTAAATTGGGTTTCAGAGCAATGTTAAGGCAAGACATTGGCTGGTTTGATGACCTCAGAAATAGCCCTGGAGCACTGACAACAAGGCTTGCTACAGATGCTTCTCAAGTTCAAGGGGTAAGCCGTGGTGGAAACCAGGCATGTAGTAACTGGAGTAGACTTTCTTTCCTTTATGTATTCCAATAATCACATAATTCCAATGACCACGTACATATTTCCTATAAAACAGGGACTTGAGGGAGGATACCCCAGAGCTACATTGTTGCCCATTTCCAAAGCTGACAAACAGCAGCTAAAGCATACTGTCTCCTAGGTAATGCCCAGAATCCGTGTTATGGCATGAATCAAAATCTGTCAGAGTTTTGCATTTCCTCTGAGTCTAGCAATTGAGAAGAATTTTCCCTCCTTTCTCAGACGTTTTTTTTTTAGGCCCAGAGGCTCAGATTCCACGAGACTTAATGGCGCCCCCAGAGGGTGTGTGTGGAAAAAAGCCTCCTTCCACAGGGGCCTGGTTTGTAAGTTAGTCTTAGGAAAAGAAGCTGTTCTAAGCAGCCCAGCTGGGAACCTGAGGGAAAGATGGGAGATGATTGCTATCTAGAATCCTGACACATTCCAAGTGCTGTCTTTTCTGACTAAGGGAGACTAAGCTGTGGTTTCTAAACCCCAGAACCTGTAGCCTTGTTCAGGAGATTTGAACATGTGTACAAGATGAGGCTACACTTTTATAAAACCAGGCATTTGGGTTAAAGGGATGAGAGTTCAGTTTGCCTCTCAATGCCACTGCTCACTTTCCATGAAAATCAGAAAAAGAGGAAAAAGAAAAGTCATGGTTTGTCCGTGAGGCTCTTGGAAGAAAAAACTCATTGGGTTGGTAGTGCTGTACTGTATATCTCAACTTCTACCAGTTCAACCAACAATATGAGCCATGATATGGAGAATTTCAAAGGAACATGGAATCTTCTTTAGAGGAAAATCCCTGTAAATTTTTCATTTTGATCATTCTACGCTTTTTCTATTGTATAAATAGAAAATGTGTTTCCCACAGTCATTGGGTCACACCGTACATATTATTTTGTAATCTTTCTTTTTTCTCCCGAAACAATCTGATGTGAGCATATTTTGGTCCTTATATATCCTTCTACAATGAATTTTTAATGAATGCTTAATTCATCATTTTAATATATCATCATTTGTTAAAGAATTCCCCGTTTAGGTCCTCCCTCCCCACATAAGCAATTTATATCATTTTGCATCAAGCTTGTGGCATACCCTTGATTTTTTTTTTAGTTCTCAAAATATAATCACTGGATCAAAATGTATAATCATTTTGAAAGGTTTTAATATGCATTGTCTTACTGCTTAAAGTTTTTACCAATTTTACTCTCAACATTTGAGTATTCTAGTGTCTAGTTCACCTTATTCTTGACCTTAGATTAAATAAATAAGCCATAATCTCATCTCTTCTAGTTTTGCAATCTTCAATCTGCAAGGAGCTTTTATAGGTTATTCATTATCACTAGAATTAATCTCACGCTGACTGATCTAGCTCTGATACCCATGAAATGAGATTAGTCAATACATGAGCTCCCAAGGAGGTGTGAATGAGATGTACTTTTATTAATCCAGCCTTCAAGTACATTGTGGGGGGGGGGCTCTTTAATTAAAAGACCCTCCCTTTTTAAAACATAGAACTACCATATGATCAGTAATTCCACTCCTAGGTACATATCCAAAAGAGTTGAAAGCAGTGACCAAACAGATACTTATACCCCCATATTCATAGCACCATTATTCATTATGGCCAAAAGGTGAAAACAACCCAAGTTTTCATCAACAGATCCATGGATAAACAAAATATGGTATATACACACAATGGAATATTATTCGGCTTTAAAATAAATGAAATCCTGATACCTGCAGTAACATGGATGGATCTTGAAAATATTATGCTTGATAAAATAAGCTAGACACAGAGGGATAAATATTGTATGATTCCACTTATATGTGGTACCTAGGATCGGCAAAGTCATAGAGATAGAAAATAGAATAGAGGTTAACAGGCGCTGGCTGGGGAGAGGGAGGAAGGGATGTTAAATTGAATGGGTATAGTTTTTGTTAGGAATGATGAAAAAGTTTTGGGAATAAATGTGGTGATAGTTCCAATTTTGAAGGTATTTGATGCCACTGTCTTGTACATTTAGGAATGGCTAAAATGGTAAACATTGTTATGCATATTTTATCAAAATAATTTTTTAAAACCTATCTGTTGGCTACAAAATAGCTTTTTCATGATATTTAGTTAGAGGCTGTGTGTCTGAAATTGGTTGATCACTTTTGGTTTGCAGGCTGCCGGCTCTCAGATCGGGATGATGGTCAATTCCTTCACTAACATCACCGTGGCCATGATCATCGCCTTCTTCTTTAGCTGGAAGCTAAGCCTGGTCATAATGTGCTTCTTCCCCTTCCTGGCTTTATCGGGAGCCATACAGACCAAAATGTTGATGGGATTTGCCACTCATGACAAGCAGGCTCTGGAGGTCGCAGGACAGGTAATCTCCCAGACCCACTTTTCAGACTGCTTATGGCTGAGTGGCTGTCAGACTGCTAAGAATGCGGGGTGCAAACAGACTTAAGGAAACTGTCAGCCTACAAACATTCATGGTTAGAAACTTCCCATTAGCCTTTTTCATATATGCCTCTGATGATATGAGATTGAGCAGGTGTGGAGAAATAGTGGGGAAAACACGGAGGGTTACATGTTCAGTTTCCTGTCAAACAGTTACTTTTTCCACATCCCAGTTTGGTGTAGTATTCTCCTTTGCAAGAGAGGATAGTTCACTTTCCTGTCTATTTGTTTTTTTCAGCTTAATGGTTTCTCCAGGTCATGCCACCCACACAGAGAGGAGTTACTACCTTTTTAATGGCACATGCTTTTAACTTTCACACTTCAGTGTCTGCCTGACTTGTGGCAAATGTCTTTCCCAAAGAGATATACACAGTTTAGGTCTCGAATACACTTAGGTTTTAGCTATGCACTTTTTTTTTTTTTTTTTTTTTTTTTGCGGTACGCGGGCCTCTCACTGCTGTGGCCTCTCCCGTTGCGGAGCACAGGCTCCAGACGCGCAGGCTCAGTGGCCATGGCTCACGGGCCCAGCTGCTCCGCAGCATGTGGGATCTTCCCGGACTGGGACACAAACCCGTGTCCCCTGCATCGGCAGGCGGACTCTCAACCACTGTGCCAGCCCAGCTATGTTCTTTTAAGAGTATGTTCTAATTTAATCTGGTTATCAGAGGTAAATGAAGATATGGTGGCATAGACAGATATCAGGGATAAAGAATCATGCACACACACATATACACACCCTCACCTTTTAACAAGTTTACTATAAACTAGGTTTTTTCTCTTTAAAGAGGGAATGTGAACATCGCTCAAGTAGGCAGAAGCCAAAAGAATTTCTTATGCCGATAGTAGTAAGTAGCCCACTTTTGTACCTTTTTTAGGATAGGACCCTAATTCAGAAACAGTGGTTATTTGCCCTAGAGTAGGGATTGAAACAAATACAAATTTGTAGTATAGACTAAAAGATAAACTTCATACTCAGTTTTAATCTATCTTATATAGTATTTGGTCATAATTTTTTAAGAAATAGAATCTAATATTTTAGGCTTATATTATTAAACAATCTTTTTGTCTCAGACACATTTAAAGATACCATTCTGAACATTTCAAATGAGTTCACAAAAATAGCCTTGTGTACCGTTTTTCCCCCCCTCTTCTCTCTTCCTCAACAAGTAGAGGCAACAAAGACATGTTAGGATCAAGTAGAACTTGTGTTGAACTGATAGAATGTCTCAGGGTCCAGTCAAATTGAGCTCCAGCAACTTCTCTATGTTCCCAGACGGTGCCCCCATCTGTGCTGTATACTGCCTTCTGTCATTTGCACCAGATCTAATCCATGTAACGGTTGAAAATGTCATGAAAGCAGTTATCTCTGCTCTTTTATTTCTAAAACTCTTTTTCATTCTTCAGATTACAAACGAAGCCCTCAGTAATATTCGCACTGTGGCTGGGATTGGAAAGGAGAGGCAGTTTATAGAAGTGTTTGAGACTGAACTGGAGAAGCCATACAAGACAGCCATCCGAAAAGCAAATGTTTACGGATTCTGCTTTGGTTTTTCCCAGTGCATTGTGTTTGTTGCTAATTCTGCTTCCTACAGATATGGAGGTTACTTAATTCCCAATGAGGGGCTCCATTTCAGCTATGTGTTCAGGTGAGGACTACCTGGCCAAAGTCATAAAAGATCAGCACTCCCGGGAGGAATGGTCTGGTTCTATCCGTTAGCTTCTGCTGCTTAAACCATCCCAAACATGGTGTCTTAAACAGCTCAGATTTATGATTTCTTAAAGATTCTGTGTGCTGTCAGGGTGGTTCTTCTGGGCTGGGCTGACTCGGTCAGGCTTCTGAGTGCCCTTCTTTCTCCACATGGCCTCTTAGCAGCTGAGCTTATTTTCTTCACATTGTGCTCTCGGAGTTCCAAGTGCAACAGAAGATTGCAAGCCCCAACATGCAAGCACTTGCCAACTCTGCATGCATCACATTTTCTAATATCTCTTTGGCCAAAGAAAGTCATATGACCAAGTCCAGATTCAGAGAAAAGAGGAACGGACCCCATCTTTTGATGAGAGGATCCAATAAGTGTTTCTCCTTTACTCTCACACGGCTATCACATGGCACTGACACCTGATGGCTGTCCTACAGTTCAATTTATCCTGACACTATTTACCTGGAGATAACGTTGGGTCCTCCCACAGGTTAAGGGCTCAGTCCTACAAGACTGCCCCTCCCCCAACCCTCCACACCAAAGCAAGTCCAGGTCATCACCTGTGCTTCTGACCAACAAGCTGTAGACCCAAGGTTCCCATGACCTCATCCTCAGCTTTGATTAATATGCTAGAGCGGCTCACAGAACTCAGAGGAACATGTACTTACTAGATTACCAGTTTATTACAAAAGGATACAACTCAGGAACAGCCAGATGGAAGAGATGCATAGGGTGTGGTATGTGGGAAGGGCTTGGAGTTTTCATACCCTCCCCAAGAATGCCACTCTCCTCAAATCTCCACGTGTTCACCAGCCCAGAAGCTCTCTGCACTCTGTCTTTTGGGTTTTTATGGAGACTCCATCACGTAGACCTGACTAATTAAATCATTGACCATTGTCGATTGAACTCAATCTCCAGCCTCTCCCCTCCCCTGAGGTTGGGGAGGGGACTGAAGTTCCACCCCTCTAATCGCATGGTTGGCTCTCCAGGCAACCAGGCCCCATCCTTAGGTTATCTAGAGTTTTTACCAAAGTCACTTCATTAACAAAAGACACCTCGGTCCTCTCAAAACTTGGGAAATTCCAAGGGTTTAGGAGTCTGTGCCAGGAACCGACAAAAGACCAATATAGTTTTCTTATCATAAGTCACAGTATCGCAGAGGAATAAAAAAAATCGTATTGCAAAATGGTGTGTACAGAGTAATAGGACAAATTAAGCATTTTCACCATCTACCATACTGGTTAATGCTGAGAAAATCTGAAGTCCTTGAATAAGATGGTTCCTAGAACTACCTTATTTGAGCTCTACTTCTTGTAAAGAAGGCACATGTCTAGCTGACTCTTCCTAGGTAGAGACAGCAAAGGCTAGTCAGGGGAATTTTGTTCTTTTGTTTATAGCTGGAGTCTGCTCTTCTATAAGGTTAGCTTTGAGTCCAGTTTCTCACATTTCCAGACACCTAAGGGTGTCAGGGTACCAAGGGACTGGGTGCACATGCACATGGGTGTGGTGTGATGGGGCAGGGAACCTTGAAAAGACGAGGGCGAGACGGTCTGAGAAAGCTTTGGAGGGCATTGGGAAAATCGGCCTTAAAAGAAATCTCTTCTCCAGCCATGAGTTCTGTCTGCTCGCCCTCTATCTTCTTCTAGAAATATAGAAGAAATTTTTTTCTCCCGCCCCACTATGCCCACCTCAACCAGGAAAGTCTCCTTTCTAAAGTTTTGCATATGTAGAGCTACTAACCCCAAATCAGAAATCACAAACTCTTGACTTGTTTAGTTTATGGAAGACTTTTGAAGAATTATTTGCCAACGTGTAAAAATTGGGACACTATAGAAAGCTCCCAATTTCTGGCTTCTCTTTAAAAAATGAAAGATGACCTTCCATCATTTCTTGTTTTATTCCGGGTGCTTGTCATACCTTTAAGTTTTGGACTGGGCTCCTAGAGATGTCTGGCTTTGCCAGTCTGGCCTAAAACAATTTCTGCTTATGAACTGAGCAGTAAAACACACAGAGACACCCCACACCACCCCACCCCCACTGAGGCAGGCCCCATGGTGCATTGCAATGCAGGTGGACAACTTCTGGGGGCGCCCCTCGCAGCATGGTCTATAGAGCAAAAGGGCTATCTCTTATCATGTTTATCATTCATTTATTTATTCACTTATTTGCTCGTTAATTATGCACACATTGAGGCTGGGACAAGTAGAAGGATACAGGCAATTGCATCATGTTGTCTGAAGCATGAATTACATGCTTGCTTGGTACAGAATTGATGCTTATATCACCAATAATTGTCTTTTACACATTAATCATAGATTCATAGAATATTAACATTGTAAAAATGCAACCCAATCCGGTGATCTTTCAACCTCCCTCCTTTTTTTTTTTTTTTCTAAGAAGTCTTTTTTTCTCAAACAAATTTTTTTAAAAAGGCTGTTGTAGTTGAAGCAGGGTTTGGAGATCTGAGCCCCCCTTGTTCAATCCTCCCTTCACCCTTCCTTCTTAGAACACAATTTGAAAAAGGCTAATCTCTCCAATCTCCCATTCCCAGACAAGTCTAAACAGACCTGCTCAAGGCTGCTCGGTCCTTTCCAGGGCTAGACCCCCAAACTCCTGCCTCTTAGGCCGTCACACCAACCACACCGCGCCCTTTCTACCTGGGTGTCTGTCCAACTACAGGGTGATCTCTTCAGTTGTACTGAGTGCGACAGCTCTTGGGAGAGCCTCCTCTTATACCCCAAGTTATGCCAAAGCTAAAATCTCAGCCGCACGCTTTTTCCAACTGCTGGACCGACAACCCACAATCAAGGTGTATAGTAGTGCGGGTGAAAGATGGGTAAGTATAGAGGGGTAAGAGGGCAGTGGGGGAGGCTTGTGCTTCTGTGTGTGTGCAGAGCAGCCATTGAGGCTGGTTATTCAAGACCGCTTATCTTCTAAATTCTGCAGCGTGTGGGTGAACTCATACGCCCTCGGAATGGACAGACAGTAGATTTACAAATGTAAAGGAATGAAGTACCTTAGCATTAAAAGTTCTTCATAGGGCTTCCCTGGTGGCGCAGTGCTTGAGAGTCCGCCTGCAGATGCAGGGGACACGGGTTCGTGCTCCGGTCCAGAAAGATCCCACATGCCGCAGAGCGGCTGGGCCCGTGAGCCGTGGCTGCTGGGCCTGCGCGTCCGGAGCCTGTGCTCCGCAGCGGGAGAGGCC
>NW_006779481.1:1362886-1429467 GCF_000442215.2 Lipotes vexillifer | reverse complement strand
ACCAAAAAAAAAAAAAAAAAAAAAAAAAGTTCTTCATAAAGCTGGAACTTGAATAAGGCAATGATACCCAGTGAATACTTGTTTTATAGTACACAGGTACTATAAAACACACTTAGTTCCGGAACGAATGAAGCTACATGTCTTTTGAGACCTACCCAACCACCAGGATTTCTACTGATATCCTGGTACAGAATGTAGAAAAACCAGTTTCTCCTGTCCAATAATAGTGATTTAATTCATGTTTATCTGTGTTCCACATGAGCTCATGTGGACTCCCAGAAAATTAATTTGATCTCAAAGAAATATCACTTTTTCTAACTGATAGTCCCTATAGGTGTTTTTTAATCTTCCCTGCCTAATTTTTAATATCCCAGTATGTTCAAGAGAGCCAAAAACCCCTGAACCCCAGTAAAGTCAACTAAATGCAGAAATCTTTTAAAATTGGTCAAATGCCCTGTTTCTCCTTCAGCTCAATAAAAGGTAAGTCTCTGTGTGGTTTATTAAATGTCTATCCATTTCTAGAGTTCACACGTCAGAGAGTACAACTCAAGGTATTTCACCTTTGCAATTCAGGGCCCAAGTAACTTTCTGTGTAAGTAATTTCAAGTGTAATGTTATTATTTTAAA
Source organism: Lipotes vexillifer (assembly GCF_000442215.2). NCBI lineage: Eukaryota > Metazoa > Chordata > Mammalia > Artiodactyla > Lipotidae > Lipotes > Lipotes vexillifer. Next base: position 1,428,840 of record NW_006779481.1, on the reverse strand, counting down.
TCTCTGGGGGAACAGAGCTGTAGGAATTTGCACAGTTACTGGCTTCTGTGATGAAATCATATCCTCTATTTTCTTCCATGCAGAATGTCAAAGAATGGGTGACAAGGAAATCCCCTTAGGTTAGAATGGGAATAAGAGATCAAATATCTTTAAATTCGATGCTTAAGCCTCCTTTTATTCTACGTCTGCTGGAATAGGGACTAGAATGCCATTTCATTAAGTTGCTGTCTTTATACTTTGCACTTCAGCAGCTCGGTGTTGAAGGTATCTTAAGCAAGGATTTAAAACTCAGGCTTATGTGCATTTTCAATAGTCTAGATTCTAGTAGAGCATATATAATTCTAATCTTCCCGTCCACAGGACAACTTCCAGGGGCAGATTGACTTTGTTGACTGCAAATTTACATATCCTTCCCGACCTGATATACAAGTTCTGAATGGTCTCTCAGTGTCTGTTGGTCCAGGGCAAACCCTGGCATTTGTTGGAAGCAGTGGATGTGGTAAAAGCACCAGTATTCAGCTGTTGGAACGTTTCTATGATCCTGACCAAGGGAAGGTGGTAAGCAATGCAAAATTCTCAATGCATTTGAGAATTTGGCTTTCTGCAGAGTATCTCCAACCCCTAAAAGTCATCTTCAAGGTTGTGTCTTGCCAGACTCATTCCAAAGCGCTTGCCTTGGACAGTATTTTCCAGTTCCAGTCATTTGCTGGTTGACCTGATTCTACCTCACAATTTCTAACATTATATTCTTCCCAGTTCCAGATGGTCTGCTGACCAGTTAGGCAAAGAAAACTGCAAAGCTGGAGATGAGTGTACTTAACAGAAGCATTCACTTACCTGTAAATGGGGCAGAAAGTGCAGACTAATCAGGAAACTAATGACTGGGAATGGAAAATGTGGGGGTGATAAGAAACACAATGATAAATGAGTAAGAAAGGGAATTTAGTATGAAAAATCTGAGACAATCCTGGTTCAAGAAGCTAAAGTCTAAATAATATAAGGACCTCAAATTGGTAGTCATATGCCATAAATCTTTGGTTAGGATGTTTGAAAAATTGGTGGTTTGCTTTGTTGCTTATTTTCCACAGAATTTCTTCCTCTTTTCTCTTCTTTTCTTTTTCCTTTCTATTTTTTCCAAATAATACATGCAAAGGAGCACAGAGTAGAATAAGAGAGATTTGTTAAAAAAAACAAAACAAAACCAACCCCTTATTCCACCCTTTCCACTCCCCATTCTCCATTTTCCTGCTCAAAGGCAGCTATCTTTAACCACTTTATGTTTTTAGATCTCCCAATGATTACCTCAAAGTCCCTAAATAATATGCTTATGCTGCTGTTCCATGATTTAACGAATTTAGACCCTCTGTTGACTTATTCTCAAGAGATGGAAATTTAGCTTTTACCCTCACCTCTCCCCTCCTTTTACCCACCTCCTCCCAGTATGGTTACATTACTTTTAAAAGTTCTTTTATTTGTAAATTTAATCAATACACTTCTGTTTCTTTTCCATCACCTATAGATAACATCTCTTGAATTCTCATTTTCTAAGATGAGAATATTAGCAATTCTACCTCTATTTTCACCTCTTCCTCCCTCTTTTTACCTCTCAAGTCCTAATAACTATACTTTTATATTATCTTTTTTTTCTTTAATTGGAGTATAATTGCTTTACAATGTTGTGTTAGTTTCTGCTGTACAATGAAGTGAATCAGCTGTATGTATACATACACCCCCTCCCTCTCGGACCTCCCTCCCTCCCCCTCCCCCACCCCACCCCCCCATCTGGGTCGTCACAGAGCTGAGCTCCCTGTGCTGTACGTCAGGTTCCCACTTGCTATCCGTTTTACACATGGTAGTGTATTTATGTCAAACCTAATCTCCCAATTTGTCACACCCTCCCCTTCCCCCACTGTGTCCACATGTCTGTTCTCTACATCTGTGTCTCTATTCCTGCCCTACAAATAGGTTCACTATTTTTCTAGATTCTACATATATGCATTGGTATATGATATTTGTTTCTCTCTTTCTGCCTTACTTCACTCTGTATGACAGACTCTAGGTCCATCCACATCTCTACAAATGACCCAGTTTCATTCCTTTTTATGGCTGAGTAATATTCCATTGTATATATGTACCACATTTTAAAAAAAGAATATAAAATGCTTACCTTTTGTTTATAACATTTATTATCTTTACACTTTTACTCTAGGTTGATTCTAAAAGTTGAAAATCTATTAACTTTTATTATGGCTAAGTAAATATTGTTCATCTCATAGTTAAGTAGGGAGGTACATTAGCATTACATTTTTCTTTCTTGATTGTTTTTCTGAAATACTTTCTTTTTTCTTGCGTTCTCTGCCTTTATAAAATCTTTAGTTTCTTCCAATATCTCTCTCCTGATACCTATTCAGAGGAACCTGCTTCTTTCCCTTATTTCTGCCACTGCCTGGACTAATTACATCCTACCTACCTGAACAACTGTCAGCCTATGAGTTTCCTGCAGTATCTTTTGGATTAGATCCATTATTTCCTAGTTCCCGTATCTTCCTCTTTCTTTGGTTTTCCGTCTCATTTTGTTGGAGTGCATCTGCAAGTAGTTTTCTAAGAAATGATTCAGAAGTGTGGGTCTGATTGATTATTTAATCCTTCTTTTTTGAAAAATGACTTTCTGATATCCCTGAATAGTATAATCTTCATTGCAATGAGGATAGATAACATGATGAGAAATGCTGAAAGAAACTTGAAAGAGGCAACTAAAGTTTCCCTTGCATAAAGCAAAACAAGAAAGCAAGCAAACAGATAGTGGTAAAATCCAGGAAGTTATGAAAATAAGGAGTAAGAGTTGATTATCTGTAGTTTATAATCACTTTTATTAATTTTAGGTATAGAGATTTTAATTTGTTTGAAAGTATTTGGTGATTGATGAATCTAGAAAGTACGTTTCACTGGGAGTCTGATCTCTACAAAGGAGAGGATCCAGTTTCCCCAAATGTCAGATCTTTCGTGTCTATCACCCAGGTAGACTGTGAACTACATGACATGCAGGGACCTGAATCCTTCATGTTTGACTTCTTCAACATTAACATGTATATTAAGTATATTTCTCTGAATGTACTCAGTGAATGTTCTGGTCACAGGTAGAAAGCAATGCCCATGAAGAAATCAGTATGATTCCTTGCATTTCATAGACACAATATATTTTGTTACATCATCGTAAAATGTTTCTACAAACATTTTTCAGTAGGAAAAATACCACCGTTAATGCAATTTTTTAAAATCCTCTTTGCTTTTAAGGAAGCTAACAAACACAGACATTCAACGTTTTCAACATTTAATTGGGTACCTGTGATGTGCTCAGCACTGCATTAGGCCCTGTGAGAAATTCTAAGGAGCATGAAGCATGTCTTATGTCTTCTAGGAGCTTACAATACTAGCATATAGACAACAATTAGCAAACAGCTCCAGTATTTAATTGTTAAATCGTGCTTTGCAGTCTATAAGTACTATGGAAAATGCATAGAGGAAGGTGAGCAAGGGCTAATTGTTGAAGAATGCCTTATATTTTTTCTAGTAGTGTTTGTTTTTTACACTGTGAAAAAATTATCTAAAACATCATATATTTACACCATTTAATATAATCTTTTTCTGAAATCATGGGGCCAAATACTTTACAGTATTACAGTATGTGAGACATACTGTACCTTTACTATTCTAAGCCTTTTAAGTGAAAGAGCTCAAATGGTAGACATATGAGTTCCTGTAATTAACTGCCTAGATAGATCATGAGTTCCTAAAAAATAGAGATTTTTTTTCTTTCTTTCTTTATTATTGTTTTAACATCTTCATTGGAGTATAATTGCTTTACAATGTTGTGTTAGTTTCTGCTTCATAACAAAGTCAATCAGCTATATGTATACATATATCCCCATATCCCCTCCCTCTTGCGTCTCCCTCCCACCCTCCCTATCCCACCCCTCTAGGTGGTCACAGAGCACCGAGCTGATCTCCCTGTGCTGTGCGGCTGCTTCCCACTAGCTATCTATTTTACGTTTCGTAATGTATGTAAGTCCATGCCACTCTCTCACTTCATCCCAGCTTACCCTTCCCACTCCCCGTGTCCTCAAGTCCATTCTCTACATCTGCGTCTTTATTCCTGTCCTGCCCCTAGGTTCTTCAGAACCACTTTTTTTTTTTTTTTAAGATTCCATATATATGTGTTAGCATACGGTATTTGTTTTTCTCTTTCTGACTTACTTCACTCTGTATGACAGACTCTAGGTCCATCCACCTCACTACAAAATATTTTTTCTTTATATAACATACAAAAGACTGTCTAGCATGGTGCCTTTGTGGCAGGTAATTCAATATATGTTTGTTGGTTGACTAAGTGAATAAATATACTCCGTACTGGGGTCTGTTATCTCAATTATTCAGAGGTTAGTATCAGTGAAATCAAGGAAACAGGTTTGATTCTTACATTGTCCAACAGCTTTACATAGGAAACCCCATTTCATAACTCATGGAGTCTCAAAATTGAGCAATTCTGTGTACTTGGAGAGGATGTGCTGCACCAAAGGGTAAGAGGAAGTTGTTTTTTTTTTAACTAGATACTGTCTGGAGTGCCTTTCCTGTTTGTATAATACTACCCATAGAACTAGAATTTGGGAAACAAACAACCATGTTTGATCACAACTTTGACACCACTTCTGGCAGACACCACCGCCAGAGGTCAAAGGCAACATAATTTATTTCCAAGAATCCTTAGATTGTTGTCTGTTAAGCAAAGCAAATATCTTGCATAACACTAACTCTAGGATACAAACTTTCCTCACTGCTGGAATTCTAAAACTCAGTGCCCTGGCTGTCACCTCTATTTGGCAGATGATAGATGGGCATGACAGCAAAAATGTAAACGTCCAGTTTCTCCGCTCGAAGATTGGAATCGTTTCCCAGGAACCGGTGTTGTTTGCCTGTAGCATAGTGGACAATATCAAGTATGGAGACAACACCAAAGAAATCCCCACGGAAAAAGTCATAGAAGCCGCAAAGCAGGCTCAGCTGCATGACTTTGTCATGTCCCTTCCAGAGGTGGGTACCAAGTCAGAGTCATTCCCTATGGCAGACGGGGAGGGAGAGAGGTAGAATGACTAAAAAGTATTATGACTGTGGCTCACGGAGAAGGTCAAAGGCAACACAACTTATTTCCCAGGGCCCTGAGATCGTCTCAGTGTTTTACGCAAAATGAATGTCCTTCATCAACATAATCTTTAGTTTTGGAAAGTAGTATATTATCCAACGCAAAGGATGCTGTATTACTTGTTGTAAGTGAAGCAGCAGTAAATTGAGCATCAGTTTAGCATAACGGAAAAACATCCTGAGATTTGGAACAGACATTGATTTGAATCCAAGCTTGGCCACTTTCTGGTGTAAAGTTACTTCTGTAACAATTACTTTTCTGAGACTCAGTCGTCTACAAAATGCAAAAAATAACTTAGAATGAGAGAGCACACATAATAGCCTCAGAAAGAAAGCTGCTGCTGTTACTATTGTCATCATGATCATTTTGTTACTTGGCAGCAACTCCTGTGTGTGGTGGGTAAGTTGCATTTGCCTTGGAGTTCCTCACTTTCCCAGAGCCAAGTTTGAATGTAGTGTGATATTGACTCTGCATTTTTCCATCCACCAAGGGTCTTTCTTGGTGGTTGATCACTAAGAAAATTAAGACATGGAAACTGAAAAATAGTAATTGGGAGAAAATGATTTCTGTAAACATTAAATGATAAGCTGGCTAGAATAGTTAGTACAGTACCTGATGCATAGTAAATACTGTTTGAATGTAACTGTTTTTTACGTAGGCCTGACGCCTACGTAGGGATTTTCCTTCATAATTTCATCTAAAACAACAAATATGTTAACTAGTTATGAAGCTCACAGAAATTTAAATAATTTGTTCATGATCACAGAGCTGGTATGCAGCAAGAGTGAAGATTGAAAGTTAGGCTTGTGTTCCAGAATGATGCTACCTCAACAAGGGAATGGACCAGGAGATTTCTTGAAGGCCCTTATATGCCTAGGATCATTCTGTCTTGGAAAGATCTTCCAGACAGGAGTTGGGAAATCAGGGAATCTTAAATCAGGGAGGATCTCATACGCAAGGAGAAAGAGATCAAAAATACAAACCTAAAAGAAATGCAGAGCAAGGGATACAAAGTCCCCGTGTTTCCCAACATGCAAGGTCATAAAACGCCATATTTTTTTTAATATGCCTAAATGGATTTGACATCCTTTATACAAATAATTCCCAATTTCAGAAAAAACAAATTGTTTAAATCCTCAGAGGGGTCATTGATGTGGGCTCCCTACAGCACAGGAACAGTGGCTGTTTCTGGTTCTCAAACTTACCATATTTTTTCCAGAAATATGAAACTAATGTTGGGTCCCAGGGGTCTCAACTCTCTCGAGGGGAGAAACAACGCATTGCTATTGCTCGGGCCATCATACGAGATCCTAAAATCTTGCTACTAGATGAAGCTACTTCTGCCTTAGACACAGAAAGTGAAAAGGTAGGTACTGATTTTCTAAAGTCTTAGGTCATTATAAATGAGATTTTTGCTGTAATATTTGTCCTTATAAAATGGCAGTATTGTTAATTTTCTGATTCATTAATAGTAGAAATTGCCACTCCTTTGTAGCGCCCAAAGACAATAGTCTAGAGAAAGTGATTTAAAATAGGATTGCTTCAAATAAAAACAATTTTTTTCACTTTAAAATAAGAATTGTTTTTAAGATTGTTTAGGCTAGGTGACACTTTTTTCATGGGCAAATAATGAGCTTTCTTAAATAAAATAAAATAATCCAGGCCATCTGATAGGCATTTCGTATTTTATAGTTCTAAAGTTCCGTGGCAGAGGAGGTGGGAAGCATACAACACAAAGTTAGAGGCGGTATCTGATGTGCAGTTTGCATGAAAGGAAATGTAATTGGGCGAAACACAATTACGAAATTTACCATTTAGAATTAACTCCTTAAAAGTCAGGATTCTGTTTTGGAGAGAGCTAAAATGTCCTCAGTGAGGAACAGTATCAGGAGTGACTTTTTTTGCAGGCCTCTCACTGTTGTGGCCTCTCCTGCTGCGGAGCACAGGCTCCGGATGCGCAGGCTCGGCGGCCATGGCTCACAGGCCCAGCCGCTCCGCGGCATGTGGGATCCTCCCGGACTGGGGCACGGTACCGCGTCCCCTGCATCGGCAGGCGGACTCCCAACCACTGCGCCACCAGGGAAGCCCAGGAGTGACCATTTAACTGTTACCTTACATTGTTTCCTTGGTTTCATTTTAGCAAACTAGACCCTCAAGTATTGTAAAATTACTTTGTGATCTTGTAGTTTGGTTCATTCTGGCTTCACTGAAATTTTTCAGCTTGTAGACTGCAATTTAAGTCACTGATGCATTGCATTCAGCAAATATTTATTTAATCCTCTCTCTCCTGTCAAGCCTTTGGGTTTAACCCCTGAATATAGAGATGTTAATCAGGTGGTATGAAACAGAACTCTCGCGATGGTGGGCCAGGGAACAAGCATGCGTCTTTGCATCAACTTTCCATCTTCTCTTTGCAGACGGTGCAGGTCGCCTTGGACAAAGCCAGAGAAGGCCGGACCTGCATTGTCATTGCCCATCGTTTGTCCACCATCCGGAACTCGGATATCATTGCTGTCATGTCACAGGGGATAGTGATTGAAAAGGGGACCCATGAAGAACTGATGGCCCAGAAAGGAGCCTACTACAAACTAGTCACCACAGGAGCCCCCATCAGTTGACCTGACTTGAGAACTTCACGCACAGTTGGTGCACCAATTACAGAAATGCTGTGGGGTTTTTTTTGTTTGTTTTACTTTAAGCAGAAATAATGATATTTTACTTTTACAGACGTGGTCATACATTGGCATCCGAGCTAATTTCTAATGACTTTCAACAGTAATTTAGTTTTAAATGTCTGTATATAGAAAATGAAAGAAACTAGGGTCAGTGGCAGTGAGAATCCAGTGTCAAGCAGCTGCTCAGCCATCACCCAGTGCTTTCTCCATGCAGGAGCCAGTCCCAGTTATTACGTGGGTATTAGCAAGACTTGGAGGAAATGAGACTTTGAATTTCTCAGGGACAGAGAACCATCCTTTGCATTTTTGGACCCTCAGTGTACACAAATCCTGGTCGAGAATAGGCACTCGACAAATGTTTACCGAGCTGGGCCAAGACCATATAGAGAAGAACAGAAGGACTGAAGACCAACTGTATTTTTTGACTGAAGTTTTCTTGCATGTGAAAGCGGATTCATTTATGTCTAAGGATGAAGATGGGGAAAGGAGGACTTGGATACTCTGGATGCTCTCAGGCTGAAAGGGGCAGAAAAAGGCAAGTATTAGCAGGAGTTTACCAGTCAGGGATGTTGATTTATAGATTCAAGGTGTAGTATGTGGGTGGTGAAGTCCCCATTTACTGGACTAGATTCTGCCGGTGTGCCTGGAGCAGGGGGCTCTATCCCAAGCCTTGTCCCCCTCCACATTGGTTGCTGTCCTTTGTTTCTTCAAATCCCAGCGTGAAATGAAAATAGTGAATTTTACCTTGTATAAGTGTTTTCTTCCTATGGCCAACAAATGAAATTCTGCCTACAAATTAAGTCTGAGCTATTGTATATTGAGGTATATTATTTGTTTCTGGTCCAGTGTTTCCTGGTAAATAATCCACACAGGTGGTTTAACAGGTTAACTAGTTAGGTCAGGAGCATTGATGGTTGCAAAGTCAGGGAGGGAGAGGGTGGAGGACAGCATTCTAGTTAAGTTATGACAAATGGCAGTGACAAATAAGTTGTAGAATAAAAATGCCATGAGAAGGAATTAAGCTTTGCAGTAAGCATGTGCTCATCTTGTAATATTGAAGAAAGAAGACCAAAATCTGTTTAAGTTTGCATTTCAAGGAGGAGGAACATAAGCTCTGTGCTGAGAGGCTGCCAGTTTCCTGGAATAGAATGTGTGGGGTGAGAAAAACGGATGATTAAGAGTTATTTTTTAGGGGTTTCCCTGGTGGCACAGTGGTTAAGAATCTGCCTGCCAATGCAGGGGACACGGGTTCAAGCCCTGGTCCGGGAAGATCCCACATGCCATGGAGCAGCTAAGCCCATGAGCCACAACTATTGAGCCTGTGCTCTAGAGCCCACGAGCCACAACTACTGAGCCCATGTGCCACAACTACTGAAGCCTACATGTGCCACAACTACTGAAGCCCGCGCACTGCAATGAAGAGTGGCCCCCGCTCACTGCAACTAGAGAAAGCCCACAGGCAGAAACGAAGACCCAACGCAGTCAAAAATAAATAAATTAAATAAATAAAAATTTTAAAGAAAGAGTTATTTTTTAAATAAGGTCCTTGGAAGTTATTGATGAGAGGGAAAATGTTGACTGGAGAAGGCTTGAAATGATTTGGGAAAAACATTGAATTACAACTTCAAAAATATAGAAATGAAGTTGCAAGTTTATTTTGCAACACCAGGAGTTCCAATGTCTTCATTTTTGTTCCGTATCCTGTATCACTCACAAAGATTTGGTTTCTACAGTTTTATATTATTGTTTCTCAGGTGATGGAGGGACTTGCTTAATCTGTTGTGTCTGACACTTATCTCGTCTTTCTGTAATTTCTGATGCTTTCAGGATGGGTTCTGCTGTGATCAAACTCTCCCTGTTACCCCAGTTAATAAAAGTTTACAGAAGAAAAAAATAGAAGGATTGGAAGATGAAGTTGGGGAAATTTCCCTGAGGGTAGGACAGAAAGAGATGAAGAGTTAGAAAATAAAATTTAGAGGAACAATTCAGGAGATGCAATAATTAGCTAACAGCAGTTCCAGAAAGACAGTGTAGAGAAAACTGAGGGGAAAAATGATTAAATAGTCCAAGAATATGTCCTATAATTGAAGGATGTGAATTTCCAACTTGAAAGAGTTCACCAAGTGTCAAATATAATAAATAAACAAAGATCCTACCTGGGCACACTATTATGCAATTTTGGAAAACTGGAGGAAAGGAGAAGATACTAAAATTTTCTAATAGACATATAATAAAGAAACATAATAACATAGGATCGCTTGACAATGACACTAAAAGTCAGAAGACATAAAGATTTGCCTTCAGAATTCTGAGGGAAAAATTATCTCCATCCTGGAATTGTATACCTAGCAAACTATTCTCAAGAATGAGAGAGGCCTAAAGAAATTCTGTCATGTAAGTGTCTCAAAACTGCATGGAAGCAGATATGCATAAACCAGAAATGCTACTATTTGAGAAAAAGGAGAGTTGGCCTCTAGATCCTTTTGTATAGAAACACCTTTTCATACAGTTACTCTAAGTCTATTCTACATGTGCTGTCAGGAAATTGTTTCAATAAAAAGACTTTGAATTTAGTAGTGCAGTCATGCATGCAATTTTTGGCAATCATACACTCACTTAAAAAGGTAGATCCTTTAATTTATTGATGCTATGTCCTGAAAGAGGAAAATACATAGGATCATAATTAGGTATAGTTCGCCACATATTTATTCATGAATTAAATGTAAGTTTCCTATCCTAAGATAATATCAGAATATTCTATTCAGGTTTTTTTAGGATCCTGCCTCATGTTTCCAACTAAGAGTTGGATCTATTAATATCTCTTATGCATGCAGAATCTCTCTGCAGTCAGAGCACATAAGGATATTAGTGGAGATAAAAAAATTGCAAATTTGGTTGCCGTTTCCAAACACATTTTGAGATAAATTTACATATGCGTGTGTGCCATTATAAAATAAGCCTTATGTCCATTTGTATTTGCTGAAAATTTCCAGATCAAGTGAATAATCTCACCTGCCTATAAGAGACGTCAGGTGAAATTAACTTAAACGAAATTTGAAACGCAATTCCAATTTCTTTCACACTGTGTTCAATTAAATGTCCAATTAATTTAAATGGATAGACTGTAAATAAAGCAATGCACATGCTTATCATCTAATTAGCACTGGCCAACATTATAATGTGCTCATTAGTGAGTTGTATGGTATCCTAAGGATCATAATGAGTAACCAGGGTACGCGTGATCGGCATGTAGCTGTCTGGAGGCAACTACTCATCCCAATAAATCAGCGCCAAGACAAACTGTGCAGTAGAAAAAGGAAGAAGAAAATATAGCCAGTCAGTGAGTTGGCAGTTCCTTCCTTCCTGTAATTCACGTACAGCTCCTACTCTCAGATACAAAGAGATAGATGTGAGAAGAACAGAATAGCTGGAGATAGAAAGGGACCGGTTCACTGAAGGTGACCCAGAGCTAGTGTCTACGGTTAAGAATGACTACAGAAAAGAAAGAAAATTGTGCTATCTTACTGGTTGAGAGTATATATTTCTGATATATCAAGTATGGAATCAAAGTAAGAGATGAGCAATGTTTTCATAAAATACCTTAGAGGGCTTCCTTGGTGGCACAATGGTTGAGAGTCCGCCTGCCGATGCAGGGGACACGGGTTCGTGCCCCGGTCCGGGAGGATCCCACATGCCACGGAGCGGCTGGGCACGTGAGCCATGGCCGCTGAGCCTGCGCGTCCAGAGCCTGTTGCTCCGCAGCGGGAGAGGCCACAACGGCGAGAGGCCTGCATACGGCAAAAAAAAAAAAAAAAAAAACCTTAGAGTTTGAAATTTCAATTAATCATTTAAATGTACCCCATAGTAACATTCACAAAGCATTTCATAATTTAGAAAGCACCTTGCCTTCATAATTTTTGTGTGTTATTGTGAAACCATTTAGTAGGTTGCAGAGGAGGAAGGCAGCTGTAAGTTGCATTCACTGTTACATACGTAAGAAGTTGTAGGTTGATACCCAATCCTACACCCCTTCCCCTTGCTTACCCCTTGAGATAGAGGGGCCTCTATCTCAGAGGTTGGAAAGTAAAATATTTACCTTCCCAGACTCCTTTGCAGCTAGGGTAAGCCATGTGACTGTTCTGGTCAATGAAATATAGACACAAGTCTCTATGGAGGCTTTCCCTTCTGGAACAAAGCCTGGGTTAAGAAAGCCCATTTGCATTCCCCTTTCTTCTTTCCTGGATGCACAGCAGCCATGCTGTGGCCATTTGGATAGAAGCCACACACTATGGATGGCAGAACAGGAAGAGAGACAGAGCCTGATTCCTGGACATCCTTAGGCAGCTGTTGAAGCCTGGACTGCCCACCTCCAGCCAAGCTGTTACACAAGAAAAAAACACCTCTCACTTGTATAAGCTACTGAAATAGTTTGTCGTAGTTGTAGTTTTTGTTGTTGATTATGGATTAACACACTCAGTAGATACACTTAGATTTTTATTAATAAAAAATGTTGAAACATAAGTATAAAGACAATAAAGCAATGTTGAAGTATTGATGTGTGCATAAATGACCTCAAAATATGACTTTTATATCCAGAAGTATTCCAAAAACATTGAGTGAAAGAAGAAATTACTCAGTCTTTTTGAAAAAGTCACTGCTATGAGAAGGAGATGTCACTGGATGGATGTCCTTTGCAGCTCATTCTAGTGGTTTTTTTCAGGAACGTACCATATACCCTGCTTTATTACACTTTAAGTGAATGAGGCCTTTACTTAGAAACTTAGTGTTTTGTGATTATGCTTTCTCATCCTCTCCCATTATAAAATTAGTGTCAGACTGGGAACGATCTGGATTCCATTGGCAAGATATAGCCAGAGTCGAAAAGAAAGTGATTCAAGAAGAGGATGAATTTGAAAGGGGGGCAGGCAGGGGTTCAGAAGAGATGGGGAATAATGTTACCAGCTAATCTGTAGCTGGAGACAGTGTCAATCCAAACCTTCCAAGCCCACTGGCCAGAGATATCCCTGGAGTCTACGCAGAGCCTGCAGCCCGTGGGGATCTACCCCAGGGAAAGGCCTATATTGAACTTATCCTTGATTCTCTAGCACCTAAGGCATTTAATAAGTGTTTGTCAGGTGGGTGGACAGAGGGGGTTAGAGAGAAAAAAGAGCAAAGACCGAAGGGGCCCTATTTGAATCAGAGAAGATTTTAGAAGCTATGTGGAACTGAATCTCTAATTTAATTTAGCACGGTCATCCCTAAAAATCTTGGCATCATAAAATTTGGTGTTAGAATTTTTGTTGTATTCAAGAAGTACGTTTCAACAGCCATAAAGAATTTTAAAATAAATATTATCTTTATTTCTTTGAGAGATCCACAATTAGTCCACAACAAACTTACTAAAAATGCTATTTCAAAGTTCTAGCATTTTCCTCACATAGCAAGTTGGTTAAACCCTTCCTGCCACAGAGTGAATTTTCTTGTTTCCCTTCTCACTCAGCCTGTTACTGTACATATCCCATTAGTATCTCTTCCAGCAAGAAGAATTTCTTCTTTACGATGTTAAGGAAGGGGAAATGGAGCTGGTGATTTAGTTACAGGATTTCTTTTGTTAAGATACTCGAGCAGGAAGTCTGTGAATACTTTCATATGAATAATTTTGCCCCCTAAGATCAGTTACATTATTTCACATCTCCATGCATCTCCTTTCATAGCGATACAATTCAGATACTAATAGGAATAGGATGTTTTAAAGACTAAAATGTATTACATAAATCTAAAATTGTTTATTAAAGTAGCAAATTACAAAATGGAGTACACTTTAGAATTTACAGCCTTGTTCATTTACATGTAAGTAAAATTTAATGTACTCTGGCTCTTCCTCCAGTTTTATTGAATGAGATCCTCAGAGTTGCAGAATATCAGAGCTGGAAGGAACCTTTCATTCTAAGCCCATTTTAAGCCCCTCATCTTAGAAACTGGTCAACTGAATCCACTAACATTAAATGGACTCCCAGTATCCCAGTGGTTAGACGCAGAGACAGGTTAGAACCCAGTCTAAGGACTCCATCCCGGGTGCTTTCTGCCAAACTCCAAGAAGTCTTTTGTACATCTGTCTGTGAATTCTCTAGCACCTGCCCCCTTGAGTTCTGACATTTCTTGCGTTATGCGGGCCTCTCACTGTTGTGGCCTCTCCCATTTGCGGAGCACAGGCTCCAGACGCGCAGGCTCAGTGGGCATGGCTCACGGGCCCAGCCGCTCCGCGGCATGTGGGATCTTCCCGAAACGGGGCACGAACCCGCGTCTCCTGCATCGGCAGGCGGACTCTCAAGCACTGCGCCACCAGGGAAGCCCGGCACCATCTCTTGATTGGCCAGCATGAGCAGGGCACCAATACTCCAATGCTAAAAGGATAAGATGCAGACAAAAATCTCACGAACTTGGACAGGAACGTTTACTTCCCCCTTGTTAAGTCAATGCAATCTTCAAATAGAAAGGCAGCAGGGCCTCTACAATTTCTTTCACTCAAAAAAATTATAAAAAGGCGGAGTTTGGAATGATTCTGTAGAAGAAGAGATCTCGAGGATCAGATGCTTTCAATGAAGAATTACTGAGTTTGAGGGCAAGGGTGGCATCTAAGAAAGGCAGTGATGGGTGAACTGAACGCCCACCTTTAGAAAACCCCTTCCATTAATGGCAGTGCGTGTGAGCAGGGATGACAGTCTGGCCAGTACTGTTCCTGAGACTGAATTCAAGAAGAAGTCAAGTCTTTGAACAGAAGTTGGGGCGTGATTGGCCCAACTGATATGGAAGGCGGCGGGGAGCTAGAGGAGAAGGAAGCTCCTCATCTTAATCAGCTCTGGGTTACTTTCCCAGGCACATATGTGGACTGCACCTCCTGCGGAGTGCCCGGATTGTCCCAGGGCAGTGGTTTCTGTTCTCGCTTGGGCCAGCACTGGAAATGGGCCAAGGTGCGTGAGAGCAATCACTCCTGTTGGCAGCCCCTGGTCTGTGCCACAAATCCCGCTCGGCAGGACCACAGCTGCCACTCTTCTCATTACCTTCCCTGGGTCCCAGCAGCTTCTTCAGGACATAGTGTTTTGCGGGAAAAATATCACAGTTTTTAAGGAGAAGATAGATTCAGAAATCACCTGGCAAAATGTTCGAAGAAAAGATTCTAAGAAATTAAAAACTAAATAATGAATCAGCTTTGTGTTAACCTTTATAACCTCAACCTTTGAATTTCTTCCCTCCTTGAGTGCAATCACATCTGTGCTACCAAAAGAAACGAGATGTGATTTCTTCCAAGTCATTACTGTGATCTCCATCAAAGAATAGCAAAGACAGTAATTAGTACTCCACACCAAATCAGCCTCACATTTGACATAAATTGCATTTGTCCTCTGCAGAGCTAAAAGGAAGCGTTTCTAATTCTTAGAATTTTCTTATGAGTTGCTGTCATTTGGCAGAAGTTTCTGGAGTATTGCTTCTTACAGACCTTTCTTGTTGTTAACTGTTTTCTTTTCTTTTTAAGAAAAACAAAATGAAGACTTCAAAAAATAAACAAGTAGCACCACTTTACCTTCAGTGTGGAATCACTATCAGAAAGCCTTAAAGGTAAGGGGAAGGAAAAATTAGGAACACCACCTTAGTTTCTTGGCAGCGTTGAGGTCCATCTTCCAGAAAGCTGTTTGCAATTTCCAGAGAGGCTAGGACAGTCAGTCAACAAGGGTCAAATCCTCAGGTGCAGCTAGATACCAGCGATCCTTTTTGAATAGATTTTGAATATCTTCAGAAGTACTGATATCCAGCATATGGGTATGAGAGACACAGACAAGCAGGAAAACTTGGTCAGAAAGTCATCCAGCCATGTGAATATTGGATAAAGCCCCACTCAGTTTTGTGACCCTTCAAGGGTTTCTGGGGCACAATGCAGGGAGGGGGAACTCAGACTCCCTGATTTGAGGTGACAGAGCTAAGAGTCCTGGGACACCAAGGCAGTTAGAGCTCACAGGACAGAGTAAGACAAGAGAGCTGCACAGAGAGAGACTCCCAGATCTGCAGAGGATTTCTCTTGAAAATGTAGCAGAGTTTACTCTTAACTTTTTATGGTCACTTTAATCCTTCGAGCCCCAGAAATGTTTCGTGTCAGTTACCACACATGTTAAAATTTCTTTTTAAACGTGTGAAGATCATAATGGGATTTACTTATCACCATGCATGTTTTGAACCTGTTGACAGTAACTATTATTTTTTTCATCTGGAAAGTAACATCCATGGGCTAATCAAAAGATCTCCTGGTTGGAATAAACATACCTTGTTCATGTTCCGCCAACAAACCACTGACATCTCAGTTTCTCCATATAGAATAAAGCAGTTAATAGCGATTCATGCTGTCTCACAGGAATACGGTACAGGTGACAACATAAAAAAATTTTTTTTTTAGGGAAAGCACTTTGGGACTTGATCTGTGTTATCCAATTCAGTAGCCACAGACACATATGACTATTTAACTTTAAATTAATTAAACGTAAATAAAATTTTTAAATGCAATTCCTCAGTTGTGTTAGCTGTGTTTCAAGAGTTTAATAGCTGTGGCTACCATACAGATGCAGAACATTTCCATCATTGCAGAAAGTTCAATTGATGTGCTGGAATATAGAGTCTTCATATCCTTAAGAAATGACTCACATTTTAAATACCAAGTCTTTTGACTTTCTCTTATACCAAGTTTTTTTTGTATGTATATGTACCAGTTTGATCTTGAATTTATTTACAGGGAGTGAATAAATATAAAGCATTTAGAGATATAACTTTGAGTTTAAAGGGCACCTTATAGTAATTTTTTAAATCACCCTTCTGTTGTACTGAAATAGGCATAGAGAAGGCATCAACTTAACCCGCTAAGGCAGACCCATTCAAAATGTTGTCAAAAGGAAGGGATTCCACACTCTTCTTGTTAATTTGCATAACTTTTCAAATGTATGTTTCTCAAGTCACTTGTCTAGATTTTCTCTTCTTGAAAGCTCACGATATTGACATTTTTCTTCTGAATATGTAGATATGTGGACATTATGAAAATATGGTTATAGTTACAGTTAAGTCAAATAAGCTCAATTCCACTTACTTTTGGCAAATAAATTGGAAGCAGAAGTCTTTTCCATCATTATTAAAGGCAGGCATTTTCGCCAAGCCTGTGAGAAGCTCTTCTTCTTGCTGCCTAAGCGGTTTCTTTCTTTCTTTTTTTAAATTTATTTTATTATTTATTTATTTATTTATTTTTGGCTGCATTGGGTCCTCGTTGCTGCGTGTGGACTTTCTCTAGTCGCGGCGAGTGGGGACCACTCTTCATTGTGGTGCACGTGCTTCTTGTTGCAGTGGCTTCTCTTGTCGCTCAGCACGGGCTCTAGGCACACGGGCTTCAGTAGTTGTGGCACACGGACTCAGTTGTTGTGGCTCGTGGGTTCTAGAGCACAGGCTCAGTAGTTGTGGCGCATGGGCTTTGTTGCTCTGTGGCATGTGGGATCTTCCCGGACCAGGGGTCGAACCCGTGACCCCTGCATTGGCAGGCAGATTCTTAACCAGTGCACTGCCAGAGAATTCCCTAGTTATCAACTCCCTAGTTATCAAGTCCAGAATTACTAGGTCCAATGAGGGGAAAAAAACTTCACTGAAAAATTTTTAGTATATTAATATTCCATCAGTAATAATTTTCTGAAATAAAGCTGTGGCTTTTCATCACAGTTCAGTACACACAGAACCCAGCTAATAGATATAAGCATTTCATAGTTTTCCTGGGTTAGAGCATGACCTTGAGAAAGGCACTTGATTTCCCTGGTTTTGAAAGATTAGCTCCTAAAAATAAAGTATAAGGATGTCATAGTGAAGAGATAAACCTTTGGGGGGTAAATAATGTTCTAAGCCGAACATCTTCAGCAGAATTTATTAAAATATTGGAAAGCACTACCATAAAACAGAGACCAGGAGTTAAGCAGAGATTCAAGTCCAGACAGTAAGCTGGCCTGTTTCCTTTCCTGTGGATATGTAACCATAACTAGAGCTACTGCTGGCCCCATCAAGACCCTGCTTGCATGATCTAAGTCAAAGAGCATATGGTATTTTAATGTCATTTCTGAAAAAATAGCTGATTTACATGGCAAACATCATAGAACCTATGTAAAAGCATTCATTCTTACAGATTTTTACCTCTTGAAGAAACAAAACCTAGTGTCATGGAAATACATGTCAGAAGATTGGGTTCTAATTCCTGTTCTGACGGTGGTGTGATAACGGTGAGTTCTTTCACCTGAATAAACCTCCATTTCCTTATCTGAACACTGAGGGGATCAGGTTTGATTGCCGTTAAGATGCCCACAGGAGCCAGAAGCAGCCTGACTTTAAGATGATACTGGGGGGCCTGTAGGGTACTGAAAACTGTGATAGCCTGCAAAGAGCAGTTCTCCTACAACAGTGGATCGTCTCCAGGTGGGAATGCAGGCCCCGTGTTACCATATTGTCAGATTTTGGGGGAAAATACAGAAATTCAGGTTTTTGTGTCAAATATCGTGGTTTTAAGTGTTGGCAACTAATCTAAAATAGGAAAAAAAAAAAAAAAAAGACCACCCCGAAGGCCAAACTAATCATACATGTGAATGGATTGGGTCCTACGGCCGCCACTTTGTGACCTCGAATGGAAGCTTGCAGTCTCTCCCTGCCCTGTGGTCCTACTGGAGGATGGAGGAGGAGGGTCATCCTGGGGCCACACGGCACTAACCCTCCGCACAATTCTAGTTAATCTTTTTTTCAGTTGGTTTCATTAACATATGAATACAGTAGGGAATCAGGGCAACCACAGTCAGTGGGATGGATGCACTTTTACAGAAAGACAGCACGTAAAATAAATACTCCGTGTGAGTCGGGATCTTGACGAAATGGTAGAGCTGCAGTGTGGTCAACGAGGCCAGGGTGCAGAGCAGCCGGAAGCTCAGCCTATAGCCATTTCCCCCTCGGCAGCTCCTAAGGAACATCTCTGAGTTGATTGCAAAGCCCAAGCCAAAGAGGACCCCAAGGTTTCTCACGAGTCCAGCAAAAGGCGTGGTGTCAATGTGGATCCAGTCAGGGTTGGCACACCACTTCTTGGCTACGGGCACAGACCACAGCAGGTCAATGTCAAGCAGTCTGAGAAGCAGGTAAAAGCCAAGTGCAAATAGGAGGAGGAAGAGGTTGGTCTTCAAGTATGTGCTCAGGCTGGCCGTTTGGATCCTTGGAGTGTGTTCAAAGACCTCTGCCACAAGCATGCCTGGGGATTGGAAAGAGACACTGAAGATAACTGTCTGCCTTTGAGCCTCTCAGGAATTATTCCTCTCTGCATTAAAGAATTTAGCCATAGTTTTCAATGATAAAGGGCTGTAGAAACCTAGGTTCTATCCATTTTCCAAAGCCTTTTTTTAAGGCGGTAACCAAAACCACACTTGCCCCATGGTCTTTTCACCATCCACATTAGTGCAGGGGCATGGGTCAGGAGTCCAGGGCACTGAGTGACAACCACTTCATAGGCAGAGCACTGATCTAGGTGCTTGCAATTAATTTTTCAATTGCCACAGCCAGTTAACGTAGAGAGCCTTCAAAAGGTACATGGGGCTGAACAGTGTAAACTCAGTCATGGTGAATGCTGCCTTGGAAATACAAAGCAGCTGCTGAATGAAGTCCACAGTCAGGTAATAATCACTGCAGGTGTGTCAGAGAGAATGGCATGGTGTGCAGGTTGGAAGGCCTTATTAAGTCCCCCAACCCGAGACACAAGCACGCTGTCCTAAGTGGTGGTTTAAGACTTGGACTCAGCTTTAGCCACACTTCAGAGAAGCCCATCTCACAAAGAGGTAATGGGTTTATCCTACTGAGTGAGAATGTGCCATTGTGTCCATGGAGAATTTGAGAGGTGTGTGGAACCACTTAAGCTCCCAGGGTAGCATTAAGTATCAGTGGCTTGATAGGATTACCTGAGATTGGGGAACATTAGCAGAGAGAGTCAACATAAAACAAATGACACTAAAGCGTTCAATGACACAACTAAAGGTAAGTGATCATATTTACCACCAATTACTCCAAGAATAACTTGATGAGGAAAATGTGTTGCTATGAATACTCTGGAGATGCAGACACTGATTTGAATCAACCAAAAAAGACTCCAAAGAAATGACCAGGTCAGTCTACGATGGAAGAATAGATACAAGCATAAAAGGCAAAGAAATTGTATCATTCATAAAAATGCGGGGCGGGGGGGAAGTGACACCAGATGATCTTTCTCAGAGGAATCTTCTAGCTGTGATATAATATCATGATTCTAGAGTTTTTTCTTCCAAAAATTTTTTTCTATGTACTCCATAGGATTTGAAAAGCTTTAACAGATGTTTCTACATTCATCAATGCATTAAACTTAACCAGTGGTATATCCTGAGATTTTAATAAATGCTATAAAAGGAAGCCAACTTGGCATCCTGATAATTATTTTAATGGAGTAGGGGAAATTCAAGTTTGGGGGAATTATTAATGTCCACAACGATCAAGAATGAATTATATATATTTTTTACTCCTTGTCATATGTGCTTCCTCTTTCCTCTCTCAGCCTCTCTTTGCTTGAAGAAAACTCACTGGAGAGGCAGCTGCCACGCTGATGAGAACACATGAGCATTCCATCAAGGGCAAGTTTTCACTGGGTTTAATTTCACAGACTCTCAAGAGTCCTGGCTCCTTGTTTTTTGACACGTAGAAAATAAGGAACAGAAAAGTGACCTATGGGTTATACGTCTTGGATTAGAAGCAGCAGTGTGCAGAAAACTTATAAAAATATTTAAATCCAAGCAATGCTCATCATTTTAATGAAAAAAGAATTAGCAATAATGAGTTCTAGGAATCCTTGAGTGTTCTGAATGATTTGTTCCTGATAATTGGACCAAACTTTGATTACTGAAAAATTAAGGAAGAGAGAGAACCAAGACTTTCAAAGAGAAAGTAAGCAGGAGTTATCCATATGGAAGAAAAATCAGTAAGGGTGTGGTAATGTTTAGGTAAGGTGTAGGCACTCAGTACATTTTGATGGATGAAGGAAATGTTGCAGTTATAAGAATCAAAGAGGAGTCAAGAGAATTTCTTTTTAGAAGAAACGAATGATTTTCCAGGTTTGGGAATTGGAGGAGAAAATGAACTACAGAGAAAAGGTGAGGCTTACCTAGATTCCTACTTTGAAAAACTGTCTACGGATAGAAAACGCTAATTTCTTTAAATTACAGCAACTCTCTATTGTTGTTGTTTGGGATAATGAATACCTTAAGGCATACAGGTCACAGTCTCATCAGGATAAACTTTAAAGATACCCAAATTCCTCTGGTTACTTGTTTTGTAATTACCCAATATTACTCTAAAAAGTAGAATATGAGATGGATCTTGGAAATTTTTTTTTATAAATAACTTATATAATGGTGTATGTTTCAGTATTTTTTATGCAATTAACTGACAAATCTTATCTTAGGTAGCCTAATAATTTATGATTAAAGTGGTGCTCAGAATTGTTTTAATGATAAAGTATATCAGGAAAGAAAAGAAGGAAAAAGTCTAATTTCTACAAAAATTTTGAATAATCTTAAAGGTCTAGGCCTTTTGGAATGTTATGAATCTACTAACATTAAATCTACTAACATTCAAATTTAAGTTTGTCTCTAGAATGTTTTTAATTAAAAAGGTTGCATAGTCTTTAAAGCTAGAATATATTTTATTGACTTCAAAATCATTGGCTGTTCAAAGAAGAAAGCATAATTATACGAAAGTAACGGATACATTCAAGGGGAATGATGCTTCTCAAAATGTCTAGTTAATCTTAAAGCAAGGGAATGCGCATGCAAAAATACATCATTATATAATTTTAGATGACCTATTTGTGAGCTACCAAAGTGCTTATTGTATTATGGATTACATTGTATTATTGTATTATGGATTATTGTATTAATGTACCCAAAGGCACATTTAGAAAGTCATTAATCAATTAAACATATCCAACCCTATAATGTAATTGCTGTGAACTAATTAAGGTATTATCTTAAAGCAGAATATTAATTTTCTAATCATTTTGCTATTTTGGATATGATAGAATTGAATAAGCACATTTCAATAACTAAAAATACACTAAGCTGAATTTTTCAAAAGACTTTCTGTGTTTGAAACTGTCATGTTCCAGGGCTACAGAGACTGGAGCAAAGCTGACCTGTGCAGAGTGGTGAATGACTTATCCATCCGACTGATGGTGTGGCCCAGGGCAGCTGTCACCATGACATACCAGACACATGATGAGCCCATTGCATGGCCAGATGGACTTCCTGCAACAAGAGAGTGGCAATCCATTTGAAAGGTGGTTAATAGAGTATCACTATCAGAAATGGACAATAGAATAGCACATTAGCCATGAAAGTTACAAATAACTCAGAAAAAAAAAGCCACAGGGCACAGGCTCTATGTAATGTTTAGAAATAGGTAGAAATAAAGAAAACTGAGTCAAATTGAGCCTCAAAATACCATTTCAAAATTTTTCCCCAGGTTATTCAAGTTCATCAAAGTCCAGAAATCAAAATGTTCAAGGGTAAGTAAGAACTCAGACTGTTGCATCAGAAAATCTGCCACATCATTAGTCATTCTTCATATCTAATTGTTTTTAATTGATGAGAAAACTGAAGTACTTGGATTGGATCTTGAATCAGCTTATTTTCCTTGGGTTGAAAAGTCAAACATCTAAAGGCTATCATTGCTATGTCTGATTTACCAACTGACTGCTGGGTACCAACAGCTACCCTCATGCCTATCTTTTGGCTGGCCGCTGCAGAAGGGGTCTTTGTCATTAAAAGGATGAGGGAAGCTATAAAGGGGTATTAATCCTGGCAGAAGAAATCAGCAGACAGGTAGCCTTTCTGTTCCCAGAATGTCTTTCCCATGTTGCTTGATCTTTTTTGAAGAATCACTTTACTTTGATGTCCTCCCTGAGTTTTTACCAAGGGGAGATTCATTCAGGTTAAACACCAGTCTCTCTCTCTTTTTTTTTTTTCGCGGTATGCGGGCCTCTTCACTGCTGTGGCCCCTCCCGTTGCGGAGCACAGGTTCCGGACGCGCAGGCTCAGCGGCCATGGCTCACGGGCCCAGTTGCTCCGCGGCATGTGGGATCCTCCCGGACCGGGGCATGAACCCGTGTCCCCTGCATCGGCAGGCGGACTGTCAACCACTGCGCCACCAGGAAAGCCCAACACCAGTCTCTTTGAAAAACACTAAGTTAAATAAAGACTAATCTATTTCTTATAGATCTGTTTCTTTCAAGTCTATTTCTTAAACAGGAATTTTCAGAGCCTTTTATATGCTTCATGACTTGTAAATCTTCAAGGAGTGAATGTAAAATGTAATATTTCTTTTCTTTTCTTTTTTCAGAAAATGTCTCATAAGACAGAACACATGCTGGGTAGTTCTGGGGTAAACCAAAGTACCATTTCAATTGTCTGAAAGGCTATCCATCCATCCATCCATCCATCCCACATTGCTTTCACAAAGATAAAATACACACCACCCTGACATGATGGAATGCACAGTCTATTGGAGGAGCCAGATATTAAAGAATTAACTATAATATAGTTTGATAAGTACTATAACAGATGGATGTCTACTCTTATGAGATCAAAAAATAAAGATATTCAGAAAACTTATTAGGAACTTACACATTGACTGTATTCAGGGTTAGTCTCAGGATGTCAAATGCCAAGAATTTTAGTCTATGTAACAAACTGTGGTGAGGTACAATATAACACAGTCTTAGAAATTAAAACAACGTGTAGTTTACCTTTATATATATATATTTTAAAAACCTTTTTAAAAATCTTAAACTCAACTCCCATAGTAAAGATTTTACACTCATACAAAATCTTACTTATAATAAAAAAGAAAATGGAACAAGAAGTCTACTTATATACTTATACACAAGGGAAAAAAGAAATTTGAAAGAAATAATTATAAGCTTTGAGAGAATTTCTATAGGCAATAGTAATACCAGGAAGTCCTTATCTTTCTTACAGAAACTGTGTCTATTGTCTCCTCATTCATGTGATTCTCAGATCTATAATAACTTTGAAAATTGCATAGCAGCAGATAAAACAACATTTCTAGGATTTTAATATAGTTTTGGGGGAATTTGTTCTAGCTAATTGTTTTTGGTTTGTTTCAGTATCAAACCATGACATTTTTCTAAAAACACCAACTATAAAATCATTTGGGGCTTCCCTGGTGGCGCAGTGGTTGGGAGTCTGCCTGCCGATGCAGGGGACACGGGTTCGTGCCCCGGTCCGGGAAGATCCCACATGCCGCAGACTGGCTAGGCCCATGAGCCACGGCTGCTGAGCCTGCGCGTCCGGAGCCTGTGCTCCGCAACGGGAGAGGCCACAACAGTGAGAGGCCCGCGTACAGAAAAAAAAAAAAAAAAATCATTTGGGGAATATTCTCTTAATTAACCCTTTTACAAATAAAAAAATGAAATTTTCTTACTCAAAGAACTTTTGTCCTTTTCATTAGCAATTTTTGTTTATGAACTTTTAGCATCCTCATGCATGACATTTTCTTTAGTACACTTTATGATATTGTACAGTTATTAGTTGATAATCATGCACAATGGCTCTCTATTGGAATATCTTTAGTTAACCTGCGGCTGCTATAATTGCTTACCTGGACCTGTTTCACACGTAGTGGGGAACTGTTCAAGGCATGGACTTGAGTGATTTGGGTAAATCTGAGTTTCTTGGACCCACCAGTAAGGCCGATGACCAAATAATATCCTGTATTTAAAGAAATATAAATATGCATATATATTTAAATATACAACTATTACTTAATTGGAGACTAACGATTCTCTCCTATAAAAATGAGTCAAGCAGAACATTGATGGGGAAAACTCGTGATTAAAAGACTTTGAAAGAACTTGCTTTCTGGCCTGTGTCTCAATACAGAGGATGACAGTCATTTGGAGTTTGGGCATCCTAGGTTCCAATAAAAACAGGGACTTTTTTCCTTGCAGGGGTAGTCCTTGGGTGCTTTGGATACTTAGACTGGAAATAATATCAAAGTGGTTCCCGGAATTATCAATCTGTTCATTATGGTACTGCTCGTTTAACTTACTTCTTGGTTAATCACATCATATATGTAACAGGCTTTTGGAATTTTCTTCTAAGTCAGATAAAGTATACATTTCTATGCCTTTATGTAAGTTCTATTTAGGAATAGGTGTTTCAAGTTAACTGGTATGTTTGAAAGATTTTCCAAGTAAAACTGTACACATCTGAAATGTGATCATTAAGACCAAGCTACAAATTTAAGAATAAGCTTTAGGAAAAATGAAACAAAACAGAGGCTTACCATTTAAAAATAAGATTGAACCAATCCCCAACGACTGCTACCCATATCATCTTGGTTCCAACTGCCTGATTAAGTTGAAACCAAAGTGGAAAATAAATAGAAAAGATATTCCGGGGATCTCCAACATTGGACATAAAATTTAGAAAACTGTAGTAAGCTCGGTAGTCCTTCTGCAAATGCTGAATAACGAGCACTCCGTTCCTATGAAGGAAATCCATCTTGAAAGAGAGGCAATTCTAAACATAGAGCAAGTGGAGCCAAAGTTCTCTGAGTCCCACCGTTTTTATATGGTACCTTCATGGCGTGTCCAGCCATTACTGCAACATGTGATACTGACCATCTGTGGAGAGGGCATGTCTGCCCTCCTCTACTGAAAAGCTCACCTGTTTATGATTTTAACTGGTGCCAAAGAGGTGAAGTACCTGCTGATCTGTGACAAGTAGAGGAGAAATTTGGGTAGAGACACAATGCATTTCTTATGCAATCTCTCTTTTGTGTGAACAGTTGGATCATGTTTGCTTGAAATTTTTTGCACAGCTCATTTCCTTCAAGGGCAGAGACATTAGCAATTTCTATGCTTGGCTAGAAGACTATGCAAATAGTTACTGCATGTCAAATAGCCCTTAAAGCCATGCATTTTAATTTAAAATAGACTGTGGCTCTTTGACTATTTTATTGGGTCTTTCAGGAAAATGGATGAGTAAATATCTGGGCATGAAAAATTTATATGATACGACAGATTGTTTTCTGATTGCAGACTTTTTTTTTTTTTTTTGCAGTACGTGGGCCTCTCACTGTTGTGGCCTCTCCCATTGCGGAGCACAGGCTCCGGACGCGCAGGGTCAGCGGCCATGGCTCACGGGCCCAGCCGCTCCGCGGCATGTGGGATCTTCCCGGACCGGGGCACGAACACGTGTTCCCTGCATCGGCAGGCGGACTCTCAACCACTGCGCCACCAGGGAAGCCCTGATTGCAGACTTTTAAATAAAAAATATTTTGAGATTTCTTTAGCAAAGAGAATAATATGATGGATATGGTACAGAGAAGGAAATACATGGAATATATGAAATCTGGGAGTAAATGTGTTGCTTTTTGACCATGAAGCCAGAAAGCAGAGCTGGAGATCACTGGGTAGTAGATCTCCTGGGTAGTGGAACCGTTAGGAATGAGGCATATTTTTATTGACTAGAGAATACACTTGAGAGCATGGGAGAGTTGCTCACATGACAGATTTCCAAGGGCTTTTGACCAATCAGGAAAATGGTTTGCTGAAAACAGAGCGTGCAGTACAAGTACGTGGGAAGCACCGAAACAAACATGTAGATTGGGAATAAACAGACGGGCAGCTCAAAAAGAACTATGAATCCAAGTCAGAAATGAGATGCTGGATTTCAGAGAGCAAAGTTTTGTCTGCGAGGATGCCTGTGAAAGCTATCAAGCCCCACCAGGTGGCGGAGGGTGGAGGTAGGTAAGTGGAGGTAGGTGGAGGTAGGTAAGCCCCACCTGACTTATTTTACCATTCAGAGTGTTGTCTTTGCTACTCCCAGCCACTTAGGCATCTTCACAGGCTGTAAGTATCACTTTGAGCTTCTCTTGGAGCCCTGCCCCATCATTTTACGGCACCTTGTTATGGGCATCCAGTGTCTACAGGCACTTCCCCAGGCTCTGTGGCTTCTCCTAGAGGAAATGTCTTGATTGACCATTAATCAAGGGGTCAATCTGGGGTGCTTCCAAACATCTCACGTCTTTGTCCTACCCCAGATAAATTAAATTTCTGGTGATGGGACCTAGGCATTGGCATTTTAAAAATACTTTCCAAATGACTGCAATGTGCAGTCAGGGTTAAGAATCACTGGAATAAAGCAATTCATATATAACCTGTTCTCCTTTTGGTCTTAAGCCCCTCTCTATGCCAAAAGTCAACCTGAAAGAAACTTCAGTGACATTTAATATGTCAGCTATTGGGTGTAACTGGATTTCCTGTCAAATTCGATTTTTGCACTAAGTGATTTATCTTGTTATCAAGGCTTCAGAGACTCTATCTCTAGAATTAAAAAAAAAAAAACCACCCTAATTTCCAGAAGAGGTGAAGCAATGGTGGCAGTTGAAATGCACTCCTCATAAAACAGGACGTAGTGATGGCAACTTTGCTCACTGAGTTTCCTGGGCTGCTCACCTGGAAGGAGCTTAAAATACAGCCTGGTTTCTGTGGATGAGAACTCGGGTCTGATAGTCACTAAGTGGGATGGCAAACGGCACCAGGTCATTTTTCAGAAAGTGACTTTACAAGGCTTCCAGGAAGTGAATATTAATCTCTGGCCACAGTGAGAGCCTTACCAGTCTCCTTTATTATTCTTATTGCAGTGGGAGGAGAAAAAGGAAGTAGTCAGCCAGCCCTGGCTCTCCCCACATTTTGCTCCCTCAGGCAGCCCATGAACTACACTCACCCTCCCTCTGCCAGTAGTGTGCTAATCTGAATCCGAGTGATGTAAACGCTCGGATAAAATCAATTGCGCTGAAAACTCGGTTGTGCTTTAGAATGTCTTGCATTTATGCTCTGCCAATTATTTACCTTTAAAAATACTCCACCTTATTATCCAATTTTAACTTCACAGAGGTCTAGTGATCCTCATTTTAGGGATGAGGAAATGAACAAGTAACCTGCCCCAGGTCATTTCTTTAGTGCAGGAGCCCTGTTTGGAGATGAAATTTTGTTTCCAGAGCAATGTTTCTTCTTAGTCTAAGCCTTGGCTGGGTTGCTCAAGGCCAACATTGGTGAGATTTTTAAACAGCTGCAAAATGAATAAAAGCTGATGCTATAACCAGCTTGTTTCAAATGCTTTCAACCACCCAGAACTCCAGTTTACCTGGATCATGACTGGTTGACACTGAAGCACATCTGGCCAGCTGCTTGATCACTAAGAAGAACTTCACAGATACATTCACCACTTTGAATTGTTGGCTGGCTTATCCCATCATTTGACAGCAGGGACACAGTGGCGATTCAGTGGCTATTATTACCTCCCCAGTCACTGACATCTTCTCTGAAGGAAATATCAAGTGGCATGAAGATGGGCACCTCAGGGCTTGAAGGTGGCTCTGATTCCCATCCTCTACTGATGGTCCTGGGACCCAGCACACATTTTCTTCTCTGGGAACAGTCATGTATAGAAATAAATTAAAGCCACCCAAATGAGAGCAAACAGAGGTTATTTACTATTCTGCTCACTATAGCAAGAGTCAGCCACCATCTCATGCATCTGACACAAACTCAAAAATGGGCAGAGGAGTGGAAACACTTTATAGTGAAAAGAAGGAAGGCCTCAGGTATGTCCTGATAAGAGGTTGTTGGCATGGGCAAGCTAGAGAGGAGTTTACAAGAAACAGAGCATCTTAGGTGATTGGTTTGGGAAACATATTTTGTTTTCCCTGGTTGGTCCTGAGTTGAAGCCAGGGGCAAAAAATAGGGAAGCTAACAGTCACTGACCAAGTCCTGACCATTCTTGGCATTTTGCTTCAGAGGCTGTGGTCAAAGTTCTGTTGTCATATTTGGTCCAGCCATTGGCCGTTTGTGTATTCAGTCTTTCACAAGACAAATTGAATAAGTAGTTTATGTGGCATCCCACCAAGAAATAAGGGACTCCCATGTCTATCCTGTGATTCTATAATTCTTATTATTCATTGAGTTACAATGAAGACATATACTTGCTTGCCGAGGACAAATCAATTTATTCAAGTATATCACTACTCTGTGAGGCATTAGCCTTGACTAATCAGAGTCTGTGCTCCTGGCTTTTTTGTTTTTGCATATTCAGGTTCTATAATTTCCATAATCTCTTTAATGAACCATAAGGAAAGACATTGTTTTATTCTTTTTCTAAGAAGTGTTTGAGCTACATATTTCATCATATGCATTTTCTTCAGAAACATCCTTAAATCAAGGTGTGAATGATATCAGTACATTGTGTCTTATAATTAAAAATTCAACTTCCTGCTCATTCAGTCCTTCAGAGTCTGTGGACGGTACAGAAGTTGGCTGCACATTAGCTTTTCATCTTAGGTGGATAATTTAAAAAGACTGTCGCCTGAGGACCATCTGGTTCTGTAGACTGTGGGATAATTAACCAAAGCAAAGCACCTTGATTTCTTTTGCCTTTTAACAGGATCTGCAACATCGGTTTCTTCCCCATAGTTCATCATTTTTCATCTTTTCACATCTTAGCTTATATGAACTTTCTCAGAGTTGCCTTCTCTGATCAGCTTCCTCACCATTCCTGTAATAGTGCTTTCTCTCCAACACTCTTTTCTTTTAGGGATTGTATTAGTCTGCCAGGGCTAATATATGCAGTACCAGACTGGGTGTTTTGTTTTTGTTTTTGTTTTAAATTAATTAATTAATTTTGGCTGCGTTGGGTCTTCGTTGCTGCATGCAGGCTTTCTCTAGTTGCAGTGAGCAGGGGCTACTCTTCGTTGCGGTGCACGGGCTTCTCATTGCGGTGGCTTCTCTTGTTGTGGAGCACGGGCTCTAGGCACGTGGGCTTCAGTAGTTGTGGCACGTGGGCTCAGTAGTTGTGGCTCGCGGGCTTAGTTGCTCTGCGGCATGCAGGATCTTCCTGGACAAGGGGTCGAACCCGTGTCCTCTGTATTGGCAGGCAGAATCTTAACCACTGCGCCACCAGGGAAGTCCAGACTGGGTGGTTTAGATAACAGAAATTAGAGCCTACAAGTCTGAGATCAAGGTGTCAGCAGGGTTGATTTCTTCAGAGGCCTCCATCCTTGGCTTGCACGTGGCATCTTCTCCCTGTGTCCTCACATGGCCTTCCTTCTGTACAAATGTGTCCTAATCTCTTTTTATAAGAACAACAGTCGTACTGCATTAAGGCCCACCCTAATGACTTCGTTTTAACTTAATTACTTCTTTAAATACCCTAACTCCAAGTAGTCACATTCGGTAGTACTGTGGGTTAAGACTTCGACATATGAATTTGGGGGGATGCAATTCAGCACATAACAGGAATTTAATTACAATTTATAATTGTATATTTGTCTTGAGCTTATGTGTTTAATCTCTCGCTCCTGCACCACAGTACAAGCTCCACAAAATAAGGGATCATGTTTGCTGTGGATACGAACCACCAGTACAGTCCCTAGCACAAGCCCATGCAGGGGCTGATTTCCAATGATGCTGGAGAATCTTGCATGGGACCCTGGCAGGGCAAGTTATTGCTGAGAGCTGCTGCAAGTTGTAATATTAATTTTATAGTCTTTTTCTTAAAGACAGGACCCAATATCAGAGAAGCTTTAGAACTAACTCTAGGCCTGTTATAGTTATTTAGTAAATGTTTCTTGAATGAATGGATTATTGAACAAAATGAATGAATGAATGGATTATTGAACAAAACTTGATGTGACTGCTAACTTATAAAGAGGCAGTTAATCTAAACTCGAATGCATTTTTCCACAGAGACGATGTTATAAGGTGTCCAGATCAGGAAAGCTTCTTTAAGGTAGAGAAAATTATGTAAAATGTTTATCTAAGAAAAGAGTAATATTTGTATGCATCTGCTTATGTTTAAAGATAATAGAAGAATAAACAATTTTTAAATGTTTTAAGGTTATCTATAAAGGAGAGAAGGGAATAGAGTATAGGGAATGGGAAAAACTAAATTTCTTCAAATACACTTATTTTTTAGATTTGAATTTGAAGCCGTGTAAATAGTTTACATAATTATAAAATTAAATTCAATTTTAAAAGCAATTCCTAAAAAATTTTAAAATGGAACACATGATGAAAAGGAGAACAGTGCTCACTTGACCCATTGTACCTGTAAACTATTCACTTCCAGCTCCACAGTACTTATATGTGTTTATGATTTTGTTCCTGTGGGAACCCTCTTTTAAAGTATTTCCTAGGTCCTCCTCAGTTTGCCATCTGCCACCCATTGCTTGGGGTGGAGATGCTCCCCAGAACTTATCCTATGTGGGTCACAGCAGGAGGGAGATTCAGGAGGTTGGCTCTTTTTGGTACTAATAATCTTCGAGTGGATTTTTCCCACCAATAACAGAACCTGCCTGATAAGCTGGGTCATTTTGAAGTAAAGGTTGGTAGAGTTCCAGGTTTCTCCCAAATCGATTCACCAAGTGATGGAGCAAAGCCATTTCTAAGCTCTGTAGATCAAGATCCAAAAATGGATAGTTTCCTCTTCCTGCTTTTCAGGTTGTCTTTCTCAAAGTGTGGTCTATGGACCACCTGCATGCAGATTACAAGGCCCAGTCCAGATCAACTAATCAGACTCTTTGGGAACATGGTCCAGATATGTGCATTTTGGTAAGATTCCTATGTGGTTCTTATGCGCATTACATTTTAGAAGCTCCATCTTAATTCACCTCTCCCTTGATCCAAGGCATCATACTCTTCCTGTGCATCCTATGTGTAGTTTACCCTTCTTTATAGAACTTTCTCACTTCTACCCTAAGGCATTTTCTCTCAATTACCTTATTTGTGGCCTATACTATCCCACTCTTTCCCATGGATGTAGGCTTAGTGTGTTCTGGCATTCATCCTTTTAGAATCTCCTTTCCTTTCTTTTTTTATCTAAGGCCCATGGTAGACACCCCAAAAATCTTACCTATAATTAACATTAGTTTTTCTTATTTTGCCAAATAATGTGTATAAATGGAGTTGACTTCCAATTGTGAGATTCTTGATCAGAGTAGAGAAGTAGGGCAAAGTGATAAAATCTCAGTCTTCCACTCAATTCTTCTGTTGCTTCTCCTTTGCACTGTGTCACCTCTGCCTCTTCCTCCCTCTCTCCCTTTTCTCTCTCCTTCCTCTCTCTCTCTCCTTGCCTCTGTCCCACCCTCACACTAAATACTTATTGAGCTCACTCTTTGAATCAGTCACAAACGTCAACCTTCTCCTATAGCCCGAGAGCAAAGACAACTCAAAGGGAGCAGACCCAAATCCGTACTGTTCACTGTTGTATCTCGGAATCAAGTCAGGTGTGCTCCACGTAATGAGGGGCTTCAGAAAATTGTACAGCCAACCACCATCCCCTTTAGGATCAATACCTTTTCTTCCTGCCGTGGTAGAACTCTGCATTTAACATGTTCCGTTCATGTTTTGTACGATGACTAGAACTCTGCTGTGCCAGTAACAGCATGTCTGAACAAAAGAAATCTTTAGGAGTGTGTGCTTTGGGGTCTAATATTAGCCAAATCTGGTCACTAGGCTAGGAGTCCCTTACCTGAATTTGATTTATTTAGAGGTCGTTGAACTTCTTGAAATCGTATGCAAAATATTGGTGCATGTGCACATTTCTTTGAAAAAGGTCATATCTTTCACAAGATTCTCAACGGCATCCCTGACTCAGACAAGTTAAGTAGAGCATGAGGTTCACTGGAATCCCATCCACTCACTGTCCATCGTGCTTATGCCCAGGATCCCCTCATTTCCTCAGTCTCTTCAGAATTATCTTCAGTCCTCCAGTCTCCTCAGCACAATTTGTTTGTCTTGATGCCTTTTTTCCTCTTAAAGACTAGATTAAAAAAAATCTTCTGTTTCGGGGGCAGAGATAAATTAGGAGCTTGGGATTAACATATACACACTACTATATATAAAATAGGTAAACAACAAGGACCTACTGTATAGCACAGGGAGCTATACTCAATAGCTTGTAATAACCTATAATGGAAAAGAATCTGAAAAAGAATATAGCACTCTGCTGTACACTTGAAACTAACACAACGTTTTAAATTAACTATATTTCAATTAAAAAAAAAATCTTTTAACCCGATAGCCAGTCTCAAAACCCTGTACTGTTGCCTTATTTTTAGGTAATTCCAGTAGTTGAATGATTCCAGTTCTTCCCAGAACATTCTTATTCTGATTCATTTAGATTTTCCTGAGGTTTTGATTTGCAGTAAATCTCGCCTGTTTTACTTAGATTGCAACCTGTAGGACAGAGGCTAGAATTTCTTCAAAATGCTTTGCCATGCCAAATATTATATAACCACAAGATATATTCTTATAACAAGAACCATTCATCTATGGGTTATAGCACTCACTGCAATTCAACATCATTCAGAGATATTTGATTTTAGCTTGTGTGCAGTGGCGATAAACAAAAATTTCTTTTGGAGGCGTTGACCTTTAATGTCTCTGTTCATGGTCGTTATCCTTTTACCACAAGCTTATCTGCCTTCTGCAAAATAAATTGTATTTAAGATCTCTCCAGTGTCACCTTGCAATGTAAAATGGATTTATTTCAGACCGAGTTTATACCCTAGTGACTTTCAGAAAATAATTACCTCCACTCTGGCTAGCATCCCAGGAATACTGGCATTCCATAATGACACTATTATAAGTGACCCAGCTACAGCTGTTCCAGGTACCCCCTCCATGAGTCTCATTATGCATTCTTCCCTAGAAATGATCATGAACTATACATCTATAAACTTTTTCCTGGATCACCAAAGGACCCAGTGGAGTTACCCTTGGACAATACTATTCATTTTCTTCACAGTAGAGTTAAGATAATGTATAGCTGGGTTCATATTTTGTAGATGGTCTAAAGAATTCCTACTATGGGCTTCCCTGGTGGTGCAGTGGTTGGGAGTCCGCCTGCCGATGCAGGGGACACGGGGTCGTGCCCTGGTCCGGGAGGGTCCCACGTGCCATGGAGCGGCTGGGCCCGTGAGCCATGGCCGCTGAGCCTGCGCTTCTGGAGCCTGTGCTCTGCAACGGGAGAGGCCACAACAGTGAGAGGCCTGCGTACTGCAAAAAAAAAAAAAAAAAAAAAAAGAATTCCTACTATGTGTATTCTCAAACTTCAGTGTGCATTAGAATTACCTGGATGACTTGCTAAAGCACTAATTACTGGGACCCACATCCAGAGTTTTCAAGTCAGTGGGAATGGAGATCAGTCTGAGAATTTGCATTTCCAACAAATTCCTAGATGAGGGTGATATTATTGGGTGTGTGCGGAACATCACTTTGAGCAGCCCTAATGGTGCAAGACATAATTCTTACCTGTACTGGTCAGGACAGGGCTAACTCATACCTCAAGGAGCTTGTAGTCTCGTAGGGAAGATATTTATGTAAATGACATACTGCTGTGTCCTTAGGGGCTAACAGATAGAGTAAGTGGACAAGAGGAAAAGCAGATTTAACTTTCAGCTTATGAGATCAAAGAAGCCTTTGTGGAGGAGGTGGCAAGTGACTGAGCCTTGACTGATGGGTAGAATTTAGAAATGCAAGACAGCAGGATGGAATGGAGAAATACATTCCATTTGAAATATATTGCATTAAAAACTGTAAAAAAAAAAATCCCCATTTTTTTTTTGATATTTACGAGACAATTCAAAATTTGAAATTGTTAAAATTTTCAATTGTCTCATAAATGTCAAAATTGGGTTTTTAAAACAGATTTTTAATGCAATATGCTAATCAATTAATGTTAATGTTTTTAGTGTTCTAATGGTGTTGTGGTTATGTCAAAATGAGTCCCTAACTTTTAGAAAGGCATACTGAGATATTTGTGGGTGATATGACGTGCTGTCTGGGAAAGTGGATGGGGTCTGGATAGAGCAGTGTTGGCCAGTGGTTGACAGTAGCTGGGGCCTTGTGACGAGTACATGAGAGATTCATTATACTATTTTATTCACTTTTGTGTATGTTAGAAATTCTTCGTAATAAAATTTTTCAAAAACAGAAACTATATGAGCAAAATTAAACTAAAGAAGTGCAGGGCTCATTGTTTATTTCTATCAGAATATAAAGTAAACAATTGAACAATAAGGGTAAAATGGTAACTTGAGACCAAGTCAATCAATGATTTGACTTGAATGCCACTAAGGAGTATGGACTATATTTTTAAGATAATGAAGGAACACTGAAAGTGTTTTGAACAGGGAAATAATATGAAAAAAGTGCACTTTGAGAATATTATTGTGGCAATGGTAGGCAAAACTGATTGGGAGGACAAGAGTCTGAAGGTAAGGACCAAGTAGTAAGCGCCTGAATAGAGATCTAGAGAATAGAAAAAAGGGAAGGTGGGGGTGGTGGAATATAGGTGAATCTGTAGGTGTTGGCAACCAGTTAACTGTAAAGAAGTCATGGAAGATACCAAGATTCTGAGCGGGAAGACTGGGAGAACTCCAGTGCCATTAAAAGAAAGGGAATATTGGGGGCTTCCCTGGTGGTGCAGTGGTTAAGAATCCACCGGCCAATGCAGGGGTCACGGGTTCAACCCCTGGTCCAGGAAGATCCCACATGCTGCGGAGCAACTAAGCCCGTGAGCCACAACTACTGAGCCTGTGAGCCACAGCTACTGAAGCCCAAGTGTCTGGAGCCCGTGCTCTGCAACAAGAGAAGCCACTGCAATGAGAAGCCCATGCACCGCAACCAAGAGTAGCCCCCGCTCGCCGCAACTAGAGAAAGCTCGCGCACAGCAACGAATAACCAACGCAGCCAAAAATAAAATAAATAAAAATTTTAAAAAGGGCATATTTACCAAGAAAATGATAAAGTTTGTTTTTGAAATGTTACTAGTGAGGAATCTTTGTGATATGACCAGAAGATAGCTAGAAATATGTGACTGGAATGCAGAAAAGTGGGCAAAACAAGCTGAATCTGAGAGACAACTATATGAGATGGGATGAGATTGCCCTGGGAAATAAGTTGGTGGGAAAAGAGGGTCAAGGACTTTGGGAAGCATCTAAATTTAGGGATTAGGGAAGAGAAGAGGAACCAGAGAAGGGACTAGTAGAGAGGTAGAAGGTATGAAACTTCACATTCGTGTAGGTACTTTAGTTTAGGGGCATCAACTATTCTGCTCATAACAATTAGACCGAAATTAAATTACGAGAAATAAAAACTGAATATTCTTTGTACACCCATGTTCATAGCAGCATTATTCTAAATAACCAAAAGGTGGAAACAACCCAAATGTCCATAAATGGATGAATGGAGAAACAAAATGTATATGCATATATATTAGTCAGGGTGCTACAGAGAAACAGAACCAAGAGGATGTGTATACATGTGTAATAAGGAATTTGCTTCTGTGAGGATCTTTTGGATGTTTCTGCCCACTCGTAGTAGAAGTCAACCTAACAAAAATAGTCCACTAAAGAGGGCAAAAAAATGTCAGGTACAGGATGTTCACCTTAGTCTAGGAGACGTAGTTGCAGCCTGTGTCAGTCTTGATTATCTCAAAGCCTTGCTAATGAGCAGTTTTTCCATTTTGCTCACAGATCAGTCATGCGTGTCCAGATTCCATCAAAAATACGTTAGAGAGATGGTGCAAGCATTATTCTAACCTGAAGAAATAATTTATTATCTTGAACTAGTAATGGCCTAAAGAAATTGCTGAAAATGTTTTCTGATTATTGTTAAAAATTTAGTATTCATTATGCTGAAACTAAAATTGTATTTGTGAGACACTGGCAAATTATTAAATGGATAATGCTAAATAGCCACACCTAACTGATTAATTAATTCAACTTGGATTGGGGTGGAAGGGTTGCATTCTGTATTTATCCAGACATAGCAGAATGCATGTTTCCTTAAAAGAAGAATTGTACAAGTAGTGTGGTTGTCTTGTTTTGGGAGCTACATGCATCGCCTTAGCTAAAGTTAGTAATGAATTGCAACAATTTCTCTATTTCTTTGCTAACTTAGATTTTGTTCTATTTAAAGTCTTATTTATATGTGTTTTAATATGACAACCTATTGCATAGGAAGTAGGTAGGGTATAAATCATAAAAACAAGAAGCCATTTTGAGTACTTACCTTATAAGGACTTAGTCCAAGGTATTTGCATTTACTTTCTGTTTTAGTCTTCACACTGGGTATAGGAAGAAGATACTGCTCTTACTGTTATTATTATTATTACCCTCACTTTACAGATAAGGAAACTGAGGTTCAAGAGACCAAGTAACTTGCCCACCGTCACACTTATCAAATGATGGAGCCTGGATGTCAAACCCAGGCAGTCTTACTACAGAGTTGGAGCTGTTACCCACTGTGTAATTAATTGAAGAAGTAAATTGACTACAGGACATTAGCACTTGGTTTATATGCACAACAATATCCTCTGAAACTGAACAGATTAAAATTATAACTCATGATGCTTCTGCATCTCCACAACACCCCTCCCCCAACACACCAAACCTACTGTGAAGGCAATTTCAATTCTGCCAGCAGTATCACCGTTGCCTCAAACTTTAAATTACCTCTGACTTACTTCTCTCCTTGCACTTTTATATACAATACAGCCAGTCAGAGACAGCAGGTAGCAAGAATCTTAGTTATTAAAAGTTTTTTTTAATCTATTATTTTTTTTTATAGTATTGAACAATACTATATTAGTTTCAGGTATACAACCTAATGATGCAATATTTTTGTAGAGTATATTCCATTTAAAGGTATTTATAGGGCTTCCCTGGTGGCTCAGTGGTTAAGAATCCACCTGCCAATACAGGGGACACGGGTTCGAGCTCTGGTCCGGGAAGATCCCACATGCCGCGGAGCAACTAAGCCCGTGCCCCACAACTACTGAAGCCCACGCGCCTAGAGCCCGTGCTCTGCAACAAGAGAAGCCACCTCAATGAGAAGCCCGCGCACCGCCAACGAAGAGTAGCCCCCGCTCACTGCAACTGGAGAAAGCCCGCGTGCAGCAACGAACACCCAACGCAGCCAAAAATAAATAAATAAAACAAATTTATTTTAAAAAGGTATTATAAAATATTGGCTATATTCCCTGTGCTGTACAACACATCCTTGTTGCTTATTTATTTTATACATAGTAGTGTGTACCTCTTAGTCCCCTACCCCTATCTTGCCCCTCTCCTGGCTATTAAAAGTTTTGTGTCATTGAATTTCTACTGGGTTAGGGACTACCAGTACTAGGTACTACCTTTTAAAGTCTCTGCTTTAATTTACAGGATCAAAAACAGAGAATGAAGAAATTTTGGAATTTGTTATTATTAGAAGCCAGTAAACAGTAATATTTCAGCCACTTCCCAATGGAGAGTTATTAAATCATGAGACATTATGCAATGGTAGTTTTAGTAGTTTTATTAGTCTTATTTAAGCTACGGGTAGTATCAAAGAAGAGGCTATATACTTGGCAACAGAATACAATTAAAGTCCAATATTTATATTTGTGGCATAAACTTTTATGTGAAATGGATGAAGGGTCCGTCAGGCCAGTCCTGCAGGAACTATTGATACTTTTCCCAAGGAGAGCGGAGAGTCCAGCCGCTCTCAGAAAGAACTACCTATCCCAGAATGCCCTTTTCTCCATCTTTCCCGCGAGAATCCCGGAGGGCTAGCTCAACCAATCCCTTCATGAAGAGCCTATATTATCAGCCAACCAGAAAGCGAAAGGGTGCCCAAAGGCGGGAGGCGGAAGGCGCCCTAGGTTTGAAATAGGAAAGTCGGCGCGGCTGCGGCATCCGGTTCTGGAGACCCGCTGTTGGCCGGTATCGTTTCGTGTCTTTGTGGGGCAGGTGGTCGGGCTCAGACCTGCCGGAGAAGGTGGTAATTGAGCTGGGCTCCGAAACCCGCCTGTCGCGATTGGGGAAAGTGGGTTTGGAGGCGGAATGCGTGTTTTCGGGGGCGGAGTCTGAAACGCACGTCTTGTTGCCGTTTAGGCGTTTGGGCCTTGCAGGGTGGACAGCGACGAGACAGAGGGGTTTGGGGTTTCACCAAGACATGTCTGTGACCTTCCTGGAAAGATCTGATGTCACTGGGAAGGTTTTAGCGTTACAGAGAACTGGTGGGTCCTGGAGTCTTACAGGACATCCTTTTACAGAGAACACTGAGGCCCAGAGAGTCGAAGTCAAGTACTAGTCCTGGACTAAGCCCACTAAACTCCCCTCCAGTCTCCGTTTTACTGGTATCTTTCCAGGTCTGGGGGTGGGGGACGGAGAGGGAGTGTAGCTGTGTGGGATCTTATTCTATGATAGGGGCCCTGTCATTTGGGGCCTGACAATCCAGGCTGGAATCAGAAAGGTAAGAGTTGGAAGGGGCCCTAAAAGTCACCAATTTTACTTGTGAAAAAAGGAGGCAGAGTCATTTCCCCAAGGTCAGAGAGTATGTAAGTGTTATGTGCGGTCACACTACTAACGAATTCCTGGGAGGTAGAGTGTCCTGATTTCCTGCTGCACCTTGACCGTAGTGAAGTCTAGGAGGCTTGATCTGCCCTGGAATATCTAGAGTTAAAAGTAAGTTGTTAAGAGAGTAGGGGATTAACAGATGCACATTATCCTATATAAAATAAACAACAAAGGTTTACTGTATAGCACAGAGAATTATATTCAATATGTTGTAATAAACTATAATGGAATAGAATTGAAAAAATATAGATATATATACATATATATAACTGAATCTCTTTGCTGTACACCTGAAACTAATACAATACTGTAAATCAACTGTACTGCAATAGGAAAAAAAAAAAAAAGTAAGTTGCTAACCATTTTCTAGCAAAGATCAAACTGCCAAAATATACTTGATTGGAATATGTGGCTGATATGGTTTCAATAACTTAAAAAACATAATGTGTGTCCTATTTGTTTTCTAGCATTGTCTTACAAAATGGTAGAGGACGAGCTGGCACTATTCGATAAAAGCATAAATGAATTTTGGAATAAATTCAAAAGCACTGTCAGTGACACCTCCTGTCAGATGGTGGGCCTAAGAGATACCTACAAGGATTCCATTAAAGCATTTGCAGGTACCTAAGTTTAACTTGTAACATGCTGTTTTTGTTTGTTTTTTAGTGTAATTTCAGCTGAATTGAAACTTCAACTCCCAATTTCTCTTTCAGAAAAGCTGTCTGTGAAATTAAAGGAGGAAGAACGAATGGTTGAGATGTTTCTGGAATATCAAAATCGTATGTGACAATCTGTAGAAATGGATCACAGGGTTTTTTTTTCTAAATTAAACATCTTCATGAAATCCCTCATACAAGTAAAACAATGTATTTATAGATATACAGTGTATACACATATAAAAATAATGAACATATGTGTACCCATAATGCAGCTTAATAAATGGAACATCCATGTTATACCTTCCTCTTTTCTCACCTTCTAGAACTAATCTGTCAATATTTTAATTTGGTATTGAGTTTTTGAATGTTATATAAATGGCATCATTTTGTATGTATTCTGTCCCTTTGTTCACTCAGCATTATGCTTGTGAGATTTATCTATACTGATGTGTAAATGCCTGAATTTTTTTAAAATGAGTTTCACAGACTAGGGTTTGAAAATCTGGAGTTCCCTCAGCTCTTTGGGTGTAGGGTTAATACTCTTGACAGTTTTTCTTTCCATATTTTTACTGCTGTTCTTGCCTTCTCTTTACTACGCCTCTGCAGATTGTCCAGAGTGGATCGGCTGCTTTTACTGAGTTCTCACACACAGACCACAGACATGTGGCCACAGTCCGAAATCCACTGGAGATACTAAATTTAGCTGCACCATGTTTTGAACACTATTAAATCAGAGTGCCTTTATGTGGGACACATGTGGTTAATATGCCACAGTCCCTGATTGTTTCTTCTGCTTTGCTTTGAGCACTTAGTTTACTCTTTATCTGGACCCTGAAGGCATTTGATCTTGGAAACCCTGGTAGGCTGTTATGGTAGACTTCTACCCATGTTTATTTTCTAAGCTGCCCTGAAGCTTCCATGCCCTTTTACTGCTTCTCATTCCCTCTGTAACCAGTAGCAGGAAGGAAAACCGTGTGTGTGTGTGTGTGTGTGTGTGTGTGTGTGTGTGTGTGTGTGTGTGTTAGAGTGATATTGAGTTCAGGTCCTTTAAACACTCTTGGTTTGTAGAATCCCTAGAGATTAGAAAATTAAGTTTGAAACTAAATTTTCACTACAGTTCATCTCAGTGTGCTCTGATTATCTGTAGTGTGAAGATGTGTTCTAAATAGTTTAAAATCTAAAAGCATTATCAATTATTTTTCTTTAAAAAAATCAGTTTATACTTGAACAGAAATATAATTTAAGTAAGTTTGATGAATTCGTTGAACATTTAACTGCTATTTGCCAAGCACCAAGGAGGCCACAATTTGTAAGATGTAATCTATACACTGCTCACAATTTAGTGGAAGACATAGGTGGGAAAACTACAATTAAAATACATTGTAATAGTTGCTATAATGATGGGATGGGAATTTAGTGACATAGAATCTGGAGAGCTTGAATTTTCCAGTGAGGATTACAAAATATTTAACAGCTAACCCTTACCTTATACACCACATGCCAGGCCCTATACTGAGCCCTATAGTGATTCACTGAATCCTCACAACAACCCTTGGAGGTATATTTATTGTTTTTAATCCTACCTTATGGATGAGGAAATAGGCACAGAGAGGTTAAGTAAGTTGCTCAAGGTCAGACAGCTGGTAATCAACAGAAACATGATTTGAATGTGCACAGTATGTCACACTGCCCCGGAGAAGGTCACATAGAAGGGGGATGGGGAAGTTCATCGGAGTCAGTGCCCCTATTCTAGAGGAGGGAAGAGCATATGGAATGTGGTGGAAACATGAGAGCTTGTTGAGTTGTGGGATGGCGAGAGTACAGTGTGAATGGGGAGTGGCAGAGAAGTGGCTGGTCAGATGTTGAAGTACATTATGTGTTGGGCAGAGGAGATTTATTTTGCAGATGAAGAAATTAAAAGCTCACTGAGGTTAGGAAACTTGCCTAAGGTCATATGTTTTGTAGACAGAGGGTCTAGGATTGCAGCTGAAATGTCTGCTCTTTCCAGTGTACCATCTCACCTTTCCACATAGAAGGGGAAGTGTAAGGGCGGGTTCCCATGGTGAGTAGTGAAAGTTTGAAATATTGGCCCTGGCGAATAAAAGAGCTGACTATAAACATATAAAATAATGGTCATGCAATACTGAGGGCCCTTACATTTGTATTGGCACAAATCCACACGATTGTTCAAATGTTAGAATAAAAACACTCACATATATGGTATTTATGTACCACTTAATAGTTTAAAGCTTTTCACATTATCATTGGATACCCTAACCCTGTAGGGAAAGTAAATGGGCAGCCATTATTATTCTCGTTTTACAGATGAGGAAAAGAGGCCCCGAAGTTGTGATTTGATCAAGGTCCTTGGGTAACAGAAGCCAGATGGGAACCGAGAACTTTTGACTTTAAAACTGTATCTCTTTTGGGCTTCCCTGGTGGCGCAGTGCTTGAGAGTCCGCCTGCCGATGCAGGAGACGCGGGTTCGTGCCCCGTTTCGGGAAGATCCCACATGCCGCGGAGCGGCTGGGCCCGTGAGCCATGGCCGCTGGGCCTGCGCGTCCGGAGCCTGTGCTCCGCAAATGGGAGAGGCCACGACAGTGAGAGGCCCGCATAACGCAAGAAAAAAAAAAAAAAAAAAAAAAACTGTATCTCTTTTGCAGTACCGTTCTACTTAATTATCCTTAAAAAGTAGCATTTTTCTTTCTGGTAATTCTGATAAGATGTTTATTTTTAAATTACACCTGATATAATGTGATCATGTCCAAATTCTTGGAAAATACAGAAAAATAAAAAAATATCTGTAATGTTGAGAACCACACTTAACAGAAGACTTTATAGTTTTTATTTTTCATATGCTATCTAGGTTTTTTTAAGATAATTGTGTTCATGGTATCTATATAACTTTGTATCATTTTTTTTCTTTTATCTACTATGGCAGGGTTTTCCCACATTACTGAATTCTTTGAAAATATATTACACATTATTGATATACTGTGTTTAATAATTTACTTATTAGTCATATAAAATGTTTTCAGTTTTTCAACATTATAAATAACACTGAAAATAATTTTTTGTATATGAATACTTGCACACATCTTGTTTTCTTAGAGGAACTTTGTAAAAATGAAATTACTGGATCAATGAATGAATGAATATCCTTAAGACTTTTATTTTGCAATGTCAAAAATATTTTCCAAAAAAAAAAAATTTTCCACATGGACTCTAGTATTTTTCATTCTTCTCAACACTAGCTATTATTTTTGTAAACATTGTTATAATAAATGAAAATTAGTGTGCTTTGTTTGCACTTCTATGATTACTGAGGTTAAATCATCTTTTGTATTTGATAACCATCTCCATTCTGTGTTTCCTCTGTTCATTCCTTTGCTGGTCTTTTCCTTAGGAATTTATATTTGTGTCTTCTTTAGATTAAGAATAATTACCTTTGTTGGGAGAGGATAGTTTAATGGTCAAAATCATGACCTTTGAAGTTAAGACCTGAGTTTGGATCCAGGTCTTACTGTTCATTGGATTCTAGCAAGTAAAGCTGTGAGCAAGTTATTGAACTGCTGAGTCTTTTCCTTTTTTTTTTTTTTTTTTAAT
This sequence comes from Lipotes vexillifer, assembly GCF_000442215.2. NCBI lineage: Eukaryota > Metazoa > Chordata > Mammalia > Artiodactyla > Lipotidae > Lipotes > Lipotes vexillifer. The sequence continues at coordinate 1,385,149 of NW_006779481.1, read as the reverse complement.
CAAAGTTATAGTTGGTTTACAATGTGTTAGTTTCGTGTGTACAGCAAAGCGATTCAGTTATATATATGTATGTATCCTTTTTCGGATTCTTTTCCCTCATAGGTTATTACAAAATATTGAGTAGAGTTCCCTGTGCTATACAGTAGGTCCTTGTTGGTTATCTATTTTATATATAGTATTTTCTTTTTCTTTTAAAAAAGAGTAAGGGGCTTCCCTGGTGGCGCAGTGGTTGAGAGTCCGCCTGCCGATGCAGGGGACATGGGTTCGTGCCCAGGTCTGGGAGGATCCCACATGCCGTGGAGCGGCTGGGCCCGTGAGCCATGGCCGCTGAGCCTGCGCGTCCGGAGCCTGTGCTCCGCAACGGGAGAGGCCACAACAGTGAGAGGCCCGCATAACGCAAAAAAAAAAAAGAGTAAGATGTACATGATAATTGTATTACCGTGAAAGTTAAGTAAATTTATATAAGAACACAGTATCTAGCATGTAGTAGAGTTTTTATGCTTATTTGAATCAAATATGAGTTTATTTGTCTGCTTGCCTGCCTTTCTCTTTGATTTCTTTTTGCCTTTGAGTAAAACAATCTTTCCCCATATAGTTAATTTTATATTCACAGGTACTACCTTTTAGGTTTCATAAGATTTCATTTTACATTTAAATATTTAATAAATTTGTTTGGGGAACAATCTACTTCTTGACTTACGATATTTATCATATTAATTTGCTAAGTGTACCAACATTTGTTTTCGAATTTTTTTTTGTTTTAACTGAGCTGTAGGTCTGTTCTTCCTCCCTACCTCCCTCTCTTCCTCTCTCGTTTCTTCTTTTTGTATATTCCAGAATTATTTATATAACATTAAAATTAGCTATTTCTTCAAAGCATCTGCAAAGCCATCTTCTAGATTTTGGTTGCTTTTGGTGGTAGGTTTTATTCATGTATTTATTTGGAGGGGAGAGCTGCAAAGGTCATGATCTTCTGATTTTGTATTTCGTGGTTTAATTTAGTATTCTCTCTTTTTTTTTTTTTTTTTTTTTTTGCGGTACTCGGGCCTCTCACTGTTGTGGCCTCTCCCGTTGCAGAGCACAGGCTCTGGACGCGCAGGCTCAGCGGCCATGGCTCGCGGGCCCAGCTGCTCCGCGGCATGTGGGATCTTCCCAGACCGGGGCACGAACCCGTGTCCCCTGCATCGGCAGGCGGACTCTCAACCACTGCGCCACCAGGGAAGTCCTAGTATTCTCATTTTAATAAGCATTTTTGTCTCTTCATTTTTGCTTTCAAAGACAAACAGGAAAGACTAGATAAGGATTTTTGTTGTTCTTTTACAAGTTTTACAATCATCGGGAAACGCTTATCAATTAAAACATTCTTTATTAATTTTATGAAAGTCAGTATTTTGCTCTTATCTTAGATACATGTTGACAAGCAAAGCATATAGATTCTAGCTAATACTTTGTGCTTCTTTCAGAGATCTGCAGGCAGAATAAGCTCATTCAAGAAAAGAAAGAGAATTTGTTGAAGTTGATTGCTGAAGTAACAGACAAAAAGCAGGAATTGGACGTACTGACCGCAAATATCCAGGATCTTAAGGAAGAATATGCTAGGAAGAGGGAAAGTAAGTTTCCAGTTGTACATGTATTTAAAACAACCTAAATTTCAAAGTGGTGATGGTTCACAGTGTGGACATCTTGCCTTCTCCCCAGCTCACCACTGTCTATTCAATACGAACTAGAACTCGATCAACTTCTAAGATTTCATTTTTGTCACTATTCTTTCTTTATAAATTTGGTTGTATTTAGGTGGCTAACATACATCAGGGTCACAGCCAGCCACTCACCTCTCTCTGCAAGGTGTCTGTGAAGTTTGCTAAGTGCATTTCATTTGCCTTCTTTTGCTTAAAGATCCTTTTGATTTCTAATAGAACCAGAGAATAATGAAATTGATACGGGAGTTTAATTAAGCAAAGTGGGAGGCAGTTTCACTAAATAAGATTTGCCTGGGAGAAACCATAGTGTAATTTATGCAACAAATTTATTGATCATACATTCTCTGTCAGGAACTATTAAGCATGCTTTTCACACTGCAAAGCCTCTTTGTCTAAGACGTTCACATTTTTTAAAAAGGGTGCTTCTTTTGGATAGGAGCCTTATATGCCCACAAATGAAATAATCAATTCTAAAATCTCTTGAAAATAGCAAAGTTTGTTTTGTGACTGCTTTTCCTTATAGAGTTTGTGTACCAGTCAACATTATTTTTCTCATCTGCTAAGTATTACTTAGGGAATATTGCACTAAATTAAAAAAAAAATTCTAAACTAGCGTGAAATAAGGCTGACTTCTTGTGAGAAGTAGTTATGTTTAAAGAATAGAATATTTTCCTAGTGAAGCAATTGATATATCTTTAGCTAACCAGGAAAAGCAAAATAGTGTACAAGAAGTCTTTCTATTTCTGTGCTAGTCATGCAAGCCCTTGGCCTATTCATTCATGCTACTTCATAATAAAATAGGACAAAACTTATGCCTCATACTACCTGTATGTATTTTCTCATGCAGTTTTTCCTTCCAGCTTGAATGAACAGAAGCCCCTTTTTGCAAACTGGTAGAGATAGAAACTGTAACAAATGTAAATGTAAGCTGATTCATTTGCCTGCCATCATTTTTATAGTTGTTTTTAAGTTTGTTTTAATGAATTAACATTAATTGAATGTTGTTTAAAATATTCGATACTCCGTGTCTGTGTTTTTAATCATAGCTATTTCCACTGCTAACAAAGCTAATGAAGAGAGGTTGAAAAGGCTACAGAAGTCTGCAGACCTGTACACAGATCGACTTGGACTAGAAATTCGAAAAATTTATGGTAAGTATATTAATGTAAGTAAAACATAGGATATTAGAAAAGTCTGTCTTAAGTAGAAAAGAATTTAAAAAAATATTTTCAAGTAAAATAATGGCCACATTATTAACTTTTTAGATAGCAGGAAAAAATTACAAAATTTTTATCACCCTAATGTAATTACTGATCCTTGGTTGTTTATCATACAGTATTTTAATAAATGTATTTTAGGCATGGTTGCCAACATGCAAATAATTTTTGTTCCTTGTTCTTATTAGCATTGTATGATTAGTATTTCTCTAATTGCTATAGCCTTCATAATGGTAATTTTAAAATGGTGGTGTAATAATTCATTCCATAAGTGTAGCATAACTTATTCAATCTTTTATCTATTGTTTAACCCATATTACTCTAAGTTAATGTTTGGGTTTTACATTTTTCAGTTTTAGAAGTACTATAGTGAACATAGGTAGACTTCTCCATTTTTCTGACACAATTTCCATGGAATTCCCAGAGATGAATTACTGAGTTAAAGCATATGAATATTTTTGTGGCCATTATGTAAATATGTGCCAATTTACAGAAATATTTATCGTGTTGGGAGTTCCCAAGATTACATTCAGTTTTGGCGATTCACTGGAAAGGGTACAGGACTCAGCAGGGCTCCGATTTCTTGCGGTGAAAGGATACAAAACAAAATCAGCCCAAAGAAAAAAGGCACATGGGGCAAAATCTAGAGAAAACGAGCTTTTCAGACACAAGTTTTTAAGAGTCCTAACCCAGTGGAGTCACACAGGATGTACTTAATCCCTTCAGCATCGAATTGTGACAGTACATGAGAAGTGTTGTCTACCGGGGAAGCTCATTAGAGACTCTGGAAGCTTGTGCCTGGTTTTCTGTGGACTTCACCCCAGGTATCTTTTCCTGTTGCTGATTTTGCTGTATCGTTTCACTGTAATCATAGCACTGAGTATAAACATATGATGAGCCCTATGAGTCCTCCTAGTGAATTTTCAAACCTGTGGTGGTCTTGGGGGTCTCTGACACACCAGGCAAGGACCAGCCTTGCAAGCAGGCCTTTTCTGGGGATAGCAGTCTCAGGCCTGCTATGTTAACTCTTCTGTGCAATCTGTCTACAATGTAAAGAGTACCCATTGCATTGTATTTGTGCCAGAATTGTAGTTTTTTTTAAAGCTTTTTGGTTTTATTTTGTTTTTTAGCAGTTGACTAGATATAATAGAAACTATTTTTTAAATGCATTTCTTTAATTATTAATGAAAATGTGACCATTTTTTCCCATTGTTTACTAATTACACTTCTTTCTGAGATTAATTGGGCCCTTTATTCATATATCTATTTGCCTTGGTTTTTGTTTTTCTTCCTATCTGTCAGAATGCGTTTTTAATACAAAATATTAACCTTTGCTTAGAGGAGAACATAAGGTCCAGCTCTGAACTTTTGGTCCATTGGTCTCTAAGTTTATATTCACTGTTATCCTGAGGTGCTTTTTTGTGTTTTGTTTCAAAACCAGTTTTAAAGCTTTAAAATTATTTTTATATTTAAAGTAGAAGTTTCTCGTAGTCCTCAAAATCAGGAAATAATGTTTTAAAGAAGAGACAACACAAATTAAACTCTTCATTTTGCCTAACTGAATATCTTATGAAATCTTTTCTCTGGCATGCATACCTCCCATTACTGTTAACAGTTTAAAAAATCTGGTATACTGACATAATTACTTCATTTTGAATTTAAATGCAAGACAAATTTTTTTCAGTGTTTCTGAAGATTTCTTTTTATAATTAAAAGCATTTTTTATGCTGTAGAGTAAAACTGAAATGCATGTGAATTTCTACTTTGTGGCTGCCATTTTGAATTTCTACTGAGTATTTACTCCTTAGTAAGCATTTGGAGGTCTTTTGAAAAATAGGCTTTAAGTCCAGATAACTGTAGAAAAAGTCAAATTAAATTTATTGTCAAATTATTAAATGACAGTAAAAATTTTTTATTGCGGTCAAATATATATAACAGAATTTGCCATTTTAACTCTATTTTATTGTAAAATTCAGTGGCATTAATTACATTCACAGTGTTGTACAATCATTACCACCATCTGTTTCCAGAATTTTTCATCATCACAAACAGAAACTCTGTACCCATCAAATAATTCCCATTCCTCTCTCCCCTCAGCCCCTCATAACGTCTAATTTACTTTCTGTCTCTACAAATTTGCCTATTCTAGGTATTTCATATAAGTGGAATCATATAATATTTGTCCTTCTGTGTCTGGCTTATTTCACTAAGCATAATGTTTTCAAGGTTCATCTATGTTGTAGCAAGTATCAAAACATCATTCCTTTTTATGGGTGAATAATATCGTGTATATATACGCCATGTTTTGCTTATGTGTTCATCTGTTGGTGGACACCAGATTACTCTCATCTTTTGGCTGCTGTGAGTAATGCTGCTGTGAACATTGCATGCAGTTATCTGTTTGAGTCTCTATTTTCAGTTCTTTTGAGTATATACCGCAGAATGGAATTGCTGTGTCTTGTAATTCTTTGTTTAAATTTTTTGAGGAACTGCCAAAGTATTTTCTACAGCACTTGCACCATTTTACATTCCCACCAGCAATGTACAAGGGCTCCAATTTCTCCTCATCTTTGCCCACATTGTTATTTATTTATTTTATTATAGTCATCCTAGTAGGTGTGAAATGGTATCTCATTGTAGTTTTGGTTTATATTTTCTCAGTGATTAGTGGTAAGGAGTATCTTTTCATGTGCTTATTGGCCATTTGTATATATTCTATGGAGAAATACCTATTCAAGTCCTTTTGTCCATTTTTGAATTGGGTTTTTCTTTTTGTTGTTCAGTTGTAGGAGTTTTTTTCATATATCTTGTATGTTAAACCCATATCAGATCTATGATTTGCAGATATTTTCTCTCATTCCATGGGTTGTATTTTCACTCTCTTGATAGTGTCCTTTTAAGGTCAGAGTTTTTAATTTTTTAATTTTGATGAAGTCCAATTTATCTATTTTTGTTGTTGTTGTTGCTTGTGCTTTTGGTCATATTGAAACTACAGTGCATGTCAAAGCTTATTTGGAACCGGTACGTTTGGAGACATTGGTTAAGTGAATATATGTACTTAGCAATGTAGATATTGATCAGAGATGGAGGTAAGAAAGCTCATCTCCATTGAGAGCTTTGGCACAATAAAATAATTCTCATACTAAATAATTTAATCCCTTTTTTCAGGTGATAAGTTGCAGTTTATATTCACTAATATTGACCCTAAGCATCCTGAGAGCCCCTTTATGTTTTCCCTGAGCCTAAATGAAGCGAGGGACTATGAAGGTATGTACTCCTGTCTCTTAACTGGTACTTAAGATTGGCATCCCAGAATGTTATTTGACTTAGAATATACAGTAATGTGAAGGCAAGTAATATTCCCACAAGCTGTTGCTTTTTTTCCAGTCTTGCTTCTTGGGATATTGTCTTCTAAAGGCAATGAGTATAGTTTTGTTATAGATATTATCCAGGGGCCTTAATAAGTAACTTTTCTTCAGGATGACACAGTGCCACCGTGGCTAAAAGACTTAAAAGACCAAAGATCACTGCATTTCATATGCAAGTATGAATTATCCTCTTAGAGAATTTAAAACAAAGCTAAAGCTATAAAGGTTATGACTGCCTAAATGTGGATATTGTAAGTTATCTAAGTAGGTGGTTTTAAAATTGAAGGTAAAGTCAGAATGTGATCATTTAACACCCCCGCTCCCCCCAAGATATCCTATCCTGAAAATCCCGAATGTTGATAATTTAGCTTAGTTACTGATTCTGCAGCAGGCCAGAAGGGCTTTGATGCATGGGAAATATATATGTTTGGCAATAGTGTGAACAAGAAGAGAATGGAAATATATTTATCTCTTTTTATTATTCTAAGGCCCCCTTTAAAGTAGTCCTTAACTTACTGGAATTCAGAAAAAGTTCTTAGCTCTTTATACCTATGTTCTCATCCTAAAGCGTTTATAGCAGATAGACGCTCAGATAAACTGCTGAGTTGGCTCCCTGATGTGCTCTAGTGACTCAATTCCTATTCTAATGAAATTTATATTTTAGGAATCTAGTTCAGGTACAAGTGTTGGATTTTTTTACTCTATAGGTAAATATCTTCTAATCTGATAATGGGTGCTAAATTTTAAAAAGCAAACCCCCAAACCTCCTACCTAGCTTCTCAGTTTTCACCAACTCGGATAGCCTCTATTGCTAGGTAGTGTCACAGTATTTGATAATGTATTAAAATAGAATCTACAGTATCAATTTTGAACCAAGCACTCTTTGCTATTCTTTCTCTGCTTTGGTCATGGGCCTTGTTTCCTAAGCAGTCTCTACCAAAGAGCTGGAAATCTGATATGGTTGCATTTCTTCTCCTTGGACAAAGGACAAGATTGACGGTAGAGAAAGTTAGATCATTCCTTTCCTTTGACCACCTTTACTGGAGACTTGCTCCCAGTGTGTACCAGCTGGTGCGACTGCATTCGAGGGTCATATTGTTCTTTGTCTTTTGAGTCTCATTTGATTACTAGGCCATGTAAATACCACTTTGGGAATAGCAACCACATTTTCTAATGACCCCCATTTCACTTGTAAAACTTCAGATATTTCTTTCCACAGCTGTAAGTTATTAAGGGTTGCCATTGAAAGTTGTTCTTTTTCTGATCCAGTGACCAGAAATTAGAATTGAGGCCAAATTTTGCAGAGAAAACTGACAACAGTTCAAAAAAAGAACTGTTAAAATATTTTAAATAGTTAAAACAAAATGTATGGGAAATGGCATGCAGTTCTGTATCTCTAAGCTCTTCAGTCCCTTGATTACCTTCTGTTTAAATTTAAAGCAAGATTATATTACTTAACATTTGAATATTTAGAGATTAAACAAAGGAAAGGTCTAAAAGACAGGATACGAAAATCAAGTAAGTGTATCTATCATTCTATGCTGAAAGCATTTCAATAAAATGGAATTGAAATGACTTGAATCAGATGAGAGCATCTAAGTTAGAAATATTTCTCTTCTATTAAAAACCTCATTCAAATTTCCTTTTTTTTCCCCCCCTTCTAGTGTCAGATAGTGCTCCTCATCTTGAGTGCCTAGCAGAATTTCAAGAAAATGTAAGGAAGTCCAACAATTTTTCGGCTTTTCTTGCCAATGTTCGGAAAGCTTTTACTGCTATTGTTTATAATTAATGTATAAATAGTATATAAAAACCGTTGTCCCTATTGTGTTTCTCTTTTTAAAAAAGGTCTCATTATTCGCTGTTTGTCTGTAATCCGTTTGTATTTTTGTAACATTTCTGTGTGCTATTTCTGTAAATTATTTAAATTAAAATCTTAGGAAAGAAGATTTATAAAGTCAAGCTTTTGGAGGTCATGGACCAGTAATAGTAAAAAATGAGGGGGTGTAGGCCCAACCTAAGGTTTGCAATTTTTAAAATGTACTTCACAAAATATTATTATCCTAATATTATAAAGGGAAGAATATTTTTATCTTAAACCAAGTGGGATCTACAGTTTAAAAAGGACAAATCTTTACATCAGAAGAAGATTGGCAGTATTCTAAAATGTCTTTTAAAAAAGAATCTAATTTTGAAAATCCAAATATAGAAAATTTACAACCAATTTTCATCTTATAATATTTATACTGGTTAGTTGTGATCTGGATATAAATTTGCCATCTCTGGAGTCTATTCAATATGAACTAGAACTCGATCAACTTCTTCTAAGATTTCATTTTTGTCACCATTCTTTCTTTATAAATTTGGTTGTATTTAGGTCTGCTGGCGTTAGTGGAAGCCACGTACTACACCTCTCAGGATATCTTGGGCACACCTAAAAGCCATGGAACAGTGGCCTTTGTGCTTCCAGCTACTGCTGTCTTCTCTTTGCAGTCTGGGGGAAATGTTTAGACCAGTTGTCTAGTTAGGCTTGGAGGGAGTTTCAGAGCACTCTCCCTCAGTGGCCTCTCATGCCTAGGAAACCCAGGTCTGGAGGTAGATTAACCTCGACAACTGAGCTAAGAGTAGGGATGTTGTAGTTCTCTAAATGGAAATAGACACTACATGTTTAACAGAAAAAAATAGCAGATGACTACTATAGTGAGTACATATTTACTACTTGAAATATATTCTCAAGGAACAAACAGAACTTAGAGAAGATTTTCATTCACTGAAACTAGAGGAAAACCATGTCTCATACCACAAATTCTTGATACGATATTTTGAACCATACAGCGAGAAGGCACGAGGCATTGATTCTGAAAGATCCTCTTCACCTGCAAGTTCGAGAAATGAAGACGGGGGATGAGAGACTAAATGGGTAGCTCCGCACTTAGGTCCATTTCTCCTCAAGGACCACCATTCTTCACTTCTTACTGGGGTGTGGAGGTGGGACAAGACCTCTGAATGAGACCACGTAGCAGGAAAGTCACAAAAGGATAGCATAGGGACCATCTTTGCAGCTGGGATCCAAGGTCAGACGTATGAATAAAGTGCACTCTCATACCAAACAAAGGGCCTTAAGCCATAGAAATTTATATCAGTTTGTTTTCTCACCTGGAAAGTTGATTCATTCTAAAAGTGGAATTGGGAATTGGTTAGGGCTGGCCACCTTAGAATAATAGTTAGTACTTTCTTAACTCTTCTTATGTGCCCAGCACTGTTCTAAGCCCTTTACAGATGTCACCTCATTTATATTCCCTCAACAACCTGTGAGGTAGGTACTATCCATAACCTAGTTCTACAGATAAGGAATCCAAGGCACAGAGAGTGTAAGTAACTTCAAGTCAGATAGCTGGGAAGTGTTAGAGTTGGGATTCAAACCCAGGTGGCAGTCTGGCACCTAACCCATGAACTTCACCTAGACTCTACCTTATGCCTTTCTATGCTATATTGCAGAGAAAGTATGTGAAGACAGAGTTCTTAACAAAGATTCTATACAAATTTGAATTTTTTTTTTTTTTACAAATTTGAATTTTTATAATATAATTTTGCTTTTTTGTTTCTATAGAAGTATGATGATTAAGAAAAAAAAAAAAAGCAGGGGAATATGTTTGTCTGGATCCTTAGTACCTGGCCTTCAGAACCCAAGTGACTCACTGAGAACCATCTCTAGGTATTCAGACTGCACTTATCAACCCCAGGTCTTTATGGAAATGGTGGATGGAGGACTGTTGACTTATGCGTAAGTCTTTATCTGTTCAATCAAGTATAAATGCCCTAATTTTTGAGGTTTGCTCTGTGCCAACCTAGGAATATTCTGGAGTCAACATTATTAGTATATTAGCTTAAATATTAAAGTTTGATACATTATGAAAATTGCGCTTTGAATACATGTGGAAGGTAAACCAAGCTATTCCATTAAATTTGCTCTATCCATTTTATTTAGGATGCTATGTTGTAAATAAATAATACTTTTAAGCATTTACAGTCTTCCTGGTACGGAAATAAAGCACAAGATACATAGATAAGAGATTTTCTTAAATGGGAAATAAATGCACACAAGGAGTAAAACTGAACTGGAATCCAAATCGGGTGGACTAACCTATTCCACATTTTGTAATAAAATGGAACAACAAGCCCTCTAAAATTAAACTCAATCACTAATTAAGTTAGAAAAACAGAATCAGCACAAAATCTGCTAAAATGTATGCTAGTGGATTTAAAGTTTTGATTTCCCAGGTAATGAGGATTAGAATGCGTTGCTTCTCTTCCACTTCAGAGGATTCTTGTCCAGAGACAATTAGTTATATTTTAATTTGTGTACCATGACAGTGAAGTGCCTAGTATCACCCTAGCATAGTATCTAACACATAGTAGAAGCTTAGTAAGTATTTGTTAATGTCTAACACATTTCTAGACTCAATATAGGATTATTTAATGGGAAATTAAAGTTACATCTTTGAAAAGGAGCTGACTTGTTCAGTAATACCTACAGGCATGTTGCTGAGATGTCCAGAAATTCTTAGAAGGTAAAGATATTTCTGCAGGCAATTCTTGACTAAATGACAAAGCTAATTGAGAATAAGACTCTTTCTGAATAAAGACAAGGGTTTCATCTAAGTAGAAAGAGTCCGTCAGTTAAGTAAGTAAACTGGAGAGTATATGAGCTGTTTAAATCAGCTCCTTTCTTGGTATTGTTAAACATACTGTAGTGTGAAGTGTGAACAATGTATGGTGAAATATGTGAAGAATGTTTGGAGTTTAGACACATGTTATCATTTTCCCTTAGCAACCAAGCAAGCTGGAGGTAGCTGCTGAAGCTAAGGTCCAATAAAGGGAAAAAGTTCAAGGATGAAGTTATTTTACTCAGTTGGATAGATTTTTACAAAAATTCAGAAAGTGGCAAAATTTGAGATCAAATAAATGTGATCTGTATAATGGTAAATCTTGAATACTCTTTTTTTGTGAAAAATTCTGCTTTCCAGCCCCAACACTGGTAATGTAGAAAGATTTGAGGATTAAGATGTGGTCCAGTCTTTTCTCTACTATTAAAATTGATACATGATGTTAGGCAAGTCATTTAATCTTCTGAGCATCAGTTTTCTATCAGGCCAGACTGCACTATGTGTAGTTTCCCAAACTTGCTGTTTTCTTTTTTGTTGACCAGGCCAAGAAAGTTTTCTTCTATTTTCAGTTAACTAAAAGTAATTAACATGAATGTTGAATTTTATCATGTTTTTCTATATCTTTATAGATTTTCATCTTGTATCTGCTAATGAGGAGATTTATATTAATAGGCTTAAAAAAGAAGTTGAATTAAACTTGCCTTCCTAGAATAAATCCAACTTAGTCATGGTGTGCAATCTTTTTTGTTTTGTTTTGTTTTTAATAATGTTGGATTCAGTTTGTGAAACTTTTATTTTAAATTTTTACATCTATAGCCATGAATTAGATTGGCTTTTAATTTTCCTTCGTATAAACTTCATGGGATGTTGGAGTCACAGTTATCCTAGGTCCTAGACCCTTGAAAATAGTTGAGATGTGTTCCTTTTTTTCTATTTCCTGAAAAAGTTTGAATAAGAATTTCTGTTTTTGAACTCACATATAAAACTATGTGGGCCTGTGTTTTCTTTGTAGGAAGATGTTTTTAGAAAAATGCTCGTTAAATTTTTTTAATAGCTACTGAATAATTCAGTTATTCTATTTCTCCCTGAGTTTTGAGAAAGCATACATTTTTGAGAAATTTATCTCTTTTGCTGACATTTTTTGCAAATTAATTGGTATAAAGTTGTTGATAATATATAATTTTAGTTTTTGATATCTACGGCATCTGTAGTATGTCTAGTTTTTTCTTAGAAGTAATATTTATTTATGCCTTTCTTAATTTTGCTAGAGGTTTGCTCAGTTGATTAATCCTTTCAAAGAACCAATGGATAGTTTTGTTCAACCCCTTATTTTGTTTTATATTTCATTAATTTCTGATCATTTCTTTTATTTGCTTTAGGTTGTTTCTGATGTTTTCATAAATTCATAATTGGGATACTTAATTCATTAATTTTAGCATTTCTCCTTTTTCTTATAGTACTTTTTTTAAGCTGCTTTCCTGAAACTACAGGTTTTAATATGTAGTAACTTTCTTATTTTTTATTTCTAACATTTAAAATTTTCCATTAAGATTTATTCTTTGTCCATGTGTTATTTAGAATTGTGTGTGTGTGTGTGTGTGTGCGCACATGTGCATTTGTATGTGTGCAGGGACACATACATATGTGTTCTCCAAACACACGGGGTTTTTTCACTTTTCTTTTGATTCTCTTCTTAATGATTTCTAACTTACATTGTGGTCACACAGTTTCTAGAGTCTTACTTTGTGGCCTCGTATGTAATCAATTTTTTACGTGTGTATTTTCCAGGGGTTACGTGCAGTACTTTCTTACCTGCCCACTTGCCTGACTCCTGCTCAGTTTGGACTTTCCCCCACTTCTTTGATCCTAATTAATGCCCTTCCTAAATGTTCTCATAACCTTCTTGATATACTCCTATTATAGCATTTATCACAGTGTATTGTGTTTACTGGTCTGTTTCCCTTTCAGAAGAGAGACTAAGGGCTCTCTGAGGAAAAGGGCTCATTGTCTTTTTAGTATTGAAGTGACAGAGTGATAGTGCCCCAGCCACTCTGTATGGTAAGTTCTATTCGCCCTTCAAAATCCCACCTTCTCTGATCCCCTGCCCCCAGGCCCATCTTCCCTTCCTACTAACATTGCCACAGGCAATGGGATGTGTTGTTATTTTGATTCTCCAAATTAGGCTGATTACCCCCAAGGCCATCAGGACTTTGGGGGAGGGGAGACTTTTTCTTGGAAGCTGGAACAGAGTTACATTATGCTCGAATTACTAATCAGTTAAAGCCTAAAGATACTGTACAATAAAATTTAACCCAAACTGAATACTGTATTACTTTTTGATGGATCCAAATGGATCATAATATTCATTGTGAATATTATTATGAGTAATTGAAAATGCAAAAAAAAATTAATCTTTCTGGTTGACAGGATAATGGATAGTAAGCTTTTACTCTACCTGAAAGAAGACAAGAGTAATGCTTTTGATATTTTTAGTGAAAATTTGGCTCAGACCTCCCTCTACTGCCTATATTTCAGGTTGTTAATGTTGCTAAAAACTTCCTGACATATGAAAACTGCCTAGTGGAGTATAATTATGAAAGCCCAATTAAAAGTTTAAAAGTATTCATATTAAAAATTATTCTCTGTGGAAGACTTGGGCACATCATTAGTCTTCCCAGTATGCACTTAATTTTTACCTAAATCTAAGGAGTACCATCCATACCTGTCCTGCCAGAAAGTTCTTGCCCTTCTAAAAAGATATCCAAGTCTGTTATCCCCAACAATATTTGTATTTTTATTTGGTTTAAGACTATAGTATTTCTTTGAAGTTTAAAAATTACATATCACAGATGCAAAAAGGATTTGCAGCAACATTTTAAACCAGGAAAACCATTTATGTCTTTACAAAGTAAAACTGCTTTATGAAGAAAGAGAGGCCCCCTTCTTTGAAAATTACTTCCAAAGAGTTTCAGGGCCCAACCAGCATTATCATCACTTTCTCTATACAAATGATCGAGTGTAGGCTACAGTCAGTTGCTATACAATTTTTTATCCATCAAGGCTTAATGGAAAGAAGTCAGATGAAGAGGAAATGTAAATTCAAAATCTCAGTTCATGGTCTAATGGCCTGTTACTCAGCCTACTTTCTACGTGTGGAAAGTCTTCATTAATACACCATTAAGGATGACGTTAAAACTTCTGATCTGTTCTAGGCTGTAAGTTATGTCTCACATAACAGATTTTACTTGTGCTCCTTCGGGTCTGATATCTGTATCTATAAATATCTCTACGTGTTAGTTATATCCTGCTATAGGAGTGTAATGGTGCAGAGTATAAAAAAATATATGTACCTTGGTTTGAAAATTTCCTTTGTGAAAATATAAAATTTGACAAGTTAAAAAAAAAATAAACAGAGGTAGGGGGCAGGAGAGTAATAGAATGGGTTTTAATTACTCCTTTAATGCCAGACTATTTGGCACAAAAGCAAATCTGCCTGGATGTATTATCAATACCTTGACCTTCCATTCAATGGAGAGTGTGGTCTCCAGACTGACTTAGGTCATTTTCTGAAAAGTGCTGCTTCTCTTCATTCTAAAATGTTCCCCTCGGGAAGACTTTGGGGTCTGCTCTCTCTCATTCTCAACCTTTTCCCGTTATAGGGCATTTGAGGAAGCAGCATAAATCTAAATTTTCCATTTTGACAGTAAATGCTAGTTTCTAGAACTTTCCATCCAAACTAGAGACTCATTAGCACTTAAAATGTCTTTCACTAGGAAGTTGCTTAGGGTATTCCTTTCATCATGACCTGGAAGGGAAGTGCAGAATTCCTGGTTTCTGAATTGGCGTATGAAGTTTCCAACTGGGCAAGGAGGCATGAAATTTCCGGCACTGTCTCCTTCCTAACCTTTTCCTATCTGCCTTGCTCTTATCCTCTGATCCTCAGCCGTCTCTGGCTCACACTTGACCTCACTCTAAGAGCAGTTCTGGTTGTGGGTAGAGGGTACCTCAGAAGGTCATTGGCTCAGGATGGTACTCCATTCTACCCTGAAATCCTCTGCCTGGTACATGGTCCTCGTCTACCACCCTCTTTTCCGACCACGCCGCCTCTTTGCCTTGGCTCCTGGTCCTTTATTCTAATGTCCTTAATTAACCTGGGTCTGTCTCACTGGTGCCTTGCCTGCCTGTGTCTGCTAAGCTCTTCTTCTTGGACTTGATCTGTGTTCTTCCCCATCTCCCTGACACTGCTTGACCTCTTGTGGGCCTGCTGTGGCTATTTCCACCCAAGACCCCAAGAAAAAAGACATCTGTGTCCTAATCTCTGTTGTGCTACCAGAAGACTATCTGACTTCAGGCTGAACTGCCCTGGACTCAGTTTTCTCTCTCTCTGTGAGCAGAGGCTGTATTAGGTTATCTCTAGGGTCTCTTAGAATTAGAAAACTCTAGGAGCCATCAGGCCTCTTTCCCACCTTCCTTTACTCTCAATCTTCCGACTCTGTTTCAAAGAACTAAGTGCAAAGCACTGTGACATGCAGGTCACATGACCATCACCCAGTTAGAAAGACAGAAGATCACAGCATTTGTCTTTATTTGCACCACATTGTATAATTTACAGAGTGTAAGGCGATGCCTTCAGAATCTTGCTTACGCTTGTGAAGATGTGTCCCCGGCATTTGAAGGGAGTTCCTCCACATAAGCAGCAGGAAAATGGCCTTTTTTTCCCTTTAAAGAACCAAACCACCATCCTTCATCTTTCTTCTTGTGTATAGTCACAATGTCACCTGTAAAAATGCACATACATATAGTTAAACAAGTGGGTTTCTGCACTTAAGCATGTGCCCGAGTCTGATCAGTAAGACAGTTTTTAAGGAGATCCTGCTTTCAAGGAGTTACTTGGTAGCATCGTTTTTCTGCATGTGATTCAGATGAAGCAAAATTTATTGACCACCTCTGCACGAAGCAGGCAGAATGCAGAGAATATTAAAAAGAGTAAGGTAATGGACAACAAGTTGTGCCATAAAATAGTGTGATTAAAAACAAAATCGCTTTGGATCCTATGTCCTCGTGCTGCCTGGCTCACTTTGGATAGAGGTGATAGGTCATCCCCAAACTCTTTCTTGGTGTCTGTGCTTTAAGGGTTCCTCATGTTGGTGGCCAAAATAGTTTGGTATGTTGACTACTAAGAGTATGTCTCAAGCTTCCAGACTTTTCTTTAGATCGAGGCAGCTTCTCTCCATTATATGAGCCAGCTTCAGAGTCCAAAGTTCCAACTCACAGCTTTGCATGACAATATAACTCCCCATTCAACAATGTAGATAATTTGAATTAAATATCAATTTGAGGACAATACTCCTTTAAAGCAATGATTCAGATAAACAGAATTCCTAGGAACCCATTGTTCTTCTCTAATTCTCTATTGAAAAGAAAAAAAAAAAACACATTATTCCCTGTCTTGTAAGAGAGTCCTTTCTCTCTGGCTGCTTCCTGTACATCAAAGTGGAAATATCCACTTCCTTAAGGATCCAAGAGCTACTTGATCTTTAAGCATCATCATGAGGTCATGTTCAATCTTTCTTTCATTCTTCTCCCCAGTAATTTTCTTTCTAAGGCAAAGGAGACCATTGATCCCCCTTCTATCTCTCCTTAGTCACATCACTATTTATTCCTGCCGGAGATCATTCTCAGTCTAAGGTCTCTGTCTAATGAGTTCTCCCAGGTCAGTAGATTGACACAGCCTACTATTGGAATTCAAACGAATAACTTAAAATTTTATCGCCAGCTTCCCTAAGCCTCCAACGAACGTCCCGTTCCATTTAAAGAACCCACAGGATATAATGTATAAGTAGGCTTTGCAACCAACAGAACTGAAGACAAGATGATCAATTTGTGTTAACTATGTAACTCAGACTCAGGACCCTGGGTTCTAGGTGGCATCTGGGAAGTGTGTTTTAATTCATATGGAAAGTGGGACTACTGCATTTCAATTACTCACTGGTGTAGGTAGCCTTAGGATGACATGATGAGTAACGAACTGACTTATATAACACTTAAAACTTTTAAATTAAAGGCAACATTGATTTAAGATGCATGCAGGAGAGAGTCTACTTTCCTTTTTTTCTTGTCTTTATTTATGTCTGAGCTACAAGGAAAAGTAACTGCCTGGAGAACTCTGACTGGCAAACTGAAAAGGAAGCACCTATGAACCAATAGCAAATACGTGGTATCCCTGTTTGGCTGCAAAAATCCATCTCAACTTTCTGTTGGTTCTGGACCATGTCCTGGTCATGGATTATAAATTTTCTCCTATGACACAATTCTTTCTCACTAACCATTTCATTTCCAGATCCCTGCCTTAGCTTAACATCCAAATGTGGTTGCTAATTGGACACACAGAGAAAGTTGAGGCTGGTGACTTTTTCTTGTTTAATAATCTTGGGGTCTACACCTTCCATTATGTAATAACCTTTCCATGTTAAACAAAAATCTGTGACACAAAGAAGGGGGTCTGATTCCTTTAATTGGCCATAAAACCCTTTTTTGAGAGAGAAGTGTGAGAAATATTAAGCTGGGAGTCCTTTGACCCAGGTTCTAGAACTGGCACTTAGACTAAGCCATGAGAGGAAGTCACTTCACATTCTTGTATGAGTAACTTTCTGAAAAGGAAAAAGGTGGGGCTACCTCTCTGATAACTTTCCATTACTGATGTTCTACTCCAATGGAGGGAGCACTGTGATTAAGAGCGTGACTCTGAGTTTCTAAGTCCAAATCCTGTGCCACTACTGCTGGTGACTTTAGCCAAAGTACTTAACCTTTCTGTGCCTCAGTCGCCTCAGTCATAAAATGGGCATAAATTATACCAACCTCAAACGGTTTTTAGGAATATTAAATTGGACAATGTGTTTGCAGCAATGTCTGGCACCTAGTAAACACCAAATATGTGTTAGCTATTTCTATCATGTGGGCTTTCTTTTTGATGTGCTTTATCTTTATCTTCTAAGAAGGGTGATTGTAAACCTGAACTGCTTTGACCTGGTAATAACTTTTTTTTTTTTCCATAGAAAACAATTTTATGGTTACCGAAGGGGAAGGGGGTGGGATACATTAGGAATTTGGGATTAACATATACACACTACTATATATAAAAGAGATAAACAACAAGGACCTACTATATAGCACCGGGAATTATATTCAATATCTTGTAATAGCCTATAATGGAAAAGAATCTGAAAAAGAACTTGTATGTGTGTGTGTATATATAGATGTATACTTATATATGTGTGTATATATATCTATACATTTATATTTATACATGTAACATGTATACATTTATACATTTATAAATGTATATATCTATACATTTATATATTTATGTGTGTATACACACATAAATATATACAAGTATATGTAACTGAACCACCATGCCATACACCTGAAAATAACACAACCTTGCAAATCAATTATACTTTGATAAAAAATTAATATATAAGAGATATTCATTTGGTTAAGAGTAACACATATCCTTGTTTTTAAGACAAACTGCAATTATTTATTTATTTATCTTTGTTCTTCAGCAAACATCTAAGAGGGAAGAACAAACCAAAGAATAAGTAGTCAGTCAAATAATAGATTTGAACTTAGTCTGATAACAGCCAGGCTATGAATGCATGACCTGGTAATAACTTTTAAGGCTAAAACAAGAGCTTTATTCAAGTTAAAAATTTCAACATGGGAAGGCAGTTCAACTATTTGAGAATGATTCTTACCTTTTTCCAAATTCAATTCATCATCTTGCCTGGCTTGGAAAGAATATAAGGCCTTGCAAAGACCATTGCCGAGCTGGGTCACACCGGAGGCTGAAAGTTGGATCAAGTTATAATGACTGATGCTGGGTCAGTAGGCAAGATGAACATGGTGGGAAGTGGTCTAGTTTTTCACCCGTGTAGTGCAGAGCTTAAATATATTGAAATCTTCCCAAAAGGAAAGTTTATAATTGTATATAACATTCATTCTTTGATTCAGTAACCATTTCTGAGGTACATACTATGTGGATGAACTGTGTATATTACATAATCAAAAGCTCTAACATAGTAAGTCTGGACAAAAAGTTACTGTAGTAGTAATAATAATGATGACAATTTAAAATTGTTTCCCACGTGAACTTAATCAACATCAGTTAGCTAAGCTGTGTGGTAACTGTATTCATGTTTTGGAAAACTAGCACCAGTTTTGCCAATCAGGAATAGATAGGAGACACTTGGAGCAGGTGCTTCCTCCATCATCCCCAGGTACTTAGGGAACTGTTTCTCAAACGATGCAACCACGAGTCTTTAACATACCATGTGGACTACAATGGCCTGTGTTTGATTGAAACTTTTTTGCTAAGTTCTAATCGAGAATCTAGAGAGTCAATGTTATGGTAACTATAGTTGAACAATGACAGATGACAGGTGCTTGCATATGTGTGTGTGTGTGTGCGCGTGCGCGCGTGTGTGTGTTGAAAGGTAAAAGGCAGTGGGGGTGTGGATGGAAAATGACTAAAGTCAGGTGGCTGAACACAGGGGGTGGGTAGGCCTTGGGATCACCGTGTTTCCTGAAAAGAGGTTGGGATTTGCATGGCAGTTTGGAGGAGTCTGTGGAGACAAAACTGTAGAGTCCTCCCAATGTTTCCAGGCTGACTGTGGGGGCAGCAAATTGCAGGCTGTCTGAATAACATGGATGCCAGTGACTGGAGGTACCTTCTCATATTAGAGAATTCTTTTCCCAACCCTCCAATCTTCTTGAGTCCTTCCCACCTTTTGGATGACATTTGCACAGAAAGCTACACATTTTAACAAATTAATCAGTCCTAATTGAAACGTAAATTTCTTTAAGCCGATTTATGTCAATGTGGCTCTGAAAATAAAATATAATTTTGGCAATGTGCTTTACTGATAGGACCCAGCCCCAAATTATTCTGGGCATGAGATTACCTGTAGATGAAGAACTTGGAATTCTTTGCCCACCAGAAGATGACCTGCTCACAACATTCTCTAATCTCTTTGTCAGAAAAGGCCGAGATATTTTTACAGAACTATGTGTCTGCTGCTGTTTGAATAGTTTAAAAAAAAAAAAGTCATTTTTAACAACATTGTCATCAAAAGTATTTGTGAAAAGTAACTATTCTGCAGCTGTTTTCCTCAGGAATTTGTTTTTCAATTGTTGGGAGGAGGGTATAAAGAAAAAATTCAATACATTTCTAAACCCTACTCTAGCATGTTCTTGTTTCTGAGACCTTAATATTTTCAGAATTAGACAATTACCATATTTTATAGCCTGTATTTGCAATTCTGACCTGTACCCCTAGGCCAAATAGTAACATTTACAGCATTACTTCTACAAATTCAACTTGGTTTTAAAGCAAGTGAAATGATCATGACTCTGTGTAAATGACTGAGACCCTTTTAGAGCTTGAGTCTCTTAGAAAGAAAACTGTCTCTTCATCACAAGGTGGTTACAGCTCCCTCTTGTAGGAAATGGAAAACAGCTACCCGTGTATATTCACATGCTCATCAATTCCTAGAGTGTAACCCTGGGAAAATTCATGTGTGTGAATTTTTTAAATTGTGCACACACATTATCTACATTATGTACTATGTTAAATGGATGAGATTACTGCATATCACAAAATCTTACAACTTAGGTCTGTATAAATACTAAGATTTTGATTTAATAGAAATCTTACTATAACAGCACGTTCAAAGGATAAAGTGAGAAGTATGAGAAGGAAGAAGGAACCCAAAGTGTTTTTGACTCATTAATTTATATATGAATACAAAGCATGTATTCATTTGTGTTTAGCTCTTGTTACTGTGCCAAAAAATAATTAAATAAATGTATCTTAAAATTGTGCAACTGGGGATTTGAGCATATGGCATATATAATTCGTAACAGTTTTTTTGGCCTGTTGCTGCTTTAAGCCATTCCACCCAGCAAGCCCAGTCAAGAAATTATAGCCAACCTCTTAAATGCTTACCTTTTCTTTCCACTTGAAGATGGAGTTACTACAGACATGGTTGGGTTGAGGTCTTTGCTCAAGTTCTGCTAAGACGGATGACAGTTTATAGGCGTTTGCTTGCAAAAGGTTTAGTTTCAGGTTATTCTGTGGATACATCATTTGACCATATGAGTAAACTTCTAGAAAATTTTGAGGCACAACTGCATGGGTAAAGGGATATCAGGATAACTTCCAAAATGACAAAGAGGTCCAGAAAAATACACATTCAACTCATTTGCAACTCATATGCAGAAAATGCTGAAGAGAGAAAAACAATGGACACTTTAAGCAGTCTAGAGGAAAGCCTTAGTTGTTGAGTGTGTTGTATTCTAGACCCTTGTAAATAAGGTAAACCAGAAACCTTGAGAGGTATATTACTCAGCATTTTGTGGCAATGAATCGCTTTACTCGAATTTCTGCTGAGGAATGAGGTAGCGAATAATCAGTATTGATTGCAGAAGGCAGGCTTTCGGAAGGCTTTGAAGAAAGGCAATGGTGCCGTGGGCACTTAAAGAACAGAAGTGAACTCTTATCAATAGAATCAAACTAAAATGATGTGAGTCAGGGTTTTGTTGTTGATGTTGATGTTATTGTTTCTTGAAGAGGTGAGGTCTTATATTACCCAGAAAGTCTGCAGTAACACTTCTGGAAACTAGAAACCATATTCTGGGGTATATGAATATAAAAATAAAGACTGAAACTAAAGCTATTCTCCTAGTCTCTCCTGTTCTGATTTGACCTTGAGCTAGAAACTTTACAATGACTTCTCTATCAAGTTGTAAATCAAATCATAGAATCTAAATATTGGAAGGGCTCTGCTTACCCAGTCTTCTCCTCACCATTGTCTCTCCCTTTTCCACACCTCCCGTCTGGAGGTTCCTAATCCTAACATCCCGGCCAGGGGGTCACAGCCATGAACCAAACACCTCCAATTGATGTGGAAGGGCTCTAATCCTTGGAACAATCCACTGCATGGTGAGCAGGCTCAGCTAGGACAAAATCAAAAGCTCCCCCATAGCTTCTAGCCTTAGGTCTAGTCTGCACTTGAGAGCGTCACAGATCAAGTCTCTCTGCTCTGTGGTGCTCCTTCCGGTATCCAAAGACAATATCTGCTCTAAATACCTCCAGTTTCCACAACAATTTCTCAGAGAATATGGCTTGCCAACATTCTTTCTTCAAATATAGCACTTCAGGGCTTCCCTGGTGGCGCAGTGGTTGAGAGTCCGCCTGCCGATGCAGGGGATGCGGGTTCGTGCCCCGGTCCGGGAGGATCCCACGTGCCGC
>NW_006779481.1:1340931-1362436 GCF_000442215.2 Lipotes vexillifer | reverse complement strand
ATATATATATATATATATATATATATATATATATATATATATATATGGCACTTCAAGGACCAAGAGTCAATGAATTAGGAAGAATTTCTGTGAAACAGCTTCTCCCTGCAAGAAACCTTCTCTGCGTAATACAAAATCAGTCTACCTCTATCACGAGTTTCCTTCCATTAGAGGCAGAGGTGCGTGACCGAATTAACACGGATATTTGGCACCTACTATTTGAGGGCTCTTATTTGCTCCATCACTAGATCATAAACACCATAAACTCAGGGGTCAGATCATCTCCCATCTTGCATTCTCCACTGTGTGAATCAGGCCAGTTGTGTACCAAGATGATCCTAATAACGTGTTCTATGTCAATGACAAAATTTTATGCAAGAACCCAAAGAAATAAACTTAAATCTTAATGCCATCATAAAATGCTCCATATGACTTTCTTTTGGTAAATATCATTTACATCGAATTAATTAATTAAACATTTTATGCTGTCACAGAAAATGTCTAACACTCTGTTTTATAATTTTATAAAAATTGTAGCCATATGTCACTGCAAGGATATTAGACCTCTGTTCCCAAGTAAACAGAATTCAGGCCTGTCTTTTCACAGAAAGTGTCAGGTTTATTTCTGCAACACCACCTCCATTAAAGGAAGCCACTGCTAAAAAACAGATAAACTGTACCTGGCTGCATCTCTCTACTTTTACCAAAGAACTATTGAAATTGCTCATTTGGACAGAATTATTAGGTACCTACTTTTACAAGAGAGTTGTTTAGGCTACGTGCAAGGTAAGGAAAGCTGGTTCAGCTTCCTGGATCCTTCAAAACATTGATAAAATTTTGATCTCTTCCTGAATTCTTCTCAGATTAACCGCAGTCAGCTTCCTCTCCAATCACAGCAGAAACCCTGCATCTTGTACACATAGGTCATAGTATCTGTTCATTTTTATTCCTGTTTAAAATTCACGGGCCTTTACTAACTGCCCTTATAATGTGGGTTCTTCTGAAGAGGCTGCATTGCCCACCAATCCAACAAACGTCTCGGGGCTGCCACAGTCCAGCCTTTCAGCAAAAAGGCCCGGAGGCGCCTCTCCCTGCCTTCCACTGACAGTATGTCCCCCTTCCTTCAAAACAACCTTGGACTCTGAAGTTTTTTCCTGGTTTCCCTGGAAGCTCTTGCCTCACACCCCAGTCGGCCATCTTCCTTCTGTGCGGCCACATCTCTCCTTTCCCCTGTTATACTCGGAAGACCCTGATGTTAGCTCAAGGATGAATGGAAAACAGCATCTCAATGATAATTACCAGGATTTCAGTTCTCCTCTGTGCTATGTGCTAGCATTTTCTAAATAATGCATCATCCTCACAAAACCCCTTAGGTAGCAACATCCCCACTTTAAAGATGAGAAAACTAAACTTGTCCCAGGTCCCGGTAAAAGGCAGAGCTAGATGCAGGCCTCTCTGAATGCAGACCCTGTGTTTTTGGTCACATCTGTTAACTGGAGTAAAGTACACATGGTCTTCAGACCTTAATTGAATGATTCTATTTGGGGGAATTCTATTTTAGGCACTTTTTTTCTCCCCTGGGAGGACACTAAATCAAACATTGCTAAGTAGCTGGATTTTTCCAGATTCCTCAAACCACTTGTCAAGGAGCTGAGCGTACAAGCTCTCCGACTAGACTGTTCTATGTCATGAGAAAGGAAAGGCAAACAGAGGTCAAATGGTCCAGAAAACAAGCATTCCCAAAATAGCTCCTTCATCATTAAATCTAGGAAACGGCACTCTGCAAATGTTTACCTCGTCCATAAAGGCTGCTGTGCTTTTCTGGCTCTCTGTGTCTGAGAAGCAGGGGTGGCTGGAGTATGCTTTCAGCATTCGTTCCAGGCCTGAAAGTGAAATAAGGCTGTCAGTCGCTGTTCCTCTGGTCCTAGTGGGACACAACTGGCAGGTGGTTATACTCGGAGGGAGCCTGAGGCCAGAAGTGATGCCGGGAGCATTTCCCA
The DNA here is from genome assembly GCF_000442215.2 of Lipotes vexillifer. Classification (NCBI taxonomy): domain Eukaryota; kingdom Metazoa; phylum Chordata; class Mammalia; order Artiodactyla; family Lipotidae; genus Lipotes; species Lipotes vexillifer. Next base: position 1,360,436 of record NW_006779481.1, on the reverse strand, counting down.
AATGGCTGGGGCTGTTTCTGTGTGTAGTTGTTACTAAATTTTACTGAATGGGTGACCTGTACCTTCATTTAATGGGATTCGAGAAATGCTGGTGCTTAAGGAGGATTGTTATTTTTCAGGATGAGATTTTGCATCCTCCTTGTTGACCCATTCCGTGGTGGATTCCTAACATTTGCCCCTATGTTAAGCTCTCCTCTGCTGATATTTACATTTCTAAACATTTTGCTCTCTTGGATTTCCTATCAAGTATTACATTGCAACAGGGTTCTCTGGTCCACATAAAATAAGCTCTACATATAAGAATCATAAAAGTGGAGTTGTTTTTATTACCTGTAACACTTTAGAGCTGCTTCAAGTTCTCACATATCTAACGTCTAAGTATAGGATTTAATTTGAATGACGTTCACATCATTCAGGAAGTTAGTTTAAAAAGAAACAAACAAGTGGTGATCATTCTGTAATGTATAGAAATACTGAATCATTATGTTGTGCACCTAGAGCTAATATAGTGTTGTATGTCAATTATACTTCAATTAAAAAAAATTTATATAAATTTTAAAAATTTAAAAACAACCTATTAGCACCCCCAATAGAATAAAATAAAATAACATGGGGGAAATAAATAAATAAACACAAGAAAATGAAAAGCCTTGTACATAGGAGGTTTACTGTGTTTTAAACCAAACGAATTGTCCCTCATATCAGCCAATTTCAGGAACACTGTGAAATGCTACACTTCTGGAAATGGTGGTATAGTACTTGTATAGATCTCACAGACCAGAATGTCATTTTCAATTTTTTTTGCTCTCTCCTTGCTTTTTCATTTTTCTTTATTCACACAAATTAGGTTTGATATTTGGTCTTTTAAATGAGATGATCTCTGCACCAGTCAGCAAAAGCAGAATCACCCTAACTCTGGATGAAACCTCCAAGTAGAATACTTTCCCTTACCAGGCCAGTGAAAGAGGTAATTACACACCTTCCTGGTCTCGCAAGGCTTTTTCAATATCTTTTTGCAGTCTCGACAGTTTTGACTTTATTGAAGATGCCTGTCGCTCTTTACTCATTGCATTTTTAGGATCTTCTTCCTTTAGGGAAAAAAAAGGAAGTTTAACAATTTAAAGGGAAAAAAGTAAGAGTTGCTACTCCTAGTTGCACTGAGACTTTCACTGACTGTATTCAATTTTAACTTGATGGAAGAAAAAAGTTTAAAAAAATAAAAGCAGGGTAACCTCTGGTTTTCTACAGATTGGTCTACCTTTTCTAGACCTACTGACAGCTCCTCGTTTACAACTTGTAAGTGTATAGCTGAGCACTTTCTTTAATAGATAAAAATTATTCTTGGAGGGTGAACGTTACTATAGCTATTTCATAGGAGCATGTGGCTCACCAAGGGAAGGGGCATGAAAGCTTCAAGGAGACTAGCTGACTTAACCAGCACATTTCAGTTGAGGGCAAGGAGGGCAAAGGGTACTCCCTGCAGGAGAAATGGCACAAGCAAAGGACAGAGGGACGGTTGTGTGAAATGTATGGGGAACAATAAACAGACCAGTTGCTTGAGCAAATGTAGTGGAAGAAAAAATTGTCTAAGTAGTTTAGGTCAGATTTTCAGGCTGAAGTAGGGATTTTATCATGTAGGTTATGAGAACCATTGACAATAGCAGAGCTTTCATATACATTATTTCCAGAGTTGAAAAAAAAAAAGGATGTTAGGACACAGTTTAAATGCCTAGTAACAAGTCAAAGAGCAAATATCCTACAGTGATATGCAACTTAAAATTATTGAAACCTTTATGTGAAAAAAAAAGGATGTTAGGGTCAGGTTGGGAGGTGGCTGAACATAAGTGCAGTAGATGGACAGAAACCTTGGAGAAAGAGGGAAAACTGATGACTGAAGATGGAAGTGCAGGAGTCAGGACTTATCTGGTAGGAAGGAGAAAAGCAAGGACCCTGAATATTGGTGGAGAGATTAGCTTTAGATAGTCTGTCCTGAAGAAAGAGAAAAGAAGATTTAGAGCAAAGAGAATAATAGCCTTTACAAAAATATAATGTAGAGACTAAAATATTTAATCTACATACTGTGTATTATATATTATAAAAATTTTCTCTATATCCTTTATTACATGTGACTCTTTGTGATTCTTATAACAACTCGACGAGATTGGTTTTATTTTCCCCATTTTACCTGTGACACTCAGAAATAAATGAAGGCCCAAGACGAAACAGTAATTACTGCTGAAACCCAACTCCTGTGACTCCCAATTCTCCACCAGAGTCCACTCCTTCACATGTCTGCCTGAGGCTGAGGCCCAAGCTGACATTACTTCCGCAGGTGAGCTCCAAGTGAACTGCAAGGATGCTTCAGTCCAACCCTCAGTCCTTCCTTGCTGGAGGAATGCACCTCATAATCTGACTCTCATGCCAGTCCAAGACTTCATTTGGTTTCTTTGGGGATGCCTATATTGTTCACAAATATATTTCCACGGATAGATCACTACTGGATCAACTTGAGATAGATTAAACTGCCATCGTTAACTTTCTTAAATTTTTCCTTCTCTTCCAAAAATTTGTCAGAAAGAAGATCAATACCAGAGGAGGCATTTAAACTGCAGATACAATCTTTTGAACATGGCCTTTAGTAACCTTACAAATATTTTTCACACTAATCACCAGCCCTCCAATATTCAGATAGTTCTCCTGTCTTACCCTTGTCCATGTAAATTTCATAGCACTCTATAAAAGCCAGTCTACACTTACTGCCAATGACTATAAAGTCAGATTTTGGAGGTGTTTTGCTTTAAGAATATTAGGACAATCCTATTCACCCATTTGGAGATACAGTCCATTCTCTTAGACAACAGATACATAGTTGTTAGTTCTGGTGCACTGAAATTTCATAGAAACCAAAAATTCCCATGGGTACATCAAGTAAGATAAACCATTGTGGCTACTCCTTTACATTTCAATAGGAGCTTAGTCAAATTTTCAAGGAGAATGACCCTTATTTTATTGACAGGTTAGCTGATAGAGGCATTTTAACAAGAAAGTAATAGATATATTTTATTGTACATTTTCCCATCTCAGGGATCACCTACACGGTTTGGAAGAAAAAAAAAAAGGTACTTTCCTCATGTAATCAAATCTTCCTTTCCACTTCCATCTCTACCTTTGTTACTGCTTTAACAGACATTGCTATTGCTAATTTGCTTTGCCTTTGCCAGGGTCGGAAAAAAAGATTCAATTAAAGAAACAGCTGGCCACTTATTGCTGTTTAGATGGCGGGAAGGAGAAAGCCAGTCAGAATTCATTATTGTGCCAGATCTAACTGCCTTCCCCTCTCCCCTCATCTCTTGTTCCCTGAGTGGGGGTCCTGGGATGTTGGTTTTGGCTATACTTTTACTCTTATAGGAGGACATGACCAGTGGTCCAGTTTTACAGAGAGAGGGGTGAGCCTCCCAGACTGGACCTTGGAAGTTGAGTGAAATACAGCAGAGGGCCCAGGAAGGAGCAACCAGGAGTTTTTTCCTGCAGATTTTGGTAATTAATGATCAGCATCTAGAACACTACAATTAAAACTAACAAGAGGGAAGCGAAGGACAAAAGCTTTGAGGCATGACCTGACCCAAGAAGATAAAGAATTTAGCCCAAGAGAGCAAACAGGCAAGATGTCTGGGCTCTGACCAGGGACACTGATCAGTTTTTAGCAAGGAAGGTCATGTGATAGTAGAATCACCCAAATGTCCTCAAAATAAGCCTCTGGAATGGCAATTAATTTATGACAAAGGAGGAAGAATATACAATGAGAAAAAGCCTCTTCAAAACATGGTGTTGGGGGCTTCCCTGGTGGCGCAGTGGTTGGGGGTCTGCCTGCCGATGCAGGGGACACGGCTTCGTGCCCCAGTCCGGGAAGATCCCACATGCCGCAGAGCGGCTGGGCCCGTGAGCCATGGCCGCTGAGCCTGCGCGTCCAGAGCCTGTGCTCCACAACAGGAGAGGCCCGCGTACCGCAAAAAAAAAAAAATGGAGTTGGGAAAACTGGACAGCTACATGCAAAAGAATCAAACTGGATTACTTTCTCTCACCATATATAAAAATAAACTCAACATGGCTTAAAGACTTAAACATAAGATATAATACCATAAAACTCCTAGAAGAGAACATAGGCAAAACATTCTGTGACATAAATTGTACCAATGTTTTCTTAGGTCAGTCTCCCAAGGCAATAGAAATAAAAACAAAAATAAACAAATGAGAACTGTCAAACTTACAAGCTTTTGCACAGCAAAGGAAACTATAAACAAAACAAAGAAACAACCTACAGAATGGGAGAAAATATTTGCAAAAGATGTGAACGACAAGGGCTTAATTTCCAAAATATACAAGCAGCTCATACAACTCAACAACAAGAAAACAAACAACCCAATCCAAAAATGGGCAGAAGACCTAAAGAGACATTTCTCCAAAGAAGATATACAGATGGGCAACAGGCACAAGAAAGGATGCTCAACATCACTAATTATCAGAGAAACACAAATCAAAACTAAAATGAGGTATCACCTCACACCAGTCAGAATGGCCATTATTAAAAAGACAACAAATAATAAGTGTTGGTGAGGATATGGGGAAAAGGGAACTGTGGTACACTGTTGGTGGAAACTACCACACAACCCAGCAGTTCTACTCCTGGGTATATACCTGACGAAAGCAAAAACATTAATTTGAAAAGATATATGCACCCCAGTGTTCATTGCAGCATTATTTACAATAGCCAAGATATTGAAGCAACCTAAGTTCCCATCAATAGATGAATGGATAAAGAAGATTTGTTATATATATAATGGAATATTACTCAGCCACAAAAAAGAATGAAATCTTGCCATTTGTGACAACATGGATGGACCTAGAAGGTATTATTCTAAATGAAAGAAGCCAGACAGAGAAAAACAACTACTGCATGATTTCACTTACAGTGGAATCTAAAAAAACAAAGGAACAAACACAACTAAACAAAAACAGAATCATAGGTATAGAGAACAAACAGGTGGTTGACAGGGGAGAGGGTAGAGGAGGAAAGAAATAGGTGAGAGAGATTTAAGAGGTACAAACTTTCAGTTATACAATAAATGAATCATAGGTATGAAATGTATAGTGTGGGGAATATTAGTCATTAATAATGTAATAACTTTGCAGGGTTACAGATAACTAACTTTATCATGGTGATCATTTTGTAATGTATAGAAATATCAAATCACTGTGTTGTATGCCAGGAACTAACATCATGTTGTAGGTCAATTATACTTCAAAAACAAACAAGCTCATAGAAAAAGAGATCAGATTTGTGGTTACCTGAGGTGGGCGCCGGGGAGAGGAGGAATTGGATGAAGGTGGTCAAAAGGTACAAACTTCCAGTTACAAGATAAGTAAGTACTGGGCATGTAATGCACAGCATGATAATAGAATGAACACTGCTGTGTGTTATATATGAAAGCTGTTAGGATAGTAAACCCTAAGAGTTCTCATCGCAAGGAAAAAGTTTTTTTTCTATTTTTTTGAGGTTCTATCTATATGAGATAACAGATGTTCACTAAACTCGTGTAATCATTTCATGATGTATGTAAGTCAAATCATTATGCTGTACATCTGAAACTTATACAGTGCTGTATGTTCATTATATCTCAATAAAACCAGAAGAAAAAAGAAAAAATATAATCCTCTAATTAGGTTAAAGTTTTTCAAAGGCAAGGACCAGAAAGGATGTTGACAATAATTTGCACCTCCTAAGATTCATGCCTCTGTGTGATCCCTTCCCCTTGAGTGTGGGCTGTTTATTGACTTGCTTCTAACAAATAGAATCTGATGAGATGTCACTTCTGAGATTAGCTTATAAAAGACTATGCTTCCATCTTGGACACTCTGGCTCTGTCTCTCCTACATTACTAGTTCCAGGGGAAGCAGGCTGATATGCTGTGAGCTCTCCATAGATGGAGAGACCCAGAGGGCAAGGAACTGATATCTCCAGCTAAAACCGTTCCTGAGGACCAGAGGCTTGCCATCAGCCACATGAGTGAGCTTAGAAGCGGATCATCTCCCAGTAGAGCATTGAGATGTCTGTGGTCCCAGCTGACACCTTGATTACAGCCCTGTGTGGGACTCGGGCACCCAGCTAACCCACACCTGGATTTCTGACCCACAGAAACTCTGAGATAATAAATGTTTGCTTCAAGCTGTTGAGTTAGTTTGGGGGTAAGTTGTTATGCAGCAATAGACCAACCAATGTGATACACAGTGATTATTTATAGAGTGTGAAGATTCAGTCTTGTGGGGGAGGGACAGATCAGGAGTTTGGGATCGACATGTACACACTGCTATAAAACAGATAACCAACAAGGACCTACTGTATAGCACAGGGAACTCCGCTCAGTACTCTGTAATAACCTAAATGGGAAAATAATTTATAAAGGACTAGATACATGTATATGTATAATTGAATCACTTTGCTGTACACCTGAAACTAACACAACATTGTTAATCAACTATGTTCCAATATAAAATAAAAATTTTTTTAAATTAAAAAAGTAAATGAAATAAAATATTTCCTTCAAAAAAAAAAAAGATTCAGGCTAAAACCCTGTTTGGAATTCTTCCCTTGCAGAGAATACCAAAGACAGGTTTTCATTGCCCAGTCTGTAAACCACACAGTTTTTAAATTTATACGGACTGTGAAAAAGTCAATAATTTTGTTTCCTAAACAATACGTTGCCTTTACAATTGCTCTCAATTCTTTTCAAAATGAATCCCTCAGTATATGACTGACTAAGGTTTCCCATGAATGAAACTTCCTTCCATCCCATACTTACAAAGTAATCAGTTAATAGGAACTCAGATTTATTTTCTGTAGATGAAACTGCGGTTTCTTCCACGAGAGCCTGGATATCATTTTCGACATCTATCTTGCTGATGGCACAGTGAATCTGCGTGTGGCACTGCAATGCCAAGGAAAGCAGAACAAGGTTGCAGAGGACACGTTTCCTGCCAGTTCTTACCATGCATACCAGAGATGGCGAATTCTTTACTACTCACTGTGGTCAGGGTTTGGCCAAAAACAGAAATATGTTGGGAGTACTGGTTTAAGTTATTGCATAAGAGTTGAATTCTTTCCTTCTCCAGCTCCAGGATGCTCTGAGGAGGATGAAAAATGAGATTAGATCAGCCCACTGTTACACAAAACTGAAGTCTGAGTGAGCCGTCCTGTCTGTGCCTCTTGATTACATTATAGCCACATTGTGGAGGGGGGTAGTTTCCCAGGACAGGAAAGTGATTTGATGTCTGTCTTATTTTATCCTCCATTAGGATCAATTTAACTCACACACTTTCTCCAGGCTTTTGTGGGCCAAAAAGCACATAGGTGGATGCCACAGGTTACCTGATGTTCACAAAGAAGGGGGAGAAAGGAATCATTTGAAAAGAATCTGTGGGTTCCAAAAAAAGAATGAAGCCCAGTAAAACTCACATCTGTATCTTGGAAATGCAGTCAGACACTAAGTATTTCTAGAATTGTTTGCAGCACATACAAGGCATTCTGCCGGTTCCGGCAGGGACAACGATGATGAGATGCAAATTCTCTGCTTAAGGAAATTATGTGATGCGAGCAGAAGCTTAAAGTCTGATCAATTCATCATCCTGGCCTAAAATTAGGCCTGGGGGTCAGAGACCACTCTTGGAAGGTGGCAACACAGCCTCCCTGTTTTATGCGGGATGACAAAAATTCCACTTTTAGAGTTTTATGGCTTTTAGCTAGGAAGAGTAAATAAAGTAAGGGAGGTCACATTTGCCTTGTCAGCCATTAACATTTTAGAAAAAGTTAGTTATTTGACTCTCACCCCTCACTGCTAGCTGAGCTACAGACTGTTCGTTTTGAGGAAATACAGGGACGCTCAGCGACTAGGCATTGTCCAAGAAGGCTGGGTCAAGTGGAAATGCAGGGGGCATTCCTAAGCCTTGTGAGGGCCATAGGAAGCTTCTGGGTATGTGCCCAGAAGCCCGTGGGCTTTGACAGAGGTGGCAAGTATCCAAGACAACATGCCTCATCCCGTTTCTGTAAGGACAAGGCCTGGGCTTTCCCCCTTTATCCAGAGGCTAGATTGGTTCCTTTCATACCCGCCATCCCACCCTGCTTCTTCCCACACAGTAAAGAGTACTCATCAATAGTCCTTCCTGAGGAAGAAAGCCTTCTTGGGCAAATTGGTGGGTGGCATTATCGTGGAAGTAAGAAGGGTGGACTGCGTCTCAAGGCCTTTGGTAGGGTGGAGGTGGGGAGACATCACAAAGCACTGGCTTCTCCCATCCTGTCTTTCAGCACACCCGCAGGGGCCACTAGCCTGTCCAGCCTGGTGTTCCTTTATACCCTTGTGTGTAGACTGCATTCACATCCTGCTGTTATTTAATCTATGGTATATAATCATTAAACTTTCAAAAAATTTATTTGTGTAATAGTTACATAAAGTTTACCTGTTAACCATTTTTAAGTGTACAGTTCAGTGGCATTAAGTCCATTCACATCGTTGTGCAACCATCACCACTACCCATATCCAGAACTTTTTTCATCTTGCAAAAGTGAAACTCTGTACTCATTAACAATAATTCCCCATTCTCTCTCCCCTCATCTCCCCTGGCAGCCACCATTCTACTTGTTGTCTTCCATGAATTTGACTACCCTAGGTATCTCTTATAAGAGGAATCATACAATATTTGTCATTTTGTGTCTTGTTTATTTCACTTAGCATAAAGTCTTCAATATTCATGCACATTGTAGCCTGTGTCAGAATTTCCTTCCTTTTTAAGGCTGAATAATGTTCCATTGTCTGTACTTACCACAGTTTGTTTAGTAGTATATAGTCATTTTAATGCTGCTATTAAATGCAAGTGGTAAAAAGCTGGCAGTAACTGTGAACATCTTTGTCAACCACATGCAGATTTCAATTCTGTACCAAGTGTCCTGACATTTGAATCGGGAAGCCTAGAGCTCTGTTCCCCCATGGCTACCTTTTCTGTCTAGTCAGAAGCTGCACAATTTTTCTAAGTCAATGGGAATGAAATACCTTTGTTTCTGCTCTTGGTCTCCTGAGTCTTTCTCCAAAATCTCAAGTACCAGCCATTTGAATGTGCCCTCTGTCCCCCAGGTACAGGATTAAAGACACAGAAGAGTAGCCTAGTAAATGTAATGCTTCATCAAAGGGCACAAATCGGGCTTCCCTGGTGGTGCAGTGGTTGAGAGTCCGCCTGCCAATGCAGAGGACACGGGTTCGTGCCCCGGTCCGGGAAGCTGTGCTCCGCAATGGGAGAGGCCACAACGGTGAGAGGCCCGCGTACCGGGAAAAAAAAAAAAAAAAAAAAAAAAGGGCACAAATCATATGCCTCCTCTAATAAATATGTAAAATAAATTCTGCTCAGTGTCTTAGACCTCAAGTGGGACAGTCTTCAAAAAGAAAGAGTCTTTATATTATGGGGAAAGATCTAGAAAGCAGCTGTTCTAGTTTAGCACCATGAGCAAAGGACAGAAAACAAAAGCCAGGTTTGGGGAATACACTGCATCCCTGCTGTGCAGCTGTTTCTTTACTGTGACAAGTGCTGAGCCACTAGCATCAATCTGAGACTAGAATAACCAGTGTCCCTTGGTGGCGATGGCAATACTTAAAAGATTTTAATTTCATTTCAGGGAAATCATTAAGATGATCTATGTCTGCTCGTGAAGAGAGGCTGAGACAAATTCCACTGTGGGAAGTGGAAATCCATATCTCATTTAATGAATTATTGCTTACTATTATTTTGTTCTTTTTGTATAAAATAGGTCATAGAGAAGCAAAATACTCTGGAGGACCTCAAATTATCCTCCTGTGCTTTCATAATAGCACATGAGAGGAAAGTGGGATCAAAGAGTTATCAAGGAAGAGTAAATGGAGAGGCTGTCTGGGGCCCAGGCTTCATGATGATTCACACTCTTCATTCATTCTTTTCACTTCCTGCTGTCCTGACCTTCCAGTTTGTACTACCCGGGGAGATTGGAGTGACTTCATTTTCATCTAAACTGTTTTCATAAAACTGATCAAAGAAGTACCTTGCTTTTTCTATAGCACGAACTCTCAAACTTTAGTACGTCTAGAGATCACCTAGACCCCTTCCTAAAATCATTCAGAAGTTCTGACTTACCCCGTCTAGGAAGGCACTTAGGAATCTGAATTTTAACAAGCACCCTTGACATTGTCTTGGGGCCATAAAGGGTTACAAGAAAATAAATTTTAAAACCATTTATAATTCTTCCACCTAGAGATGACCACTGTTAACATTTTGATGTATTTTAGTCTGTCAAGGTATGCTGTATGTATGATTTTATCTTCCTAGTTATCAACCAAATTATTCAAATTGGTATCCTGTTTTTTCACTTAACATTATACATAAGCAGTTTCCAATGCCACTAGTCTCCAAAACACCATTTTAATTAATAGTGCCTTGTGTAGAGTGTATTGATTTATTTAGTCATCCCCTTAATTTTGGCCATTTGTATTGTTCCTTCCCTTTTACTTTTAATGTATTTTTTAACAGAAATCTGTATTTTGTTTTTCATCTACTTCCTCAAGATGGATTTATGGAAAGGAAATTAGGTTTTTCAACCGAGGTTCCAGGAGAGAATTAAACCCTAATGTCCTAAGGCATCTGTTATCTGCAATGAGTTACCATTTCTTCTCTGCATCTAGAGGGTATTAGTCACTACCATCCTTGGGGAACTGAGAAGACAGTCACACTTTATTTTCTGTGTTCCGTGGTTCAGATGAGGAACACTAGTTGATAATGGGAACATTTTTAAAGCTGTTTGCATTTATTGCAAAAGGCTTTCTAAAATAATTCCTCTAGTAAATACTAACAGTACCAAACATTTGATTTATGGTCACTTTTGATAGAGTGGCTATTATTATCATTATTATTATTATTATTTGGTCACACTGAGCAGCTTGCAGGATCTTAGTTCCCCAACCAGGGACTGAACCTGGGCTCATGGCAGTGACAGCATGGAGTCCTAATCACTGGGCCACCAGGGAATTCTCGAGTGGTTATTATTTTTCAAAATATATTATAGGTTATTTCTAACAACTGAATTGTTTCTTCTTGGAAGGTAGGAAATGTGGCTTGAACATAGAATAATTACGAAGTATTAAGACTAATTTTGACGTGTGGTTTGTGCAACTGATTTCATTACTTAATAATTGCACTTGAGACTTTACAGTATCTAGTAAACTACCTTAAGCATAGTTCAATGAATGTTCTCTGAAAGAATTTGTGAATCCAATCTGCAGAGTAAGAAGGGGTAAGAGGACACTTCATAAGACGTTAAAATACATTCTTATATTCCATTTTTACAGAAGAGAATGGAGAAAAAAATGAAATGGAACAACCCTGGTTGACCCATCTCCACTTTCCACACTTCTAATAAAATTCCATTTTAATTGAGTTCAGCCCACTTTTGTTATGTGTCTTCATGAATATCACATTTTACTCCTGTTGTTTGCAAACAACAGAGAATGAGGAATACATAGTGTAATATGTGAGTCAATGACTTGTTGGTATAGACTGAGTATGTACAAGCCAACAAAATACTAAGTAAGGGAATCCTTATTGGTTACGGTTAGGCAAGGATGACTCGACAGGAGTATCTCAAGCGGGTCTAGTAGGGCTTGGTTTGGCACTCAGCGGGCAGAGGCTAGCTCTAAGTAAGAGGATAAGCTTAGAACTTAAACTTAGAATTCTTATGGGAGTAAGAGGAACTGTGTGAACTCAAAGGAAGATGGGGGAGAAATACCAGTGGCCCCCAGCATGGTGGTAGCAATAAACCAGGAAACAAAGAGGATGAAAGGAACCTTTCTTTTTTTTATGGAGATTCTGACTTGTAGTAGATTCTCTACCTGATTTGGATTCTAATTAAAAAACCTAGAGTCTTAAATATTTTTAAAGCTCAGTTGAAAGAAGTTCTTTTGAAAGGTAAATGATATACATCTTGTCACCATCACGAAGGCTTTATAAGCAAACAAGATAATTTCCATAGCTTCAACATAAAAGTTGGGACTGCTGAAAGCAGGCTGGGGTGGAAGGAGAAGGTGGAGGAGGACCCTAACAGGAGAAAAGGACACTGAGAAAAAGGAAGGAGAGACCTAGTAAGAGCCTCTGATAAGGGTCCTTAGTAACAGCAATACCTAACACATCTTGAAGGCCAGCTAGACGTCCGCTACACCAGGAATCCTGGCAGCCATACCAGTAAGAATTATAATTATCTCCCGTTGTTGTGATATAGATAGAAAAATGAGACGGATGGAGACATCTAGGTTAAGTGTTTTTCTCATAGTCCTTGAAGGGTGCCTAGAAGATAGAATGCGAGCAGTGATTTCTCTCCCACACAAAGCTCTTTGGAAAAAGAAAGAAAGAAAAAAAAAAACTTGAATGCATAACTTACCTGGAAGCAACTTTCCAGTGTGTTCTCCCATTTCAGTCTGGTAGAACAGCTGGCCATGTTTTTTTGGTAGTAATTTTCATCTTCTTTTGACAACTTCTCAGTTGATTTTTTCAGTTTATTGAGGAGCTAAGGTAAAACATCAGTGTCACATATTCATGAACGCATTTATGAAAGCCCTTTGTAATTCTGGAGAAAGAATTACATGCATCCCAATGATGAGTTTCTCATCTCCCAGCTAAAGTCATAAACAGTGACTATAGATGACAAAATCAAAGACCTTTCTCAGAAAACAGGGATGTCAGAACTGAAAGGAAACCTAAGAGCCTTTCAATAGGATTCCTACAATTTTTCACGAGGAAATTGAAGTCCTTAAACACCATGTGATATGCCCACTTTCATCAGATGAAGGAAGAGGCCAAATGACAGGTGCAGAGAAGCAAGTACAGATCAGGAACCTCCAACTCAAGACTGTAATCTACCAACGATTCCCGTTCTCTTATTTCGTAAATCCTTCAGGCCTCCTCATTTCTTACCGGGACAGGTAGAGATTTGCACAATCAGATAATTTATAAAACTAGCATTAGGCCTGGAGACCATCCTCTCACTTCACTTTCACCATTTAAACTCTGCATTATAACTCTGGAATCAGACTTCAGGATTAGAGTCCTGGTTCTGACTACAAGTTACAAGTTCTGACTACAAGTTACTTAAACTTCACAAGCCACAGTTTTCTCATCTCTGTGATGGAGACAGCGATGCTCCCACTTCACTGTGTTGCTCTGAGGAATCAGGCAGGTGATACAGGTAAGGAACAGGGCACACTGCTTGACAGTTAGTATAGCACTCAAAGACTAGTGAGTGTTACTATTACTAGTGAAGAAAGAGCCTGAGATACATGCCATTGTTCACTGCAAGTTATGGACAGCTTGACAACTGCTTTCCTGTCATCCTGAGCCCCAATGATACGCTCCTTCACAAAGAGCCCCTTCTGGCCAGTCACCAAAATTGGCCATCCTGATTGTGAAAATCAAAGTAATACAAAACTCTCTGTACCAGGGCAGTTTGAATTGAATTCTCAAAATGCTCAGACACATAATTTCACATCTTTGAGAAAGGAAGAAGTTGTATTATATGAATGATTCTCAGACTTTAATATGCCTATAGGAATGACCAGAGATTCTTGGAAAATTGCAGATTTTCAGGGTTCCACCAATAGCAATACTGATTCAGTAGCTCAGTAGTGGGATCAGGAAATCTGAATTTTCACTGCCTCCTCAGATAATTCTGATGCAAATGGTCCTCAAGCCACAGTTCAAGGAGTACCAAGGAGCCCCGTGATTTAAGCAGTTTAGGATTTTCAAGGACAGAGATAAAGGTTTTTAAGAATGCTCCTCTTTATGTTTAAGGACATTTTGACTAACGTTTCAGTAATGAAGAACATTCGTCCAAAATGTTGAATATTAACACCACTCACTTTATTATTCCAGTTGATATGCTAGCCATTCAACTGTCCCTCAGCTGTGATGTATGACCCACCCAGGACACGGATGGTTTTGTATATCAAGTGTAATGAGCCATTTATCTATAGAGATATGAGCTTGTGAATTTTAGCCTGATAATGATACAAAGAAAGGGTTGAATGTGTACCATGGCTATACTTGGCTAAGTGATTGTTCTTTGATTCTTACTGAGTGTGCCCAGCAATGAGAACAGAGTCAATCTGGAGACTGATTGCACAAATCTCTACCTGTCCTGGTAAGAAATGCCAAGGCCTGAAGGATTTACAGAATAAGAGTACAGGAATCATTGGTAGATTACAGTCTTGAGTTGGAGGTTCCTGATCTGTACTCACCACTCACGTTCATCAGCCTACACTCTATAGCTATTGACTAGAAGTTTCTGCTCAGCAAATTTACAGCAAATAACCCCAAACAGATACAGAAGAAGAATGGAGACTCTTATATTCTTATTTAAGGAACTTCTCAGAAACTTTTCCTAAAATTTGTCAAAGATACTTTTTCTTTCCTCTTTTCTTTCTCTTGGAACAAACATCGATTCATTAATTCATTAATTCATTCATCAAACATTTCTTGACTGCCACACCGTGTCATGTACTAGACACTGGGAATAGATAAAGGAACTAGATAGGCTCCCTCTCTAGTCAAGGACCCACACAGGCCATTGTTATCCTGTTTGATAGATCCCAAGATGATAGAAGTATTCAGGTGTCACAGAGTGGGTGCTCACAGAAATGATCCCTGTGTGAATAAACCTACAATGAAAATAGGAATTGGTGAGGCAAAATAGCATGACATGATACCAAAAATATTTTGGTGAGGTTGGAGCACACAGTTTGAGAGAAATAATAGCAAGTGAAAATGCTGAAAAGTTAAGCAAGGGCCAAGTCAGGGAGGGTCTTGAGGGCCACATAAAAGAGTTTGTGCTTTATCCTGAGGTCACCTGGAAACCTTTGAAGGCTTTTTAAAGGAGAATAATATGCTCAGATTCGAGTTCCAGAAAAGTCAGCTTGGCTTGTGTATGGGGGATAAGGAGAGGAAACACTGAAAGCCAAGACACCAATTTGTCAGATGGAGTAACCCAAGCAGTGATGATGGTGGCCTGGGAGAGAGTAGTGGCAGTGGGGATAAATATAAGTAGATAAATTCAGGAAGTATTTGGTTTAGGACTTAGAATTGGGAGGATATGGTAGATGGTGATATTCAAATACATAAAAAACAGAGGAATAAAAAATATTTTTGGTCGAGGGAAGTGATGGTTCAGATTTTGGATACTGAGTTTGAGATGCCAGAGAGCAGTTCAGAGACTGGTTTGGGCTGGAGATATAAGTTTGGGTATTGTCAGCAGAGACATGGTAGCCAAAGCCTTGAGAGTATATTTGTTGAGTACGTGCTATGTATTGAGCACTTGATATTGAGAGTACTGCGTGGGATGCTGGAGATATGATGCCGAATAAAACAGAATGAGGCCCAGGAGAGAAATCATCAGGCACAATATAGAAAGTTCAGGCAGAACGAGGAAAGTCCATAAAGGAGCTTAAGAAAAAACTGACAGAAAGGAAAACCAAAAGGGTAAGATGACGTTGTAGTTAAAAGAAGAGAATGTTTCTAGAAGGAGAAAGTCAATGATGCTTAATGCTTCTAAGAAATTAAATAAAGTCAGAACTGGAAAGCACCCATTAGCTTTAGCAACAAGGACCACGTATTCAATGGCAAGAACATTTCTAGCGAATTGGTGGGGAAAGCTTGGTCGGTGGTTTGAGGAGTGAACAGGAGATGAAGTGGAGACAGAGCACAGATAACCCTTCCAATAAATCTTATTGTAAAAAGAAAGAGATGATGATATCTGGAGAGGAGCAGGAATAGGAATATCAGGGAGACAAAGGGTGTCTCCCTGATTCTTCCTACTCTCCCAAGATAGAGGGAAGTTGAAAAGGCTGATGGGAAGAAACCCTTAGAGATATAGGAGAGAAGGGAATAATCCAGGGAAGGGCCTCTGAGAGGAGACTGGGATGGGAATCAGAGCACAGGATGAAGAATTGGCCTGTCGCATTGCACACAGGACTTCAGTAGGCAGGTGGCTGTACTGACTTCTATTTACTCTGTGACGCTGGAGGCAAGATGGTCTGCTGAGACTGGGTGGTGAGGATGGAGGAGCGAGAAGAATGGAGATGTAGATCAGCTTCTGGTGAGAACAAGGATTGCTGAGCAGGAAAACAGGAAGGATTGCTGAGCAGCACCGAACCAGCCCGGCTCAAGTGGGAGATCATGGGCACGTCTGTGTGAGATGCAAAAATGAACGCCGCCTTAGGCGTTGAGCTTTAGGACTAAAAAAGAGAAAGCTACCAGATAAAGTGATGACGATGGTAGGGGTCTGTGATGTAATGACAGCCAAGGGCTATGGTGGGGCATAGGACCAGGTGGAGGAGGGCAGGGGAGGATCACGAACTTCCACCTCCCAGGGAGGCTGCTAATGAGAGAAGGAAGCAAAAATTTACCACTTAGCTGCCCATGCTTTTGCCTTTGTCATTCCTCAACATCAATAAAGAATAGCTTCTAATGAGGGCTCCAAATGCCTACAACGAGGTCCTGGAGCTTAGGTTTTTAACTTACTTTGGTTTTGCCTCCTCTTCGGAAGCTGTCTCATTATTCAGTACCTGTTATGATCATTTCAAACTGTGAAGATTGACACAAGAACCTTGTAATATCTTGCTAACAATGAATCTAAGTTATTCAACTGATAGTTTCCTCAGATGAAATAACAGAGTTACTTGGCAATGACAATTCTCTCTTTTTTTTAAGAATGTTTTGGGTTGCAGTGGTGCTGCCTGCACTTTCTTAGGGGGACTCCATCTCTGGGGGAAGATATTGACTATTTCAATGGTTTCCAATCTGGGGCACATACCATAAGGGGTGTCCAAGATAATCTAATACTCCAATATTAGTTGTGTTCATTTTTGCCTAAAAAGAGTGTTCAAGCTTACTCTTATTCAATATATGAATTGATATTGGTGCCCATGTGTGGACAGTTGAGGATTCTGAAGTGTTCTGGAGGGAGAGTGGGCGTTTTATAACATGAGAAGCTGATGTGGGTCCCACAAATGCTTTCACTCTCAACATCCTGGGACATGTGCCCATCGGCAGGAGTCTGGATCATATGGATTTACAGATTTATTATCCATTTTAATTAGCTTAACACACACAAAATGAACACATGCCTTAAAAAGATGTCTGCTACGAAGCTGCAGATTGATGTTAATACAAACAATGCAAGCACAAGAAAGCCACAGGAAAATGCCAGAGCTGACGCTTTCTCCCACTCCCGATTACAGGTGCGTCATCACCCACATGAAAAGGCAAAAACTGGCATGATCCAGTGAGAGCTGATGAGAAGTTGACCAAAAAACTGACATTATCAAGAAGACATACTAGAAATACAAATTTATATTTACTATGGGTAAGGGTGAGCCTTGCCCCACATGTATATTTTGTCTGTATATGTCACTTAATCACTGTATGAAGACATCATGATTAGCTAATCACTGAAAATATTATTTCATTTTTACCACATCCTTCAAATATTTCTACTTTTTTATGTTGTATAATGTTCATAACATTAGTTTAATATAAAAAGTATTCTATATACTATACAAGATAGGTAAAGTACATTATATAATACATTATGCTATGTGTATATATTTTTTACTTATTTGGGGTGTGAGCTGAGAGGTGTTTAATCGGGCTCCTTATCAAAAATATTGGAGGGGCTTCCCTGGTGGCGCAGTGGTTGAGAATCTGCCTGCTAATGCAAGGGACTCGGGTTCCCGCCCTGGTCTGGGAAGATCCCACATGACGCAGAGCAACTAGGCCCGTGAGCCACAACTACTGAGCCTGCGCGTCTGGAGCCTGTGCTCTGCAACAAGAGAGGCCGCAATAGTGAGGCCTGCGCATCACGATGAAGAGTGGCCCCCGCTTGCCACAACTAGAGAAAGCCCTCGCACAGAAATGAAGACCCAACACAGCCCAAAATAAATAAATAAATTAATAAAAAAGAAAAACAAAAGAACTTAGCAAGTGCCCAGCACACAGCAGATAATTTAAAAAAAAATATTGGACACCACTGGTTTAATTTGTCATCTGTCAATAATACCTTTTAAAAATATATGGGGACTGGGACTTCCCTGGTGGTCCAGTGGGTAAAACTCTGAGCTCCCAATGCAGGGGGCCCAGGTTCGATCCCTGGTCAGGGAACTAGATCCCGCATGCATGCAGCAACTAAGAGTTCACATGCCGCAACTAAGAGTCTGCATGCTGCAACTAAGAAGCCCACATGCCGCAACTATGAGCCCGCATGCCACCAGGAAGATCCTGCGTGCCACAACTAAGACCCAGAGCAGCCTAAATAAATAAATAAATAAATTTTTTTGGGAAAAGATCTTTAAAATATATATATATATATATATATATATATAGGGACCAGGAATAACTTAGGATCCTTCTCATATTCTGCCACACTACAGCCCTGCAGAGACCCCGCACAGAGGGGGAATCAGCCACTTCTCCTGTGTTCATAGCTAAGGGCAGGAAGCCCATCCATCTCTAAGCCATATGCACTCAGCCGGCCATGAGAGGTTACCTTCTGCTTCTCCTTCTCGGTCGTAATTTGCTTGGAGCTTTCTACAAGATGGAAAAGCGCTTCATGCTTCTTGGTACTAACCATCAATTTCTTCTTGGCCTAGAGTCAAAAACATACAAAAAAAGCAAAAAAGGATCAGAAACTGACATCAAGAGAAAAACTCTTCTGTTCTGGAACAAGTCATGTTCACGTGCTAGCTTGAATGATTGTGTATTTTTAGTTCTTCATTTCTGCCCTCACCTCAAAATCTGCCTAAAATATCACAGTGGCTAACATTTTGCCCTGAGAACCACTGTGCATTTTTTTCATTACACTGAGTTTATTCAAGAGGGTTACACATTTTGTTAAATCACCGAAGGCTTGCGAGTTTCCAAAACATTGTTCTAGCTAGCATAATCACAACAAACATGGAAGACTGCTGACATCATTCTTTTAAATCTGCTTGGCCACAATTGAGGTCATTTTAAGATGCTCTCTTAAAACTTAGAGCAAAAGAAAAATTTTGCTCCCTGATGCCTGGGCTTGAGAGCTGGGCATCTGCCTGGCATCTTGTGAACTATCCTGCATTTGTGGTAGGCAGGCGGAGGGAGGGGGCAGGAAGGAAGCAGCATTCAAAGTCCCTTACTCTGTTAATGCCTTCATCCTTGGCCTGGGTTATGATGTGGGTGATCCGTCATTCCCTGTACAGTCCCAGCTTGGCAGAACAGGATGCTCCAGAGATAAAATCAACAGAATTTGGTTTGAGTTGGATTTAGCCTATTCAGGAACTGGGTTGACTGAAAGATGGTATGGTTTTTCACCGCAAGTTGCAATGACTGTAAAACCAGACAATGAAGGGAAAAGTCCAGGTCTT
>NW_006779481.1:1311329-1340921 GCF_000442215.2 Lipotes vexillifer | reverse complement strand
AAGTCAGAGGCAAAGCCTTCTGAAGGTCTCTAAACATATGAAACCTCTACAAAATGGAATTCAAGGAACAAGAAGCTCAGAGACCCTCCTCTCCACCTTCTGTCAGTCACATGCCTGCTGATAAATGAGAGTAGGAGCCAAGAGCATTTGGTTCTTTAAGGCTCTTCATTAGAGTCTCCAAAACAGACTACACCGCATTACTGACAGGCTGAATCCCTTGAATTGTAACTGGAGAGAAAGCTATTATAGTGCAAGCATTTTATGTTCTCTAATTTCTCTGTCAATCTTCATAAAAAATAAAATCATTCTATTTAGAAAAATTACTTGATGGAAATTGGGAAATAAAAAAAGATTTTTTTTTTTGTTCCTGAAAGCAGTGGCAGTTACTGAGCATAGTTTCTCTTTTGGTCCATTGTATTGCATTTCCTGTGAAAGCTGAATATTTACAGAATGTATTTTTAAAAACAAATTCTGTTTAAGAAAGCTCATAAAATCAAGAGCAAAACTGAAAACAAATGACTGGACTCTTGTTTATGGAACCTTTAAATATTCACTATAAAAAGTGATTCTTGTGAGCAGTCCTTTACCAGGACTGTTATTGTGGGCACAGAAATTCATTTATCTCAAACATTTCTGATTAATGTCCTTGTCTTATGGGGTCCTTGGTTCCAGCAGGAGCTTCAGAGACAACGTTGAGGGCTGAGATGCGGCCGCCTGTTTCTGAGGGTGTCTCCACTTTTTTGGCACTCATGGCCATCTACTTGGGAAAGAAAGTTCTCTTTGGGCACCAACCCTTTGGAGATGAAAGACAGAATTTCAACTTTGGTAGCACAAGTCCCCTCAAAGGGAATCATTGGGTTTTCCGAGCAGATTCCCTCTCCACTGGCTTCTAGTCCTTCCTACTCGAAATGAATTCCTCCTAAACTGGATTGTTCTAGAATAATCATATATATATATATATATATATATATATATATATATATAGGCACCACCTGTGATTATCTCTGCTTAAAACCCTGTAATGATATGCTCTAAATTTTCACACCAGATCATAATTCCTCTCCTTAGAAGTCATTCACTCTTTCCTGCACACATGTTATCTAGCCAACTAAATTTTAAATTACATGGAAACAAGAACCATGTCTTAGTACAGTGTGGTGCACGAGGAGTGGGCCGTACATACTTGTGAAACCAATACAGGAATCCCCCTTTACACATCTTTACCCACCCGTCACTGTGCTGCTCTCACTGGTGAGACAGAGATCACAAATGCCCTTATAAAAGATAAAACCAAAACTCAGTATTCATATCTTGCCCTAAGTTTCAAATTATACAGAGAGGCAGTCAGTGTAGGTAATGCTTAAGGGCAGTGACCTTGGAGCCCAGTGACTTGGAATAATTCTTGGTTCAACCATTAACCAGCTTTGTAACATTAAGCAATTATTAACCTCTGTGTCTCTGCTTCCCCACTCTTCTATAAAATGGGACAACACAAGGTCATATACTACATTGGTTGGTTTTTGTGATGATTCAACACATAAATATATAGCACTTGACATACAATAAACACCACATGTTAGCTATAAATACAAGTCATATTTAGAGTTCTGCTCCTCTACTGATTTAGTTGAAAGATATATCTATATAATAACTCAGACGAGGAAACATTTTGCTTTTCAGTTAGCACTTAGAAATACTGACACTAAAACACACGATCACATTTGTACAAAAGCCAAAAGCTTCAATCCTGAAAATTGGGTTTACACAAATGATATCTCTGTATACTTGCCTTAATTTGATGATTCCAGTTGCTAATGACAAGATTTGCTGTCTTTTCAACTTCATTATCAAGCTATCGAAGGGAAAACAAGAAAAAAATTTTTTTTTGCTGTCTTCTTGTTGAGTCACAGTGCTGGCTTATTAATTCTGGTACAATTAGTAGCACAATTAAGTGGAATTTTAAAATCCTATAGAGGACATATTTCCTGAGAAAAGTAGTCAAGTCTCTTTTCCTCAGGTCAAGAATCTCTTCACAAGATTTACCCTGAATGCATTTGGTAAGATAATTATTTTTAATATATAACTCTGTAGAAACAATATAAATGGGTACAAGCTGTGTGGAGGAGTACCGTGAGATTCAGTAAAAGTCCTAGCAGTGCTAATTTTACTAACTGTCTTACTGCCTCTAAAGTGAATATTGCTTTAATTTCAAAAAGATTGAATTATTAATCATAATTAACTTTTTCTCCTACTTTAAAATAGCTAATGGGGCAGTAAATGATGAAAATGGAACTAGGCAACCTCCTGAGGAGATCAGACTTAAGTTAGTGCAGAACCTTTTCTCCTGAACCATAGACCTTTCTTCAAAACCCACAGATCAGCCATTACTCAACCACTCTGAGATCTAGCAACACTGTACTTTTTTCTTTCTCAGTTCATTAAATTTGGAATATGTGGTTTAGCACAACAAATACAATTAAAATAATTTTATGCACTATGTCACTTTTGACTCTATGTTGCTGAAATATGGAACAAGTTCACTTTAAAAAATTCGACTTTTTTGTGAGAAAATGTGGCAGGGTGATAGGGGTGCAACAGAGAGGGGCAAATGCTGAAAAGAAGATTATAAACTGGACCAGCATTCTGAGGCGACCATGACATTAATTATCTAAAGCACTGTGATCATAGCACTGTGCCTAATTTAGTAAGTACTAAGGAAATTCTAGTGATTATCATATTATTATGTGGTATGAAAATATTTTGTTATTAATGAAGTATAGACTAGTGTTTGGCTTTTATTAAGTTGGTTTGCAAAGGCAGAAGATTATATTACTTTCTAGTAATTCCTGTAAACTTCCCCCATCACCCTATCCCTAAGGAGAACATCCATTCTGGTAAAAATACATGGATGCCCACTAAACATCTATTCCATTTCCTGATTCAGTTTCATACGTTTGAATAAATTTTTTTTGGTATCATTTCTCTTCCATCAGGGCTTTCACAAATCCCCTCATCCTATGGACTTACCACCTTTAAGACCTGCTTTATCTGGCTGCGATCACTTGAAACTCCCCTTAGCCACTGCCCCTGCCCTTCTCAAATACCTCCTATTACTGCTCTGAACTTCTCACCTGTACCTGTCATTGACCCAGATAATGACCATGACCCCATCCCTAACAGAGTTAAGCAGTGTTTATTAAATACCTCTTCACGTTGCCTGAAAATATATTTCAAAGTGCTTACTGACTGTATTACACGCAAATAAAAAGAAAACGGAACACAAATGAAATTGTTCTGGAAGGAAAAGTACACAGACAGACCAGAGAATATGCCATACAAGAGGACCAGGTGCCCTGAAAGAATTGTTTAGTTATTTTTCTTCAATTTTAAGGCTATTTGATGATTATACCTAGTATTTCTTTTACCTAATTCCAAGGTTATAAGTATAGAGAAGCATTTCCTTTTAAAAATTGCATTTATAGTTCTATTTACAAACGGTATATCTATTCAGTGTAAAACAATGTAAATACAAAAAAAAGTAAAAACAAATGAAATAAAAATAACCTCTAATTCCACTGTCTAGAGATAATTCTTATCAACATTCTGGGGAGGTGTTTCCAGGTTTTTTTCTATGCATATATTCACACATTTATTTTACAAAACTGCAGTTATATTGTTAGATTTTCTCATCTTGTTTTTTAATTTAGCACTACATCCCCATGTCATTCAATTCTGCTGCAATAAGATTTTTAATGGTTGCATAGTATTCCGTTGCTTGAATTCATCGTAATTTATTTTTGGATGATGATGAAGTTTCCATTTACTCACTACTATAAACAATGCTTTAACAAACATCCTCGTACATAAATCTTTGGGTTTGTGTTTATTTTTATGATAAATTCCTGAAATGTAGGAGCACCTTTAGATAATCTTTTATTTCTTGAGCCAAAGACAGAAATCTTGCTTTAACAGGGAGAAAAGAAAGATTTTGACTCACTGATTTTCTCTTCTTTTCATGTGCACTCAGGACTTGATGAGTTGGTTTTACTGCTTCCAACTCAATTGCTTTGCCAAGTTTTCTGGAAATAGGACATGAAAGACACACAAGCCTAGTATTAGGATTTATATCTACTTTCCGAATTATTTTCTGGGGAAGTAAAATGGTGTGTTAGGCATATCTACTCAGTGCAAGTTTGCAGTGGAGTATTTGTAGCACACCCACTTTAAATATTTATGACTCCCTTTAGGGCTGGAGCAAGGCCAGCGTGTGGGTACTCACTGATGCTGTTCCGCTGCCGACTTCATGCCCTCCGAGACCCAGGCCCAGGCACTGACAACACAGCTGGAAGCAAAAACAAGGGAGCACAAGTGTGGGTGTCATTTTCCCAGGAGTCTGAGAAATAAAGCATCATGTCTGAGCCATTGCATTCAGCAATTGCACTCATATCCCTAATCCTATTTCAATTTCTCCATGGGATTAAATTCTGCCAACATATTTATTTGCACTATTGTCATTACATAAACTGCGTTTTTTTTCCAATCATTTTTCACCCTGATTTCCATTTTTCATTTCATGTCTGTAGAAAATCAGGGAAATAAAGTAGCCAAGGGTGAGAAGCCACTTAGAACAGGCAGGAGAGAGCATGCTACCCTTAAAGACAATATTTTCAGGCTCTTCATTTCACAGATGAATAAACAGAGGCTCAGAAAAGTTAAGTTATGGAGGACTCCAGAGCCGTGGTCATGTCCTGCGTGCTGCTCTTGGGGTTGGGGTCTAGGTCCTGTTCCCTGCTGGCCTTTAGGACAAACACTCAGATGTTCTACTGTCTTGTGAGTATATCTCAATTTAACAAAAGGGTAACTCTGCCCTGACCCTAGCAGCACAAAGGGAGAATTAGGAAATATGACGCTATTCTCCACCTACATATAGTTGGCCTTCAAACAGGAAGCCCATTGTATCAATAAACCTCAGGGACAGAGCCAGAGTAGACTTTGATGGAAGGGAAGGGACAGATCGGTGCCCATACTGAGAGCAAGACGGTGCAGAGGTTTGCCTCCATATGACTTAGGCTGCACCTGGCAGCCAGAGAATGGGAGAACTAGATCAAAGGATGTCAGATTTTCTGTGTATCCAAAGCCAGGCACAAAACCAGGCACAAGAGAGTACCCACTGTATGCTTCCAATTATAGGAAAGTCCAGAAAAGACAAAACAATCTAGATAGAAAAAAAGCAGATCAGTGTTTCCTTGGGACTGTGTTGGGGGAAGGATTGTAGACAGGTATGAGGAGTCTTTTGGTGATGAAAATACGTATATTTTGATTTTGGTGGTGGATATATGGTATACATATGTCAAAATCAATCAAACCATATACTCAAAACGGGTGCGTCTTATTGCATGTAAACTAAATCTCAATAGAGTTGGTTTTTTTTAAAAAAGAAACCCAAGCACACTTTCGGGAAGAGAATCTGACATTTGCCCCTGGGAAGAGCTGGGCGGCAGAGCAGGAAGGAGAAGGCGTTGGCCTCAGAGGTTCTGTGTCTGAATCCACAAGCTCCCCTTTGTTTCCTGCATGACCCTGGAAGAATCACTTGATTTCACTGATCCTCACTTAACTGGTCTTTTAGAAGAGAAATAATTTGAGTTATCATACAAGTACCTAACAGATTTTGGTATAGATAAAAGTTCAGTTAATGCTTATTATTAAATATTGTTGTACTAACCCTGGTTAACCAAGCATTCTGTTCATGCCAACTCCTTGGGAGCACCATGCTGGATTCTAGGGCTGCCACAAAATAAGACCCCTACAGCTACACCTCTCATCCTTTAGAAGGTAATCAAAACTAAAATCATAATGAACACTTAGGGAGCTTTGGCTCTAGCCAGGTATTAAACACATTTCTTGTATTATTTCATTTACTACTCACAGGAGTTATATGAGATGTGTTTTATATCCATTTTAAATACACAATGAGAGGTAAAATAAATTATCCTAATTTACCTACTTGGTAAGAGGTAGAGCCAGAATTTAAACATGAGTAGTCTAAATAAAGTCTATTTATACTCAGCCACTGTGCTCTACTGGTTCCTTTGCAGGCTTCTAAAATACCATCCTAAAAATCAAGCTCAAAGTCAGAGCAATTTCAAAGCCATTATTTGCTGTTATGGATGATGCCTAGGGAGTAGGAATGTGGGCTCCAGAAGCCTTCCTTTTTTCTTTCCCTCTTTCTTTTACCATCAGAAGGGGTCTTTGCAATGGCACTGCCATTGGGTGGCATCTGCAAGAATTAGTCAAAAATCTTTGTAAGAAATTATCACTAATGGACCATTTTTAGAATACTAATACCTTTTTTCTCACCCCGAAGAGAATTGACTTCATTCTCAACTGAATTGAAAACAATGTGAACCAACATTTTTTCAGCATCTGATGTGCCAATATCTTTACATATATTACCTCGTTTAATATGCGCCCCCCAATACACACACACACACACACACACACACACACACACACACACATATATACAATGGAGCACATCTTGTTACTCCACATAACAGAGAAGGAAATCAAGGGAGGCCAGGTTGCTTGCTGAAGGTCATAAATTTGAGATAAAGCAGGATTCACATTTCCTAATTTCAAGAGCTTCCGACGTAACAACACTGCTTCCCAAGTTAATATCCTCACCAAGGCCTTTTATGAATATGAGCTTAGGAGTCACAAAGACACAGGATGAACCCAGCTCTGAAATTCATTATCTGTGTGACGAGGCAAGGTTCTTAAACTCTCCAAGCCTCACGTCCTTGTGTGTAAATAGGGATCATAAAAAGACTTCTCAGAGATTGTTGTGAGGATTAAATGTAGAGTATCTATGAAAGCATCTAACACAGTATCTGGCACACAGTAAGAGCCCAAGAACTGGAAGCCATGCTTGATGCTCTGGACTTACCACATTTATATGAGGAAGCTGAAATTGAACATATGTCGCTTTTTATTACTTTTAAGAGTGATTTTGCCTTATCTCTTCCATATACTTACTTTTTCTTTGTGCTCTGTAATGTTTTGCTGAGTTTGGTTGCCAGTTTCTGAAGTCCTTTGGCATAACTGATCTCCAAATTTGCCCTGTTAGCAAAGGGATAATTGTTAGATAGGATACAATGGCTGGAAATCAAGCAAACCCACCCCCCACACACACACAGAGACACACAAATATATGAAGGAGGACTCAGGCTGATAATGCAATGAATAAAGAGATGATTTGTCTACTATAAGGATTCTCCCGTCCTCGGTGTAATCTTTAAGGATATCCAAGAGAATCCTACAAAAGGAGAGAAGTTTTCATTTAACCTTCTTGTACACTAGTGTTATGGGTTGAACTATATTCCCCCACAAAGGTGCTTAAGTCCTAACCCTGCTGTCTGTGAATGTGGCCTTATTTGGAAATAGGGTCTTTGCAAATAATCAAGTTCAGATGCAGTCACTAGGATTGGCTAGAACTCAGTATGGATGTGTCCTTATGAAAGGGAGAAATTTGGGCACAGTCACACTCACACACACACACACACACACACACACACACACACACACAGAATGCTGTGTGAAGATGAAGGGGCAGAGATTGGGATAATGTATTATAAGTTAAGGGATGCCGAAGGTTAATCGTCAGCAGACCACCAGAAACTAGGAGAGAGACACGGAATAGATTCTCCCTCACAGCTCTCGGAAGGAACCAACCTGACCAAACACATCGAACTCAGACTTCCAGCCTCCAGGAATGTGAGACAATATGTTTTTGTAGTTTAAGCTACAGTAAGAGACTGTGAAAGTTAAGTAACCCAGTCTGTAGTACCTTGTTATGGCAGTCCTAGCAAACTAATCCAGCTACTTTCCTACTTATCCTGAGACACAAGCACCATCAGACTAGCTCTAGATTATAATAGCTGGCAATACAATAATACATTATGATGGAATTAACAAAACAGTAACTTTCTAATGGGCCAGCACGAGATTTAGAAAATGAATTCCCATTACTTTCCATGCAGGACAAGACTCAGTAGGGAATCTGGGCATATCCTCCCAAAGAAAACTTGGTTCTTTGGATGGATTGAGTCACTCTTAGCTTAAGCTGATTTTTCCATGTCTTAATTTAAGCCCATCTATAGCTAAAATGAAGACACATTTTTATTCATTTCACTTTTCAATGAAAATAATAAAAGTGTAGGATATTAAGTTCAATTTACGCTACTTTTTTCATCTTTATATGGACCAGAGAATTTTTGTTGCATATTTTCAGTCTTTTAATTCTACTTTTATTATAAAACATCATTAGAATTATTTGTGACTCCATTTCATTTGGGGAACAATCCCAGGACTCTCCAGTAATTAACTTAATCCTTGGATGTTTTTACACAGATTAGGCTCAGTGTTATAGACCAAAAAAGGAAAGACCTCTTTTATGAATGGAACCCAGAGATCACAGGCTATGGACCTATCGCTAAGATTCTCTTCATTTTTCCTCTTTAGTACAGCTGTGCTCCAAGTTATTTTTAGCACCTTTTAAAAGAAAGAAAACCACTGTAGGATGCATGTTAAGGCCTAGGTGCAGAAAATACCCATTTGGCATCAGGCCTTGGCCAAGTATAAGAAAAGGTTAGGGCAAATATTTTTAAACAATGAAGATGGTAAAGAAATATCTCATAGTGTTTTAAAAAAGATTTCTCTGCTCTAGGAATATGTGGTGATTGATGGAGAGAGAAAGTCCTGGTCAGCAGCAAGCTGGGAGAGACTGCCACCCTCAACGAACTTGGATGCTCTAGAATCCCAAGAGAATGCTATGGCTCAGTAGGGTGGCTTTGGGCAACATTAAAATGAACTAATCAGACTTACCTCAAGGGGGTTTACGATAATTAAAAATTAAATTAAAAAATTTTTAATTAAAAAATTAAATTTAAAAATTTTAATTAAATTAATAATTTAATTTTTAAAAAATTAAAAATTTTTAATTAAAAAAAATTAATTTTAAAAATGTGGTAATCACCCAAACCCAACAGGGCCTCAAAGACTGAAATGATTTTTATTGATTTGCACAACCTGAGCCCTGGCTCCCTCTCTGATTTCCCCTCCTACTAGTCATCCCCTTGTTCACGGTACTCTTGCTTAGTGGCCAAATGTCATCCTGCTTTAGGGCCTTTGCACTTGCTGTGGCCTCTGCCGTGTATTCCTTCTGCTACATAACCCCATGGCATTCTTCTTCATGTCAACCCCAACAAGTCTTATTCAAACATCACCACCTCAGAGGCTACCCTATCGAAAAGAGCATTCTTGTCACTATCTCCCTACAGCTTTATTTATGCCCTAGCATTTATCACTATCTTACATCACATAATTTTTTACTGTGCTTCTGTGAATACCCCTAGAGTGTAAGCTCCATAAGGGTAAAGATTTTGTGTTGCTCATTGCTATATCCCGAGGCCTAGAACAGTGCCTGCCATGTTATTGGTGCTCAGCATGTATTTCTTGAATGAATGAATGAATGAATGGACTTCCCATCAGGTCTTGGTTAGAATTTTTAACCAGTCTCCACTACAAATCTGTTCTCATTTCACCACTTTTGAAAACTTTAAACTGCTGAAGTATTTAAATTCAGTCCCACAAGTTTGAGGTGTGCTCAGCTCTGATGTCAGCATACGTGGCTTTCTAGCACTTGCAATAGCTAGACTCATTAAACCCTCTCCTAATCCGTCTTTAACCAGAGGGTTCCTTAGGACTTTCCTTTCCAGCATTCCATTCTTGCTTGGAAGCAGCACATAGAACATTAAATATGATGATGCATTTGTCGTGCTCAGCTGGTGCTGGGCACCAAAAATTTCTCAATAAATATTAATTTTTCTAATGTTATTATGAGTATGTATCCAAAAGGATCTCTAAACATTCAGAAATACACAGAGATGGGGAGAAGTGGGGGAAAGAATGCACATTTTTCTCATCCATCAGCTCCAGAACAATCCTGAATGGCTTCCCACAGGAAAGGGAATGCTGTCAGGCACAGCCTCTTCCTCAGAATTCAGTTTCACTTTTACCCTGTTCTTGCAGGTCCTACAAAATGGCTCAGAGGCTAAGCAGAAATAAAAAAGGACAACGATGAGAGGGAAGTGTGGCATTCCCTTACATCGTTAACTTAATCTGATTCTAGAAAAAAGTTGGGCTTTGGTGTCAAGAAATGGAGAGGGTCCTGCTCTCTTTGAATTGATGGGCTCTTGTTTTGAACCTGGCTTTATTCTTGAACCCCTGTATTTCTGCTGGCTTTCTCTTAAGTACAGCAGAAAACCAGCCTAAAGAGAGGCAATTACGAGAAGAGGGGAAGATGGCGGAAGAGTAATGGCAGAGATCACCTTCCTCCCCACAGATACACCAGAAATACATCTACACGTGGAACAACTCCTACAGAACACCTACTGAACGCTGGCAGAAGACCTCAGACCTCCCAAAAGGCAAGAAACTCCCCCACGTACCTGGGCTAGGGCAAAAGAAAAAAGAATAAACAGAGAAAAAAGGATAGGGACGGGACCTGCACCAGTGGGAGGGAGCTGTGAAGGAGGAAAGGTCTCCACACACTAGAAGCGCCTTCGCGGGCGGAGACTGCGGGTGGCGGAGGGGGAAGCTTCGGGGCCGCGGAGGACAGCGCAGCCACAGGGGTGCGGAGGGCAAAGCGGGGAGATTCCTGCACAGAGGATCGGTGCCGACCAGCACTCACCAGCCTAAGAGGCTTGTCTGCTCACCTGCCGGGGCGGTCGGGGCTGGGAGCTGAGGCTCGGGCTTCAGAGGTCGGATCGCAGGGAAAGGACTGCGGTTGGCATCGTGAACACAGCCTGCAGGGGGTTAGTGCGCCACGGCTAGCCGGGAGGGAGTCCGGGAAAAGTGTGGACCTGCCGAACAGGCAAGAGACTTTTTCTTCCCTCTTTGCTTCCTGGTGCGCGAGGAGAGGGGATTAAGAGCGCTGCTTAAAGGAGCTCCGGAGACGGGCGCGAGCCGCGGCTAAAAGCGCGGACCCCAGGGACGGCCATGAGACGCTAAGGCTGCTGCCGCCGCCACCAAGAAGCCAGTGTGCGAGCACAGGTCACTCTCCACACCTCCCCTCCTGGGAGCCTGTGCAGCCCGCCACTGCCAGGGTCCCGGGATCCAGGGACAACTTCCCCGGGAGAACGCACGGTGCGCCTCAGGCTGGTGCAACGTCACGCCGGCGCAACGTCACGCCGGTGCAACGTCACACCGGCCTCTGCCGCCGCAGCCTCGCCCCACATCCGTGCCCCTCCCTCCCCGCTGCCTGAGTGAGCCAGAGCCCTCGAAGCAGCTGCTCCTTTAACCCCGTCCTGTCTGAGCGAAGAACAGACGCCCTCAGGCGACCTACACGCAGAGGTGGGGCCAAATCCAAAGCTGAAACCCGGGAGCTGTGCGAACAAAGAAGAGAAAGGGAAATCTCTCCCAGCAGCCTCAGAAGCAGCGGATTAAAGCTCCACAATCAACTTGATGTACCCTGCATATGTGGAATACCTGAATAGACAAAGAATCACCCCAAATTGAGGAGGTGGACATTGAGAGCAAGATTTATGATTTTTTTCCCCTTTTCCTCTTTTTGTGAGTGTGTATGTGTATGCTTCTGTGTGAGATTTTGTCTGTATAGCTCTGCTTCCAACATTTGTCCTAGGGTTCTATCTGTCCGTTTTTTTTTTTTTCAAAAACAACGGGAGCTACGAACTTGCAGCCTGCAAAAAGGTGAACCCAATCACAGTAAGATAAGCAAAATGAGAAGACAGAAAAACACACAGCAGATGAAGGAGCAAGATAAAAAGGCACCAGACCTAACAAATGAAGAGGAAATAGGCAGTCTACCTGAAAAAGAGTTCAGAATAATGATAGTAAAGATGATCCAAAATCTTGGAAATAGAATGGACAAAATGCAAGAAGCAGTTAACAAGGACCTAGAAGAAATAAAGATGAAACAGACAATGATGAACAACACAATAAATGAAATGAAAAATACTCTAGATGGGATCAATAGCAGAATAAATGAGGCAGAAGAACGGATAAGTGACCTGGAAGATAAAATAGTGGAAATAACTACTGCAGAGCAGAATAAAGAAAAAAGAATGAAAAGAACTGAGGACAGTCTCAGAGACCTCTGGGACAACATTAAATGCACCAACATTCGAATTATAGAGGTCCCAGAAGAAGAAGAGAAAAAGAAAGGGGCTGAGAAAATATTTGAAGAGATTATAGTTGAAAACTTCCCTAATATGGGAAAGGAAATAGTTAATCAAGTTCAGGAAGCACAGAGAGTCTCATACAGGATAAATCCAAGGATAAATACGCCAAGACACATATTAATCAAACTGTCAAAAATTAAATACGAATAACAAATATTAAAAGCAGCAAGGGAAAAACAACAAATAAAACACAAGGGAATCCCCATAAGGTTAACTGCTGATCTTTCAGCAGAAACTCTGCAAGCCAGAAGGGAGTGGCAGGACATATTTAAAGCGATGAAGGAGAAAAGCCTAAACCAAGATTACACTACCGAGCAAGGATCTCATTCAGATTTGATGGAGAAATTAAAACCTTTACAGAAAAGCAAAAGCTGAGAGAGTTCAGCACCGCCAAACCAGCTTTACAACAAATGCTAAAGGAACTTCTCTAGGCAAGAAACACAAGAGAAGGAAAAGACCTACAATAACGAACCCAAAACAATTAAGAAAATGGGAGTAGGAACATACATATCGATAATTACCTTACATGTAAATGGAATAAATGCTCCCACCAAAAGAAACATATTGGCTGAATGGTTACAAAAACAAGACCCATATATATGCTGTCTAGAAGAGACCCACTTCAGACCTAGAGACACATACAGACTGAAAGTAAGGGGATGGAAAAAGATATTCCATGCAAATGGAAATGAAAAGAAGGCTGGAGTAGCAATTCTCATATCAGACAAAATAGACTCTAAAATAAAGACTATTAGAAGAGACAAAGGAAGGACACTACATAATGATCAAGGGATCGATCCAAGAAGAAGATATAACAATTGTAAATATTTATGCACCCAACATAGGAGCACCTCAATACATAAGGCAAATACTAACAGCCATAAAAGGGGAAATTGACAGTAACACATTCATAGTAGGAGACTTTAACACCCCACTTTCACCGATGGACAGATCATCCAAAATGAAAATAAATAAGGACACAAGCTTTAAATGATACATTAAACAAGAAGGACTTCATTGATATTTATTGGACATTCCATCCAAAAACAACAGAATACACATTTCTCTCAAATGCTCATGGAACATTCTCCAGGATAGATCATATCTTGGGTCACAAATCAAGCCTTGGTAAATTTAAGAAAGTTGAAATTGTATCAAGTATCTTTTCCGACCACAACACTATGAGACTAGATATCAATTACAGGAAAAGATCTGTAAAAAATACAAACACATGGAGGCTAAACAATACACTACTTAATAATGAAGTGATCACTGAAGAAATCAAAGAAGAAATTTAAAACTACCTAGAAACAAATGACAATGGAGACACGACGACCCAAAACCTATGGGATGCAGCAAAAGCAGTTCTAAGAGGGAAGTTTATAGCAATACAATCCTACCTTAAGAAACAGGAAACATCTCGAATAAACAACCTAACCTTTCACCTAAAGCAATTAGAGAAAGAAGAACAAAAACACCCCAAAGTTAGCAGAAGGAAAGAAATAATAAAAATCAGATCAGAAATAAATGAAAAATAAATGAAGGAAACAATAGCAAAGATCAGTAAAACTAAAAGCTGGTTCTTTGAGAAGATAAACAAAATTGATAAACCATTAGCCACACTCATCAAGAAAAAAAGGAAGAAGTCTCAATAGAATTAGAAATGAAAAAGGAGAAGTAACAACTGAGACTGCAGAAATACAAAAGATCATGAGAGATTACTACAAGCAACTCTATGCCAATAAAATGGACAGCCTGGAAGAAATGGACAAATTCTTAAAAATGCACAACCTGCCATGACTGAATCAGGAAGAAATAGAAAATATTAACAGACCAGTCACAAGCACTGAAATTGAAACTGTGATTAAAAATCTTCCAACAGGGCTTTCCTGGTGGTGCAGTGGTTGAGAGTCCACCTGCAGATGCAGGGGACGCGGGTTTGTGCCCCGGACCAGGAGGATCCCACATGCCGCGGAGCAGCTGGGCCCGTGAGCCATGGCAGCTGAGGCTGCGCGTCTGGAGCCTGTTGCTCCACAACGGGAGTGGCCACAACAGGGAGAGGCCCTCGTACTGCAAAAAAAAAAAAAATTTCCAACAAACAAAAGCCCAGGACCAGATGGCTTCACAGGCGAATTCTATCAAACATTTAGAGAAGAGCTAACACCTATCCTTCTCAAACTCTTCCAAAATATAGCAGAGGGAGGAACACTCCCAAACTCATTCTGCGAGGCCACCATCACCTTGGTACCAAAACCAGGCAAGGATGTCACAAAGAAAGAAAACTACAGGCCAATATCACTGATGAACATAGATGCAAAAATCCTCAACAAAATACTAGCAAACAGAATCCAACAGCACATTAAAAGGATCATACACCATGATCAAGTGGGGTTTATTCCAGGAATGCAAGGATTCTTCAATATACGCAAATCTATCAATGTGATTAACCATATTAACAAATTGAAGGAGAAAAACCATATGATCATCTCAATAGATGCAGAGAAAGCTTTTGACAAAATTCAACACCCATTTATGATAAAAACCCTGCAGAAAGTAGGTGTAGAGGGAACTTTCCTCAATATAATAAAGGCCGTATATGACAAGCCCACAGCCAACATCATCCTCAATGGCGAAAAACTGAAAGCATTTCCACTAAGGTCAGGAACAAGACAAGGTTGCCCACTCTCACCACTCTTATTCAACATAGTTTTGGAAGTTTTAGCCACAGCAATCAGAGAAGAAAAGGAAATAAAAGGAATCCAAATCGGAAAAGAAGAAGTAAAGCTGTCACTGTTTGCAGATGACATGATACTATACATAGAGAATCCTAAAGATGCTACCAGAAAACTACTAGAGCTAATCAATGAATTTGGTAAAGTAGCAGGATACAAAATTAATGCACAGAAATCTCTGGCATTCCTATATACTAATGATGAAAAATCTGAAAGTGAAATCAAGAAAACACTCCCACCCATTTACCATTGCAACAAAAAAATAAAATATCTAGGAATAAACCTACCTAAGGAGACAAAAAACATGTTTGCAGAAAATGATAAGACACTGATGAAAGAAATTAAAGATGATACAAATAGATGGAGAGATATACCATGTTCTTGGATTGGAAGAATCAACATTGTGAAAATGACTCTACCCAAAGCAATCTACAGATTCAATGCAGTACCTATCAAACTACCACTGGCATTTTTCACAGAACAAGAATAAAAAAGTTCACAATTTGTATGGAAACACAAAAGACCCCGAATAGCCAAAGTCATCTTGAGAACGAAAAACGGAGCTGGAGGAATCAGGCTCCCTGACTTCAGACTATAATACAAAGCTACAGTAATCAAGACAGTATGGTACTGGCACAAAAACAGAACTATAGATCAATGGAACAGGATAGAAAGCCCAGAGATAAACCCACGCACATATGGTCACCTTATCTTTGATAAAGGAGGCAAAAATGTACAGTGGAGAAAGGACAGCCTCTTCAATAAGTGGTGCTGGGAAAACTGGACAGGTACATGTAAAAGTATGAGATTAGATCACTCCCTAACACCATACACAAAAATAAGCTCAAAATGGATTAAAGCCCTAAATGTAAGGCCAGACACTATCAAACTCTTAGAGGAAAACATAGGCAGAACACTCTATGACATAAATCACAGCAAGATCCTTTTTGACCCACCTCCTAGAGAAATGGAAATAAAAACAAAAATAAACAAATGGGACCTAATGAAACTTAAAACCTTTTGCAGAGCAAAGGAAACCATAAACAAGATGAAAAGACAACCCTCAGAATGGGCGAAAATATTTGCAAATGAAGCAACTGACAAAGGATTAATCTCCAAAATTTATAAGCAGCTCATGCAGCTCAATAACAAAAAAACAACTCAATCCAAAAATGGGCAGAAGACGTAAATAGACATTTCTCTAAAGAAGATATACATGGGCTTCCCAGCAAGATCCTTCTTGACCCATCTCCTAGAGTAATGGAGATAAAAACAAAAATAAACAAATGGGACCTAATGAAACTTCAAAGCTTTTGCACAGCAAAGGAAACCATAAACAAGACCAAAAGACAACCCTCAGAATGGGAGAAAATATTTGCAAATGAATCAACTGACAAAGGATTAATCTCTAAAATTTACAGGCAGCTCATGCAGCTCAATAACAAAAAAACAAACAACCCAATCCAAAAATGGGCAGAAGACCTAAATAGACATTTCTCCAAAGAAGATATACAGACTGCCAACAAACACATGAAAGAATGCTCAACATCATTAATCATTAGAGAAATGCAAATCAAAACTACAATGAGATATCATCTCACACCAGTCAGAATGGCCATCATCAAAAAATCTAGAAACAATAAATGCTGGAGAGGGTGTGGAGAAAGGGGAACACTCTTGCACTGCTGGTGGGAATGTGAATTGGTACAGCCACTATGGAGAACAGTATGGAGGTTCCTTAAAAAACTACAAATAGAACTACCATATGACCCAGAAATCACACTACTGGGATATACCCTGAGAAAACCATAATTCAAAAAGAGTCATGTACCAAAATGTTCATTGCATTTACCATAGCCCGGAGATGGAAGCAACCTAAGTGTCCATCATCAGATGAATGGATAAAGAAGATGTGGCACACATATACAATGGAATATTTCTCAGCCATAAAAAGAAACGAAATTGAGCTATTTGTAATGAGGTGGATAGACCTAGAGTCTGTCATACAGAGTGAAGTAAGTCAGAAAGAGAAAGACAAATACCGTATGCTAACACATATATATGGAATTTAAGGGAAAAAATGTCATGAAGAACCTAGGGGTAAGACAGGAATAAAGACAGAGACCTACTAGAGAATGGACTTGAGGATATGGGGAGGGGGAAGGGTAAGCTGTGACAAAGTGAGAGAGAGGCATGGACATATATACACCAAACGTAAGGTAGAAAGCTAGTGGTAAGCAGCCACATAGCACAGGCAGATCAGCTCGGTGCTTTGTGACCGCCTGGAGGGGTGGGATAGGAGGGTGGGAGGGAGGGAGACGCAAGAGGGAAGAGATATGGGAACATATGTATATGTATAACTGATTCACTTTGTTATAAAGCAGAAACTAACACACCATTGTAAAGCAATTATACTCCAATAAAGATGTAAATAAAGAAGAAAAAAAAAACAAAAAAATAAGAGAGGCAATTACCACACAGCATTTCTTGTTTCAGAGCAGTAAGAGGATGTGTAGGTTTACAGGTTGGTATACAGCTTAAAAATTCTTGTAATCCTGCCCATGAAGTTCGTGTCCAAACTGTGCTCTCTCTCCCAACAAATGTGCTGCCATCTCCTTTGTGACATGTTTCTGACGCTTGACCTTGTGTGTTCTGTCTACACACAAACTAGTGACATCCAACATTTATTGTATACAACGTGCCAGGCACCATTCTGAGTGTTTTAAGTACATTTCCTCATTTAACCTGCAATACCTCCCAACAGGAAGGCACACTTTCTACCCATTTCATGGAGGGGAACACCAAGGCACAGAGTTTAGTCAGTAACTTGCCTGAGGTCATTCATGGAGAAGTGACCTCTGGGATTCAAACCCTTGTCTGGCTCAAGAACCTGCCTGCCCAGCACTCCACTCTCCTGCCTCTGAAACAGTGGGGAAGCAGCTGGAGCAGGAGAATTGCGGGGGAGTCAAAGGCAAGTGCTTTTTAAAATTGACACCGCCTCTCCCTTTGCCTTTAATTGCGGTGTTCTGAATCACCACAACTCTGGCGGCTTAGCAGCTAGAAACGGGATCCACAGCAGCCTCTGTGTAGACAGAACGAGCTTCCCGAGGCCTCTTCCAAGAGCATCTTTGCAGTTCCTGGACGTGTTGAGGGTCTAGAAAAGTGGGGAAGAGGGGGCTCTGATATCAAACGTCACCAAGGTAGCCCTCTGTCACCAGACACGGCCTCTCTGAGCAGCATGATTGTACCCTTCATCTCTGCCTTCAATACTATATCGGTGACCCTAATAGACAAATATTATATATATTATATATTTCATATTTAAAACCAGCTTTAGAATCAACCAAGCAAAACAGGCTGCAATCATTTCCTCTTGCATTTTCAACCCTAATGACCATTTCAGAATCCTCAGCAGATTACCCCACACATCAGAAAGAAATGAAATGAAAAAGTCGGGAGGATGAGTTTGGATACGTGAGGAATGGAACCCGTCACTAGGCTTCTTTTCTGGTGAGTTTGCCTACAACTGAAAAACTCTCTGGCCTCTGACCCTGAATGGCCTTTATCTTAGCACAGGTTAATGGGTAAATTCATCCCCAGAGGAAATCACTCTAAGAAGCCACGTTCCAACTGGCAAGCATGGAGAGAGCTGTCACTTTTGTAAGTTGGAATAAACACTGCCATGTGGCTCATCCATGCTTAGGGTCTAATGAAGCAGAATATATAGCTTTCAGAATTCCTGCTAAACATAAGTGAAAGGACAGAGTTCAAAAGAGACACCTTTTCCCAAGGCAGAGGTGGCAATTTGCACCTCCAAGCACACTGGTTTCTTCTAAGGGAGCTGTTTTACCTTGGTTTCTGGCCTAAAAAGTACCACATGCAAAAGAAGTGAAGAAAAGCAGAGCTAATCTCACACTGAGACATGGAATTTTTTCCCCTCATTAAAATAATCAGAAAAGAGTTTATAAGAACATTGAGCTTAATGTTCTAGCCCTACAGCTACTACATCTAATAGGAGTTGAGATTCTCTCTCCAAGCAATTGTCTTGGCACATGTGAAATTGATGATATATATTTCTTTGGATGGGTAACTCAATCTCAGAATATTCCGGTGAGTCTTAAAGATCCCTAATCAGGGAAATGGCATGCACTGACATTTAATCCATTTATATTCTAATTTCCTCCCAGCATGTGGAGGCAGGTCAATAAATTTTCATTAGTAATAATGAAGACCGACCAATAAGTCAAAGACTAACATTTGTCTTAGATTTGAAAATAAATTATATTTATATTTTTGAAAGAAAGGAGAGATAGAAAATATCAGATTCAATATTTTAGACAGACCACAAATTAAACTGTAAGGCTATAAGTGACCAGGTCATAAATTTTAGAGTACCGTGTTCTAAGAAAATTAAGATGATAAAAAGTGATAGAAAACGAACACTGTAGCTGGCCCCTG
This sequence comes from Lipotes vexillifer, assembly GCF_000442215.2. NCBI lineage: Eukaryota > Metazoa > Chordata > Mammalia > Artiodactyla > Lipotidae > Lipotes > Lipotes vexillifer. The sequence goes on along the minus strand of NW_006779481.1, from coordinate 1,321,471 downwards.
TGTCTATGAGGAATTAATTAAAATTGAACTAAGTCTCTCTCAAGCTTGAAAACAGCAGGTGACTGAGCCCTCCCTTTACTACGAATTAAGAAGAAATTTTAGTAATCTGAAAATCTTTACAGTTTCACACCCCCGTCTCTGCCCTTCTACTTTCTATCAGCAACAGCTTCTTGGGGCCTGATATGCTGACATTTTCCACCCAAGTTTTATCAGTTTGCCTTTTGAAAGAGTCACAAGCTCATACAAATAGCCTGCATTTAAAAGTTAGTTATTAACAATCTGGAAGACATTTTTACACAGCAGCTCTGTTTCTTGAGCGGTTAGGTTCTCTGGCTAGCCCACGACGCCCACTTCGTCATTACTCATTGCCTTCATTCTAGCTCCTGACGGCAGTATAAAAAAGGAGAAATGGGAGGATGAGACCTGGAGGTCGCCCTGTCTTGGGCCAGTCTGGGAGTTCCACTGAGTCACTGCTCACTTCTGGCCCAGGGAAGGCACAGCTAAGGTAGGTGTATCATTTCAGATCCTCTGTGTCTGTTAATTCCTGAACTGAGTGAGTTTATGTGGGGTGGGAAGGAGTGTTGTCATGGGGGAAGTCAGGTAAAATGGACAAGGAGAGCAGGTTTTTAAACTTTTTAGCTGGAAAACAAAATTTTATACAGCATCCCACCATATCATATAGATACTATGTTCTGAATAAGTGGGAACAGGAGTGACAAGGGCTCTGAGCCCTGCCCATTTAATTTCCTCCTACCCCCTGAAGTGGCCCTTGAGAACTCCCCACAGACCCCTGTGCTACCAGGTTTGAAAGCCACTGAGCTTGATGACCACTGGTATCCCTTCCCATAGAAAACCCTCTGTGAAGCGAGATGGGCCAGGACCCCGAGTGTGTTGGGACTCCCACAGCAGTGCCCCAAAGTTCCTGCCCACTCGGAAGATTCCCTTACAACAAGCCTGGGTAGAGCTGGGTAGAAGTCAAAATGTCTCACCTTCTCAATACCCCTATCTGTAAATCAGGGGTGGATGAGAGTATCCGCACACTGCATTGGGTTCTGAGAATTTAAGTAAAAGAGACCAAGGATCAGACACATCTAACGCAGTGCTTGGTCTATAGATGGTGCTGGATAAATGGTCTCTCCTGTGATTTTATTATTCTTTTCTAGCTTTTGTTCAAAATAACATTCTATACACGATGTAAGTAAATTTCTTTGACACACTCATCTATTGCTCCTTGAAAAGAGCCTAACTTAAACTTCTTAAAAGTTATGAGTGCCTGAAGGCTCAGAGTCACTCATACACAAATGCATTCATTCCCTCAGTGAACGTCTATTGAATGCCTGCTCTCTGCCAGTCACGTGGGATACAAAGACCCTCAAGGAGTGGAGGAAACAGACAAGTCAACAGAAAGTAACAGTGTAGGCAGTAGAGCGATAGAAGAGGTAAGCACTGGTTCTGTACATCTCTGAGGAGCACTCTTTCGACACTGGGGACTGGAATCTTGACTTGAAGGCCCACCAGGGTGGGATGACTGAATCTTGAAGAATGCATTGAGTAGAGGCTGGCAATGCAGATGAAGAAGTGTCTACAGGGCAGTGGATGCAGCAGGTACAAATGCCGGGACACATGGAGGCGGGTGGGAGGGATGGCAGGGAGCCATGGGGGGTGATTGCGAGTGGTTCTGTAAGCAGTGACTGTAGGTAAGATGGAGAGATGTGGGGTCATGCAGAGATGGAGAGAGAGACAAGCTGGATAGGAAGGCAGGGACTAGATCTCAAAGTTCCTTTTATGAAATACTACAAAGGCTGAATTTTATACTAAAGGTCATGGGAGTCTTTGAAGGGTCTTAAACAGGGTCCTGGCCACAGAGCCACAGAAGATGTATTAGATGCTCCCTAGTTGAGGCAACATTCTTGGACTAGAAAAAGGAGATCCTCTGAAGGGACACAGCTCTGAATCCATGTACCAGACTCAAGGGTTGCGAGTGGATTAGATGTCTGCCTTCACTCTGCCCATCAGCCAGGTGATTTTGTGCAGTGTACAAACTGCACAGCTGCAAGGTAGTACCCCAGGCGGGAGGACAGGTTGAGAGTTCTGTCAGAACAATGGCAGAGGCCATGAAATGAAATGAAATCTATAGGAATAAGAGGTGTTTGGAAGAGAGAAATATACAGACTTGGTCATGAGTTGAGACAGAAGAAGGGGTCATGGGTGGCTCTGAGGTACTGGGCTTGATTGGGTGGGCAGAGGTACCAGTAATCATGGTTAAAAATCCAGAAGGAGTACCAGCTTTTGGGAAAAGCCGATCAACTCTGTTTTGGATAGGCTGCCTTTGTGGTTTCATGGAACATCCAGCTGGAAATGTCCAATAGACTGTTGGTTTGAAGTATGGATAAGACATACTGCCTAGTAATGTATATATGGCAGTCATCAATATGCAAAAAAAGAGCTGAAGTTATGGGAATTAAGATCACTCAGGCTATGGGTAGACTAGAAAAGGTAAGAATTTATCAAAGATTTCATTTTAATCATTTATCTTTCGTTGACAGCATCTCAATGAATTGTAGATGGAATAATGACCAACTACACTTCCTTCTTTGTTTTTTTCTTTTCTTTTCTTCTATTTTTTAATTAAAAAATAATTTATGTCCGGAGTTGTGGTACTTGCCATTTGAAAACCTGACCTTAAGTTTCCTTAGAGAGAAAAAATTGACTTTCCCCATCAAAGTCTGTTTAAACCTTAGCTGTGAGGGTGCAGGGAACCAGACACTTAAATCATTTCTGGAAATGTGCCTTTGTCTTTTTGAATCTGATCTGTGATTGTGTTGAAATGAACTTGATGACTTTGGCATTAGGCATCTTAGGAGCTGCTGTGTTTCTGGCTAAATCTGAGTTACTACTATAAAAAAAGAAACTGGAGAAACTAATTGGATAAAAGAAGTTAAGCAATACCATGAATTACAGAATTTCCAGGCAAAATGGTGTTTCAATACCAACACTTTTCTATCACCACCAATTAGAACAAATGCAAGAAGGCAGCTGAGATTGGAAATAAACCATTATCTGGCCTCGAAGCTTAATTGGGATGCAGTCCCTTGTAGCCACAAGCTAATACAGAAGTGTTAGAAGAACCACATTCCAGTGGATTCTTAAGCAACGTGTCTGGAATTGTTAATATACAACAATAGTAAAGACCCAGTTCTAATAATGTGGATGTAATAATAAGAAAATAAACCCTTGACTATCTTTCATTTATTTATTCATTCAATCTACAAGGATTTACTGAATGCATTTTTTTTTTTTTTTTTCGGTACGCGGGCCTCTCACTGTTGTGGCCTCTCCCGTTGCGGAGCACAGGCTCCGGACGCGCAGGCTCAGCAGCCATGGCCCACGGGCCCAGCGGCTCCGCGGCATGTGGGATCCTCCCGGACCGGGGCATGAACCCGGGTCCCCTGCATCGGCAGGCGGACTCTCAACCACTGAGCCACCAGGGAAGCCCCTGAATGCATTTTATGTGGCAGGTGTCCTTAAGCCCCATATGCCCCCTCACTAAATCTTTCATTATGTTGGCCACTGGATTTGCCTTCATGATTTTCTGTCATGAACCTCAGTGGAAATGCCTGCTATATATATATATTCCAAGAGTACTCTTTTACTTGTATGATGGAGTTTCCCATTAGTTGTCTATTGTCTAAGTAATATGATAGTTTCTTTTCAAGAGTACTAGCTTTCTAGGCATTTTTCTAATACAAGGGAAAAGTATCATTGATTCATATGTAATAAGCCCATCTATTAAAGAGGAAAATAAGCCCAGTGCTCATGTCCAGATAACTGGTGGGAAACAGCTTTTTATCTTTTGTATATCTGGGGAGCTAATTGCTGATTTCGCAGAATAGGGACAGTGAAGGCAAGTGTAATACCAGCTATGTTGTGGCCATTCTTCCTTTTGATATGGTAATTATGTTCTCAGAGCTCAAACACTTCATAGGAAGAGGTAGTGACATCAGAATCAGTCCTCATGGGAAAGAAATGACCCAGTCCCGGCAAGGGAGGTGGCCTCAGCAAAGGCCAGCTGACACGTAGGAATACAGCTGGAAAAAATCACAGCGTGCCACATATTCATAGGTTAGTAGGGAGTTTGTGTCCATCAGAAAACAGTTCTCCCGAAACACCTAACCCTTTTAGTGTGGATGACATCCTTCAGGTTAACTACACGATCAAACAGCTGAGCAAAGGGAGGAGGGCTTCAAGCTCAGCTGTGAGGAGATATTTGCCAAATGCACATTTATCAGGGATAAACGCAAAGCAACGCACACAAGGCATCTTGGTTAAGGGGAAATGATTTAATTGTAAAAGGTTAGCTTTATACATTGTTCAGGAAAGCATCTATTGTATAAACAACCTAATAGCCAGCATAATTTTTTTGGTCTAAGTAAATCTTTAGATCCCCTTTTTGTATTTATGCTATTTAGTTTTTATCCCAGAGATGTGCATGTAATTTTGCTAACCAGTAGTATGCTTTAGATTTTCAAATTCTAAATTCTGCTCTATGAGGAGGTAGAACCATAAAGGGAGATATCTTTAGCTACCCAAGTGTTTCTCCTTCATTGGAGCTTGTTTGCCATTCTGGCAAATGTGTGGATGGAGAGTTTTGCATGTGAGTAGGTCCAGGGCAGATGGTAACCTGAGGAAACAACTTCAAGAGAGACACAGGTAGGAAATGAAGGTTCTAATTGTATATAAAGTAGGTATGTCTGTGGCAAGGCGGAGATACAGAGTTACCTAGACAAGGGAAAAACAATAGGGCCATTTTGGAGAGGTAATTGCCCCAAATTTATTCAGTCATTTGTTGAGTCTCTTTACCAGGCATTATTTATCACCTGCCTTCCATCTTCACAGCTCTCTACCAGGCATTAGTTTTGAACCTGGAGACACCAAATAATCAAGGCCCAGCTGACTGCAACCCACCCAGGTCACTTGTATGGCTACTCTGTGTACAGATTCTTCTTGATCTGCAGGAGGGAGATGCTTTCTAATTTAGGTAATAGGTTGAACTTGTATAATAGTTAACTGGTTTTATTTTAAATAATTTCCTTTTAGATGGGTAAAAATATTTTCTTACAGAAAAAATTCCCTCCCAGATTGGTCCTCCCTCTTCTTTCCATAGAATTAAAGCAATTTGGCTATTAAGATAGAAAAAACTTACTAAAAATTTTTTTCTTTTTGACTCCATTTGACAAGCCTCGTTGTTTTCTTTATAAAAGCACATTTGGGGACTAATAAGAACCTGCTGTATAAAAAAATAAAATTCAAAAACAAAAAAAAAAAATCAAAAAATAAAAAAAAAAAAAAAAAAAAGGGCTTCCCTGGTGGCACAGTGGTTGAGAGTCCGCCTGCTTATGCAGGCGACACGGGTTCGTGCCCCGGTCCGGGAGGATCCCACATGCCACGGGGTGGCTGGGCCCGTGAGACATGGCCACTGAGCCTGCACGTCCGGAGCCTGTGCTCCGCAACAGGCGAGGCCACAGCAGTGGGAGGCCCACGTACCACAAAAAAAAAAAAAAAAAGCACATTTGAACTCTCCTGTATCTTTCCTTGACCTCATTCATCAGTCCTGATAAAGCTAATGTTCTCCCTTGCTCTTGACCTACTAATACAGGATGCAATCAACTCAGGCATCTTTGTTCTTATGGTACACACACAATATTTTAAATTTGAAATGGGTTCCCTTGAAAGAATAAACAATCTTTTTTGAAGGTCTCTTTGGAGTTGTTTGTTACAGAGCTGTCTGGACATAAGGAAATGGCCTAAGCACCCTTGATGGCCCCATTCAGTCCTCCTGGACTCTAATTTTAAGCAGGAATTTTTGTAACTTTCTTAACTGAGTTCAGTGTGTTCATTTCACCACAGTGAACAGCTTTACACGTGATCGTATCTAGTATTAGGAGAAGATGATAGTGTCGGGGATATATGTATATCTATAGCTGATTCGCTTTGTTATACAGCAGAAACTAACACACCATTGTAAAGCAATTATACTCCAATAATGATGTTAAAAAAAAAAAGCAAATAACAAAAAAAGAGAGAGAAGATGATACTGAAAAAGGTGACTTTTCATTCATCCACGCATTCATTCAACAGACACTTACTGAAGAAGTCAAAAGGCCAGACTCTAAGAGCTCAGCATACAAAGATGAGTAAGACACAGCCACTACCCTCGCTAGGGAGACAGAAATGTAAACGAATAATGGCCATCTGTGTGAGGAGCGCACTAATGGTAGTATACATCGGTACAATGGTGGGCCCCAGGAGAGGGCAGTGATCAGAAGGGACCTGGCTGAGCCTTCCCAAGCAGAATTACTTCCTGTTGTTTCCTGATTTTTATGGTGCCCCGATGATAAATGTGCAATAACAGAGAATCACTCTTCAAAGCAATTTCTCAAGTACCAAAATATAACGCTGTGTTCTGGAAAGTAGGACAGCTGTAATCACTCCTCCACTTATATCGCTTGCTGCAACTAAAGAGGAAGAATGCTTTGTGCAAACACGCATTTTGTACCTTTGCTGAAGAATGGATGTGATCTGCTTGCAGAAATCTTCTCCATTTTGAGAAAACTCCTTTAGGTTCTTGTATACTTTATTATACTGAAAAAGATGCACAGGAGGTTTATGAGCACTTCCAAAGACTGAACTCCTATAAATTCAGAACGGTGCTGTAATGATGACTGTCGTTGTAAATGATCACGCAGCTACAGAATGCACACCTTTTGGGTGAGTTCTTAAAATAAAGATGAAGTCTCTTCTGCGTCGATGTGAAAGATCCTGGAGAACTTTTCAAAAATAAAGCTGGTCTACCTGTCTCTTCCTAGGCCAAATGCAAACAATTCAACAGTGGGGTGCATTTGGATTCCTGTCACCCCTATTATTCCCAGGAAGGCTAAAAGTACATTCTGAAATGCACTGTATGTTCCCCGCAAATTCCAAAATACTATCCCTGGACCTCATGACAAACCCTGAACCATTAAAGTGAGTACTTCTTGGCTGAGATAGAAAACGTAAGTGAATAATTTGGTAATAAAATTTCTCCTAGGCCCCTCTATGTCTCATTTAACTCTAGTAATAAGAATGTTATAATAATGAGTTGAACATTTTGGTTGAACCAAACCTAATAAATTTATCTATATATGAATTTAGCCTGTAGACACAAAAATCAGTCAAAAGATTTTGTCATGTGACTTCGAACTCCACAATGTTATTCTGAAAATTGTATTGGTAAGGCTAGACATTGATGACAATAGATTTTAAGTGCCCAGATTGAGAGGGCAAGTGTCAATTGATTCTGCTGCTTCCCTGACACAGAGTGGATGAGTGTGGTGATCAAGTCTCAAACACACTGTCTCAGCGTTTCCATCTGGGAGGTGCGATAGCCCAACACATTTTTCAAAATAAGATTGTACACAAGAGGACGCAACTTCTGTGTAGACTGAGTGCCGTGTGGTGGCTCTTTGTTCATACAGTGAGCCAGCCTCTTCCAGCCCTCAAATGTCTCGGGCATGCTGCTGGTCACTTGTTGAGAAGGGGAAAGGGAGGGAAACTCACACTTCCTGAGCACCTACTATAGGGCAGGCATGTTCCCATTATATGAATCCTCAGAGCTGAGACAACCTTTCAGCTATAGCACCTGGAGTAAGCAGCTAGCAGAGTAGCAAAGAGGACATGGGGCACAGAGGTAGAAAGACCTAAAGAAATGACCTAAGCCAGGTCCCTGCCTTCAGGGGTGGAACCAACCAATACTTAAGATGTAGAAACATAATCCTATAGATACCAAATCTTTTTCTCTTTATGCAGTAGTTTAACTTTCCTCTGAATTTAACACAGAAAGCCATGGCAGGATTTGGTAGACACAAAATAGGAGCAAACAGCTTCACTGAAACTGCCTGGGACACAAAAACAACTGTGAGAGGGCAAAGCTCTTTAGAAGGACATTGTTAACTCCTAAAGCAAGGTTTGCAAAAATTCGGTGCCTATAGGCACCTGGATGAGGGAGGCGCAGGGTGGGGACAGTGAACTGGACAGACAGCTGCCACAACAACTCTGGACCATGGACCAGCTTTTTTTGTGCAAAAAAGCTGAAATGAGGATCGGTATCTGAAACATAACTTTTAAAATTTTGCAGCAAACAATTCACAAAATTTTCAACTCTCTTTGCCAAGCAAGCAAAACATACCTGTAGTGCAATCCAAGTGTAGCCTCTGTCATGAAGAAATGATTCTCCTCTAAGCCATGAGAGTAAAATCACTATTGGACAACCAAGCTTTCTCATTTTTATTTCCACAAACATAAGTTGTCATCTATGAATGACGTGATACTTTCAGGCCTCCTTCCTCCCCTTACAAGTACAATGCAAGAGTTTGGTAAGCATTTTTAAATTGTTTAGCTTTTTTGTTTATTCCTTTGTTACCTAAACACTTTCACCCTTAAGGCTTTCATTTTCTTCCCATAACACCAAATAACATCCAATAAAACATACGTAGGTATCATGAGAAGAAAATAGAGACGTGTTGAGCAGGCACGTGCCCTTGGAATAAAGTCATTTCTCAGCCCCTCTCACCCTTAGCTGTAGTAGCCATGTGACTAAATGCTTCCCAAAGAGGTATGGGTGAAAGTTTTGTGTTGGGTTTTAGTGAAAATTCCTTCCTCCTTTTTCCTGAAACCTGGACTTAAAATGACAGCTGATGCCGTAAGGTGATCTTGAGGATGGATGCCACATGCTGAGATCTTAGATCAGAAAGCGAGAAAGAGCCTGGGTCCCTGATGCCCTGGGGGCCACTGCAGAAGCCCCCAACTCTCTACTTTTGGACTTATTTTATGTACGAGAGAAATATAACAGTAGGCTTTTTTAAAAGCCACTTTTATTTTGGGTTTTCTAAATATGCAGGTAAACATAGCTCTAACTCATACACAGTCTTTTAACTTTTTATTTTAAATTATGAAACATTTTTATGTTTTATAAATAAGAATGATACAAACAATAATTATGATACACATTATATTCTCACTACCTAAGTTACAGAGATATTGACACTTTGCTTCTGCTTTTTTTAAATAACAGTTTTTCCTTTTAATAATTTCTTTGACTATTTTTGCACATTTGTTCTTCCATATCAACATTTGTCTAATTACAATTTTAAAAATCCCTGTTGAGATCCTAAGTGGAATTGCATTACATCTACATATCTCAATTTGAGGAAATTAACTTTTTTATGGTATTTAGACTTCCCACTCACAGGCATAGTAAGTCTTTTCATTTGTTCAAATCTTATTTCATGTTCAATAAAATTTTATGGTTTTCTTTATAGGTCCTGTAGCATTCTTATTTACTTAGAAATATCTCACAGTATTACACACTATTAAGCTATCTTTTAAAATAGTCTCTTACCTGTTTCTCTCTCCAGATTACACCAAAACAGAAATAAAGACCCAACAAAAACATCAGGGGGCCATGTGCAGGAGAGAAAGATTTGGATGCATGCTTGCAAAGTGAATTTTTCTGTTCTCAAACACTGTAAGGCTGGGGCTGGGAGAAGACAGAGCAGAGAGTTGGATGGAAGGATGCCTTCCGAGCAGCACAGAGAAGAAACTCCCATCAGGAAAACTAGGAGGGGAGGGAAGGGACTCTGAGATGAGCTGTCTTAGGACATGGACCCCCATCAGCCCACCATCACCGGAAGAAGCGATTTGCATCCAATAGTCCTGGGGAAAGAATAGGGTGCCTCAGATACCATGTATGAGGATGAGGGCAGGTAGGGGAAAACTTGCCCCTAACCAGAGTGGAAATGAACAGAACCAGTTGAGAATTTTTCCCTGTCCTGGGGCTGCAGGGGCTACTGCGTTTCCCAAACTTATCAAGCCATCAAAACTCTCCAAGACGGGCTTCCCTGGTGGCGCAGTGGTTGAGAGTCCGCCTGCCGATGCAGGGGACACGGGTTCGTGCCCCGGTCCGGGAGGATCGATCCCACATGCCGCGGAGCAGCTGGGCCCGTGAGCCATGGCCGCTGAGCCCGCGCGTCCGGAGACTGTGCTCGGCAACGGGAGAGGCCACGGCAGTGAGAGGCCCGCGTACCGCAAGAAAAAAAAAAAAAAAA